>NC_058045.1:19910689-20216046 GCF_020085105.1 Siniperca chuatsi | reverse complement strand
CAGCACCGGCTCGTCACCGGTGATGACTGGTGTGCGCTGATGACACGTGAACATGGGCATGAGGTGGTTTATTAAAACAGAATAATTTATGCGCACATTATCTTGAAAAACGTCCATAGGATATTATAACGTTACTATTGCAAAATTGAAGAGGGTATGTGGAGCCTACATTGATCAGTTGTCTCAATCTCTGGTAAACTTGACATAGATAGATAGATAGATAAATTGATTGATTGATTGATTGATTGATTGATTGATTGATTGATTGATTGATTGATTGATTGATTGATTGATTGATTGATTGATTGATTGATTCTCAAGTCACAGTAGCAGTATAGTGTTATGCACACAAACACATAACACATGGTATTATGTACACAAACTAACCACACACAATTAGTGCAAACAAACAAATATCAAAACACAACTACTAAACATAAGAGGTAAAAGTAAAAATTTAAACATGTGAATGCATACAGTGTACAAATTGCTGTAAGGTGTGTAAGGTGTAAGGTGTCCCCACTGTGACACAGTTACAAAGTTTGATGGCCACCAGCAGGAATGATCTCTCAGTGGAACACCTTGGGGGTATGAGTCTTTAGCTGAAGATGCTTTTTTTCTCAACCAGCATGTTGTGGAGGAGGTAGGAGACGTTGTTCATGATGCTAACCAACTTGGGCAGCATCCTCTTCTCTGTCACCACCTCCAGAGAGTCCAGATCAACTCCACCTCCAATCTCTGCACCGGCCTTCCTAACTAGCCTGTTGAGCTTGTTAACATCTCTCGCCCTCACACTCCGTCCCCAGCACAGATTTAACATCTGCAGCATCCTGTTGCAGATGGATACAGGGTTCACAGGAGGCTTAGTTCTGCGGAAGCCCACAATCAGCTCCCTCGTCTTGCTAATGTTCAGCCGCAGGTGGTTCAGTCTGCACCACCCAACAAAGTCATCCACTTCTGTATTCCTTCTCCTGTTGTCCACTGATACAACCCACAATGGCAGAGTCATTGGGCATCTTCTGCAGGTGGCATGACTCTGTGTTGTTGCTGAAGTCAGATGTCTATATAGTAAACAGGAAGAGAGAGAGGACGGTCCCCTGGCGGGCCCCCGTGTTGCTCATTACAGTTCCTGACACGCAGTTCCTCAGTCTTACAAACTGTGGCTGCCGGTCAAGTAATCCGTTATCCAGGATACCAGTGGAGTCTTCACCTGCGTGGCCCTGAGCTTGTCTTCCAACAGCACAGGCTGTATGGTGTTAAAAGCACTGGAAAAATCAAAGATCATGATCCTCACTGTGCTCCCAGCCTTGTCCAGGTGGGAATAAGCCCGGTGTAGCAGGTATATGACAGCGTTGTACACTCCAATGTTATCTTACTGAATGTTATATGGTACTTTCCCAGCTCAGAAAATAACAGTCGGTACAGAACAGCTCAATGACAACTCTCTTATCTTTATGAGGCCTTCAGCTTCAAAGGTTCGAAGGAACGGCAGTTGGTTTTAGTTTTTCATTCTCTCATCCACCATTATCTCCCAAACCAAGCTGAAATGGAGATTGCAGACATAGAGCTTTTTTGACTGTCCACCACTGTGCTCTTGCAGAATTCTGGTTGGAGTACAGCTCTCTGTAAGTTAGCAATGATCCTTATAATAACTCACTCCAGTGTCTAGTCTAAATGATTACCGCCCTGTGGCTCTCAACCTCATTCTGATGAAGTGCTTTGAGAAACTGGCTCTCCAGCACATAAGGAACAACATCCCAGCCAGCCTGGACCCTCACCAGTTTGCTTTCAGAACCAACAGATCCGCAGAGGACGCCATCTACACTGCACTCCACTCAGTCTCACTCAGTCAGCATCACAGAGAACCTGACATGGTCCTCTCACAAGAAAGCTCAGACATGGCTGTATTTCTTAAGGAAACTTAAGAAGGCAAAATTCCCGTGCCAAGTTCTTGTTAATGTTTACAGAGGAGCAATAGAAAGCATCCTAACTGGAAACATCACCAACTGGCTTATGATGTGCATGGCCCACTGGAGGGTTCTGCAGAGGGTGTTTAAAACCGCTCAGAAGATCATTGGTAACAACCTACCAAGCATCACTGAGGATACTAAAGGACAGTACCCACCTCAGCCACAGCCTGTTCACCCTGCTGCCATCTGAAAAGAGATACAGAAGTAACTGCTGCAGTACCACCAGACTACAGAACAGCTTCTTCCCTCAGGTTGTGAGACTACTAAATTCATCATCAGCACGCTACCATGTAAAATAGTTTTCATTTCTATGACTTATTATTTATTCACTTATCTACAGTATATAATTTATTTTTAATAAACATAAAGGGAAACATCTCATTATACAACCCTGTGTTGTAAAATGATAAATAAATCTATCTTGTATAACACTGGTTAATGGCAACTTGTCTCTGCTAAAATGGTCGCTAGCCAGGGAAACAAATTCCCCACCTGCCTTCCATAAACACACCATGACCAGCCTTGTGGAAAGTACCCATAAAAGGAGTGGCCTGGGAGTGGTCTGTAAGGCTTGTGTGCAATGCATTCTGGTTGGTATAGGATTTTCTGCTTTAGAGCAATAGGAAAATCTACAGCCTTGTGTCAGTTTTTTGTTGCCATATGGAACCAATTTTTTTTTTAAATAAATGCAAATGCCTACCACATAGGTGACCTAGTTTTTAGAAATGGCTTTCTTTCCAGTGGTGACATTCTTCTTTAAACACAAAAATCTGGATTTCTTTGTGGAAGATGGTGTATAACCTAATTTATCTTGATGCACTGTATTCACTTTTTTGTATCCTGCTGGGGTATTTTCTCCAGCCACATCGCGTTCCCAAACTAATATTGTTGCTCTGGGTCTCCTTCCAGTCAGACAACCATGGTGTAACAAAACAAGGTATCCAAGAGCCACTCTAAGAAATCAAGATATGATATGAATGAAACTCATTTTGGTCTTGGGGTTCTTGTAGTCACAAATCTCATGACCAAAAAGTAGGTGAGGACTGGAAAGTATAAACTGGTAAATCAAGAGTTTTGCCTCCAGCCTCAATTCTCTTTTTCACAACAAGTCCTGCACAGAGCCAATATGACTGTTGCTAATGGAATCATCTGCCTTTCTTCTTGTGATTAATTTTGCCCTCAGACCCTAAGATGTTCACTCCCCAACCTGGAGGGACCAAGCCACTTTTTTCCTGCAAAGAGCAATCCCCCCTGACATGGAGACACTGATTTTCATCCCAGCTGCACCACACTCTACATCTCTGAATACAACCTGATGAGGTCAGCAGATTCTGCAAAAAGCAGAGATGTAAGCAGAAATGTAAGAGATGTCACTCAAATGGATGCTCTCCATTTGAGTGACAAGTTGAACCATTTTCAACTTTCAAATGGCACTTTTCTGCATCAAACCAAACAACTTATTTCGCTAATTTATTCTCTTTTGGTTAATTGCAGATGAGTCGCTCCTTTGTGAGACCACAAATCTCGAATTCTTCTGAATTCAGATGCATAAAATTGTTATATTATTATTGTTGTTGTGCGTGCTCTGTGTTGCATGGACTTTACGTGAAATTAGCAGGGATCTTTCAAATGCTAATAATGATAATGGCAAAAATGTGTCCAAAAGAGACAAATGGTTGTCCATTCAAGTAATGGATGGGTGATGCAAAAGACTGACTGTTTATCAATCTTCATATCTGAAACACTGAAGAAACAGAAAGCCTCTTCTATACTTATTTATCTGTTCAGGTAGAATAACTGCCTCTCTACTCTCATCTGGTATTTATTGTGAGTCTTCATAATGAAGCTCTTATCACTCTCTTGTTTTCAATAAGAGCTGTCCGCATGTGTGTGTGGGGGGGGGGCTCGGTCACAGCTGTTTGTTTTGCTAGCTCTATCATCACTGATCTCCATCTCATTATAATGAGACTGAAGCCTAGATTGATGTACAATGTGCCTTTTAAGCTCATCTAGCAAAGCAAAAACAAGGTGGCTTACATCACACTGCCAGGCAGAAAGTTTTTGCGGAATATGATTCATCAAAATACTACTCTGCCAACATTTAGACATTGAACAGGTGTTAATATGACAGCCTGCACCAAAGTTTAAAACCTAAAAATCATAATATATAGTAAATCATTGTTTGACAATGATCTCATGCATCACATTTGTCAAAAGCGTACCCTGTATGCATACAATGTGTACAAGGTATACAAATGAGTACTTAATGAGTATTTATACAGCAAGCTTAATGAATGATGGAGCAACTTGATCTGTGTTGGCATGTTTGAATGGTTGTATGTTTTCAGACTTTGATTCTTGTTTTACTTTTTTCTTTAACTAATTAAGTCCCACCAGTATAGAGTGCCTCTAATAAACCATTTTGGAAACATTGACATTTAGAGTTTTTAGGCTTAAGATTGGATGAGGTACCATTTAGTTAGCGTGTGTGTAAGTTTATCAGTATGCAACTGTGCATAAATCCCTCCAAACCCCAAAGCCAGGCTATGAAACCCATTTCATGTGTTCATCAGAGCTTGACGGAGCTGCAGGCACTCACCATGTTTGTTATGACTCCTAGTGGAGTCATTTAGCATCAGGCTGCAGTGATTTAAACCTTAGTGTTGTGTCCTCAGGCCTAACATGTCCCCTTTAAGATTAAATGCAGCAACCTTAACATTTAGAAAGGCAGAAGTCATTACAACCATCTTTCAGTCAGTGGCCACATTTACACTTGTCATTTCAAGTGTCTCGTATCCGGATAAAATCCAGATACTTAAGACACTTTAATTTACACTGTGCCTCACATATATGTATCTCTGTTGGCCAGCTCACAAACAATCCATCTTTGTTTTCAGAATCAGAATCAGAATCAGAAATCCTTTATTGATCCCCGAGGAGAAACTCTTTTGTTACAGCAGCTCACTATCACATCAGTGCACCCAGGAATAGAAGTACTAAGCAAAAAATATAATACACTATAATACAGGTCAGAAAATAAATTAAGTACCAAGTGGGTATAAGTATAAAATTAAAATAAGTGTGAAGTACAAAGTGGGTTTACCGGTTGATGATAATAATATGGTATAAAGTAATAGTGCATGAACTGTCAAGTTAAGCTTATTAAGATTAAGATTGAGATGGAGGATATTGCACAGCAGTAATAGAAGTATGAATAAATAGGGAATTTTAAACTGAAAAGAGTATATTGCACAGCAGTATTAACACAGAATATTGCACAATTATGTGTTATATTAAGTATTGCAGAGATGTTAATGATCAATGTCCAGTTTAGTGACTTAGGGTCATATAGACTGACACTTAGAGGGAGGAGTTAAAGCGTTTGATGGCCACAGGCAGGAATGACTTCCTGTGGCGCTCTGTGGTGCTTTTTGGGGGGATGAGTTTTCCGCTGAAGGTACTCCTTTGTTTGACCAGCACGTCATGGAGTGGGTAGGAGACACTGTCCAAGATGGCATGTAGTTTGGCCGCCGTCCTCCTCTCTGTCACCACCGACAGAGAGTCCAGCTCCACCCCCACAATGTCACTGGCCTTACGGATCAGTTTGTTGAATCTGGTAGTGTCAGCTACCCTCAACCTGCTGCCCCAGCATGCAACAGCATACAGGATAGCACTGGCCACCACAGACTCATAAAACATCCACAGCATTGTCCGGCAGATGTTGAAGGACCTCAGCCTCCTCAGAAAATAGAGGCGGCTCTGGCCCTTCCTGTAAACAGCTTGAGTGTTCTTAGCCTAGTACAGTTTATCCATGTGTACTCCCACTACTACTTGTAATCCTCTACAATGTCCACACTGACCCCCTGGATGGAAACCGGGGTCGCTGGTGCCTTGGCCCTTCGTAGGTCTACAACCAGCTCCTCAGACTTTGTCGCATTGAGCTGCAGATGATTCTGCTCACACCATGAGACAAAGTTCCCCACCACAGCCCTGTACTCAGTCTCATCACCACCGCTGATACTTCCCACCACAGCAGAGTCATCAGAAAATTTCTGAAGGTGGCAGGACTCAAGTCTGTGGTGTAGATGGTGAAGAGGAAGGGAGAGAGGACAGTCCCCTGAGGGGCCCCAGCATTACTGTTGATTTTCCCAGGTTACTTGCAAAACAGGGTCGACTGTGGTAATGCACCTGAAGCTGTTTGGTAACTGACAAAAACACCAGAAGAAGAATAACTTCTGCACAGCAGTTTAGTTACAACAATAACAGTTTAGCTGTTGATAGCTTAAAACTATCCATAACCTAACACAAACATGAGTGAATCATATATTCACTCAGTACTGATCTGTGCTCTCTCACCAACACAGATCATTAGGTGGTTGAACTGATCAGACAAATGCTACAGCAGCAGCAGCAGCAGAAATGGCTGGAGCCATTTTTCCTTGTTGCTTTAATGAGACAGAACAATGTCTAATTTCAGTGTAATTTTAGCTGCTGTTATCACAAGCACAGAGGAGACAGTCCACTGATGTACTAACGTAGTTACACTTTGAGAGGGGTAAAGATTACGTATGCGTCATGAAGAGAAGAAAGCATTTACACCTTTTCAAAATCTGGCTAGAATGCATCTTAAACCACCTCTAGAGGTGATTTGAGTAATCAGAGTTCAGTCTGTCTTGAACTCTTGTTGGGTGCATTTACATGCTTTTTTGAGATTTGATTGGAAGATTGCTAAGTAACTTCACACACGTCAGCCTGTGAGTTTTATCATTTGGTGCCTTAGCTGGTGTAAAAGAGCTAAGTTAATCACCTTTAATTTAGACTGTGATTATCACCCTGTCAATATGGTGTAAAACCTCCAACAATGTATACAGACATCCATCAGGCTCTAACAGCCAACTGGCCCTGCTTGGTATGCAGGAGCGAGGAGGGCTATAAAACGGCTCATTGCAGGTGACATCCCCCTGGGGGCATTCTGCCAATATAAAGGCTGAAAACTCATTCATTCTGGAGCACCAATTCATATTCATTACTCTCTCACATCTGCGGAACATGACAGATTGATTGAGACTGCCTGAGAATGCAGACCCAAACTGTTTCTCCGTTAACCAACTTTCCATCAGCAATAACCACATTCCTGTGTGACTTGATTAATTATCGCTGGTGTCTCGGGAGCACATCACCAACTGGAGAGGGTCTGGGTGAAGACAGGATGAGAATGAAGAGGCTGAACATCAGGGAGAATAGGTCAAGTACAAAACTGGAAAAGGAAAAGAAAGTAGTACACCAACTAGTTCACACCTCGATAAGTTTCATGATAGAGGAAGTATTTATTAAAATTGCAATACAGCAATGTAAAAGCACTCCATTATAAGTAAAAGTCTTTAAAATATTATCTTCATGTAAAAGTACAAAAGTATCAGCAAAATGTAAGTAAAACCTAATCTCCAAAACAACTGTTCTGCCATAAAGTCTACTTTCAAGATTTCATGTTCAGGGTTCAGAAAACCAAAGCAATGAGCTGAAATACGCTAAAACCTTTTTTTGTAACTTTTGTAATTTGTAACTAAGAGTAAATCTTTTCACATTACTTTTCAAATGCTTCAAAATTGTAACACTTTAGTCAATGGAATTTGTTCTAGTCCACCACTGTCCACAGGAAAGCAAAGAAGTGGATTTATCAGACTGTGCATCTAAACACTGGCAGAACGATAGCTCTAATATCTATTCTACTTCATTTCCTGAAGAAAAACAATCACACATTCTGAATGATGTTTTTTCTTTGGGTTTTATGAATCAAATAAATCTAGACATGAGTTCATGCAACAATTCATGATTTCACTGAAACTCTCCAAACTTTTAATCCATGTTTGGACAGTAGAGATTACAAATCCCTGCTAGCGACTGCACCACTGATTTATTTACCTGTGGAGGAAGTGAAGATGGTGGCTGTCTATCTGGGCTGAGCTGTGGCTCAGCAAGATAAAACCTACCTGGCTGCTATCTTCCTGACTTTGATGACTACAGATGACAGAGGATGGACAGCAAACCTTATTATGGATTTGGCATTCAGATCAGGGGGATCAGAGGTACAGACGTAGGGCCTCAGCAGGGCATTGACGAAGGCCGTCTGCGGTCCTGACTGTCTGCTGGAGCCCTGCGATTGTTTGACAAGGTTCAGGGTTTTGCTTCTGTCATTTTGTTGAGGCTTCATTGATTCAGATTCAGTGATAAAGGCCCACACAGACAAAGTCAGTTTTAGGTATTTAGGTATTGATTGAAAATGAGGAATTGCTGTCAAACATACAAAAGCTCGCTCTTCAGTTCAATCAAAATCTCATTCGAAAAATGCTTATCTATTTTGTGTATTATTGGTTTATATTCTCTGGATGTTTGTATCAACATATTCAACAGATTTTTTATAGCATTATTCAGAATAACATCGATTTGTTGCTTTTTGTTCTTTCTGGTGGAAAGCACCGGCTCTCAGACACATATAAAGGGTTAACATGAAAGATGACCATTCATCTTGAGGCATCAAGAAGCCACTCCATGGCTCTTAAATCTGATAAAGGCCACAATCCTCCCAGATAAGTGTTCTCATAAAAGACGAGCACACTCTGTGAATCAGTGGTGGTAGCTGCAAGGACACCTCACCTCAACTGGCTAAAAATAAGTTGATATTTCCTCCTCTGGTGACAGTTTTAGAATTTCTTGGTCCTTCACAATGAGACTCAGGGACTTGGGAGGTAAAAATGATAAGGATGTTAAGGGTATTCAGTCACCCTGACTAAAAAATGGAGGACAGGAACACCAAGCTGTTTCTGACTTTGCGGTCTCTGTTGCATTTAAAAGCAGTTTGTCATTGACCTGGTAGAAGAAGCCAAGACAGAAAAGACACAAATACATATCTGGTGATTTTCATAGTTTAAAAATTTGCTTTAGTTTTTGGCATTTTTCTACAGATACTGAACTTTAAAAAATATCTTCCAAAACACAGCAGAAACTAACAAAAAAAAAAGAAGAATATGAGGACGGCATCATATTAGTAACCTTATATCAATTACTGTATCATACAGTAATGTATTAGAATTTTAAGTCCACATTTATAAGAGGAGTCAGTGATTTAATATTTGAGTTCTGCGAGACTTATATCAGTAGATTGTCAGTTTTGATAATCAGTAAAACTTGATATTGAGCGTCGAACCAGTTCATTAAAAGTTAGAGTCAAATATTACAGTATTTTTGCACAGAGTGTAGAAAACCAAATCAGTAACTGCTCTGCTGTCACTCACGGTGTCACCTAAATCAATAAGGAAAAACTATATAGATTATCACTACAACTTCAGTCAGTTCTGTTGCTGAGCTGTGATTATCTTGATAAAATTCACTAAACACCTCCCACAAACAGTGATTGTCCAGTCAGAGCACATCACTAGCTACATTATTTTGGGTGGTTTTAGGTTATGTTTGAAAAAGCACAGTCTAGTAAGCCAGACTATTATTCAAATAATATATTATTTTAGAACAAATAATAGTATGTTCTAACTTTTTCCTTATCAGATTGTAATATAATAGGCTACTAAGACTAACTTCTACTTTCTTCCTGGAACATGTAACTCAAGCCTCCGTCTTTTAGCATCATGTATGTAGCCATTAATTGCATGTTCAAAACCTTTTTACATGGTTGTTGTTTAAAAACCAGTAAGCCAGAGTTTTCAACCACTCATGTTAATAAAAATTTAAAAATAACGTAAACATGAATTAGCTAGCTAGCTATAGCTGTTGGTAAATCTGCCACCTTTATCACTAACAACTGCATACATGTTGTGCAAGAACGGAAAGCTTGAGAGTGCTAGCAACAGTAATCGAGGGGGGCAGGGCACAGGGAACTGTCAGTTATTAATTTTATTATCATTATTACACTCATCCATCTTATTAAGTGTTAATGGCAACATCCTCTCTGCATTTTGCCGAATCTTCATTTGATGTCCCAACAACCTCTTCAACCTCAGACATTCATTGTTCTCCAAATGAAACCTGCAACACAAAACATATTGTAAAAGAGGCATTCATAGTAAAACTGTGAAACGGCTTGTTATGATGAATGTATGAATAATTTCTTGTGTGCATGTCATGTGACAGCCGTATAGCAGGTATTAGATCACATTCTTGCCTGTATATTTGAGATGGTGATGAGAAAGTTAAACCATGAAAGGGACTGATATAAAGCAGTGCAACACACCCACAGTTCTTTTCCAAATGCATATTAGCCATCTGAAAATAGCCCGTTGTGGTCTGAATTATTGTCAGACACACAAGATAGGACCAAAACACACAAGTGGACACAAACACAAGCATGTGTCTTCCTTGGATTGAACATGAAACATGCATGCCAACACAAACAGACAAAACTCAACTTTGTGAATTTACCCTCCCACTAAGGATAGTCCAGTAAAGTCTAGACTGAATACTGAATAATCAGGGTTGAATTAGCCCTTCCATCCCCCACCCCCCACGAACCAAACACACACACACACACACACACACACACGGGTTCTCGTGAGTTAATTATAAAGTGTTGCTGACAGGGAACAGAAGAGCTTCGAGGGCTCTTTCTCCATCAGTGGCTCCTAACCAATCTTACCAATCTTCTCTAATCAGATTTAACTCCATCTGACTGTGAGCGGGAAAAAGAGACGAGACACAGTGAGCTTGTGATTTCTCAGTGAAAGCGTGAGTGCTTCCACTTCCCCTGCTACCTGCTGAGGAAATGCACTTTGTTTGTAACGTGATTAAAGCTCAGGGAAAAGCTTTGAAGCTGCAGCTGATTCATTCTGCGGTTTGAGGAAATAGATCTTAACCCACACCAGGTGTGGACAAGACCTTTGTGTTTGGGAAAATGGGTATTGAATATTTCACAAATTAATAACATTGTTTGAGCTCTATTAACTCAAAGTTAATACTGTACAGTCCTAAAGATGTAAGGCATCCATTAGTGCGAGACACATTTACATTCTCACAAATGACTAGTAGATACAAGCTACATTGCGCTCTTGGAATGATACTCTTCACATATGTCTATATATATATTATAAGTTGAGCTAACCAACCTGCTGGGAGTAGCTTCATATTTAACATAGAAACATGAGAGTGCTATCGATCTTCTCATCTAACTCAGCAAGGATGCGGATTTCCCAACATGTCGAACTATTCTTTTAAATACCCTCTATTGAAAAAGCCTCTGAAAGGTTCAGCCCATGAATATTTTTCATTTCTTTTCATTACATCTGCATATTGTGGTTCTTGCTCTGCAGCATTGTGACCGCTGCAGCATCTGCCAGGTGCCACCGGGTAAGAATGAGGCAGGTGGCTTGGAAGGCCCGGTGGTGGTGAACGTAATGTTCGTTGTGTCATCTCCATGTTGATGCATCGTTTAACAGGATGCAGCTGCCGTCTGCCGAGAGGAACTGTTAGGGCACTGCAGATGCTCTCTCATCTCCTCAAATGGTGAGGCCTGCCTCACACGCACACTATCACAAACACACAGATTTCCCACTGCTTTGATGGCTGCTGTTCCGGTTACTCTTGCTAAGTTGAACAAATCCATCAGAAGTAAGTGAAGGAATGACAAAGTGGCACCATCACAGGTTGATTTCACAGTAAAATCAATCAATAGGAGACGATCAGTGATGCAGTCAGTTTATTTGAGAAAACACAGGACACCCTCAACGACACTGTCGGAATACAATATGACCAAGTGAAGATGTTTTATAGCTCGATCCTCAAAATAATATATAATTTCGCAATGATGGAGCATTTGTCACATCACTGACAATAATGATCAATTCTTATCTTACGAGGGAGTGCTTTTTAATGTTCACCATCAAGAGGAGGAGAGGAGGAGGAAGGAATCCAATTTCCATTTTCTACATAAAGCTATTTTCAGGAGTTCTCAATCCTTTACTCCTCTAATTAATCTGAATTTATCGCAAATGTAAAAATAGAAAGTGTGTATGTGTCATTGTACTTCTAACATGAACAGATTTGTTTAACCACATCTTATTGCCATGAGCTGCTACATGCCCTCATTGTAACATATTGGATTTATTTGTTTCTGCTCTGCTGTCATGAGGTATTTGCTTGCACTGTGGTCACAGCCACCAGTGGTTTATGCAAAAAACTCTTTCTCCCACTGACCCAAGACAGAAGTTAATGTGTTGAACTGTGCTGCAGTACTGCTACACCAGAAAGCCTATCTTTGGTATTTGTGGTGTGTGTGTGTGTGTGTGTGCATTTGTATGTATGTGTACTGTTGTGTTATTTGTGTGTGCATCCATTTCTGTTGACACTGTGTGAAGATATGAAGAGTGTAAGATATTCACAGCATCATTAGAGACACTGGGATGACAGTTGTAATGAGACAGCCATCACTCAGCGATTAGCATCATTAACCTCTGTTGCTGCTGCTGTCGCTTCTCCAGGCTTCTGTGGTATTCCAGCCATGAATTTTTGCATTGGAAAGAAGCAGGATTGTCACATGAGTTTTTCCTCCAATTTTCCCCTCCATTTATTATATTTCTCACACTCAACAATGGATGCTTTTATTCAAAGTGGTTAGCATTATTTTACATAGTTTGGCATAACTCATCAATAGGAAATAAACAAACTTTTGCAGTTAGTTTATAACGGATAATAATCACGGCTTAACAAAATGTGGGTTCTATTTTTGTAGTTCTGGCCATCATTTGGACGGAACCTAATTGGTGTTTGGAGTATGTTTACAGGCAACGTATTTTTCAGTGAGGTTATACATGCTTGTACCACACATAAGTCATACGGAGGTGGTCAGGGTGTTGCAGGACTTTGACACTGGAGACAGGGATTTGTGTCCTACAAAAACATGTTGGTTAAGGTTAATGGTAAAGAGATGGGAACATGATGACATCAGTATAGGGCAGGAAACATGAGCTGATACATGATCACAAAGGTTCAAACAGTGCAACAGTCCAACCATATTGTCTCCAGTAAACCACTTTATTTGGAGATAAAACCAAAAGTGAGTGCACCTGGGAATGTCAGTAATAATTTTGCATTGCATCCTCATTGCACAGGAAAACTGTGTGCACCCACCACTATGGCAAGTACGGTAGGTCAAAACTGAACCAGGAAGTTGGTCTGTAAACTGTGAGGGATGTTTACAACAGACTTGATCTCTTCCAAATAAGTCTGACTAACGTGGAATTTTGTGTAAAATTTGTATGAGCCTCTGATTGTTTGTGTTTCTGATCAGTCTGACTTTTCTTTTCACAAATGTTGACCTCAGATCACAACAACTAATTTGGTGCATATAATGTTAATTTTACATAGGATTGATGGCCAAAACTATGAAAATAGGATTGTAAACCAGAATGATCCTTTTATACTTTACCTGCCCCCCCCCCAGAGGACAGGATAGGTTCTATGTTATCTTTCCTTACTCATGCATCTGCCTGAGGCTTTTCTCTTCTCTTTGCCTCATGCATTTTCACCTCATGATATATTCTCTTACAACAGTGTCTGCCGTCAGCTTTGCCCGGAGATTTAAGACCCCTGGTCTGGTCCCCATAAACACTGACCATTTTCACCAAGCTTCATGGCCATATAGCAAGAACCATGAGAGACAGACAGTCAGCCTGCGGCCTGGTCCCGGGCCCTCGGTCCCACAGCCTCAGCCGCTCAGCCCTGATAGCACAGAGAGCTGCACACGAGCTGCCAGCTGATAAATGAGCTGACAACCCTTCTCCCCGTTACTCATTTCCCTCCTGAGGGAGTTACAGAAAAGAGAAAAAGTAGGAGCATTAGAAAGGGAGAAAGGGAGAAAGAGAGAAAGACGGAAAGAAAAAAATGAATTGACTTTGCAGCAGGGCTATTTTTAGTAAGCCGTAATGTGCTCCATTAGTTTGAGAGGGTACAAGAGGGAGAAGAGAGCTGAGGTGGGTTAGGGAGGGAGGCAGGTGGGAGAGAAGGATTGAGATGAAGATAAAGGGATGGAAAAGGTGAGGGGCAGCATGAAAGAAAAGAAGAATGAGCTTGATGCAGAAAGGTTAGAGATAAAAGGAATAATGAAGGAAAAGTGAGACAAAGCTAACACAAGGCATATCATTAAAAAAAAAACAGAGACAGATAACGTGCACATGACAAGAGAATACACTGTGTTTGCTTACAGTCAGTTCTCAGCCTCTCTGCTGCTCCACAGTGACTCCATCTGAACATCCACAGTGTTATTTTTCCTCTTTTGTTAAAGCTGAATTCTAATTTTGTCTGGCATCGTGCCGCTGTGGATGTGGGTCTGAAGTGTAGTAAACAGATATGACAAAAAAACATTGTTAGGTCTGTTATCTTCCAGTACAGGTAATTACAAAAGACTCTAAAATGTATTGTAAAGTGTTTTTGTGCATTTTTCTGCCAGTTGTCATCACAATATCGTGTGTGATTTGGCTGCAAAAGCATTTTTCGTCAACAGAAAACTGATCTCTTCAACCTGCAGGGCGATTAGGAGGCTGGTGAATCTTTCTCTTCACTACTAAATCTTTGTTAGGTGACTATATATATAACTGATTCACTTCACTGAGACAGAAGAACATCTTTGAATGGCAGATGGCCAGGGGTCTGGGAACTATCAGACACTATTCAGCTTTAGGAGAGGAGTGTACATGTAAATAAGACAGCACAGACATTGTTTGGAAAAAAAGATTTTCTGTGTACCTTGGCTCATGCAGGCTTGTTGTTCACATCACAACACAATCTGCCTGATACTTCTGCGAGGATGCTATTAGACCATAATGAGCAACGAGGCCCCAGTCAGCCATTTTGGGTCTGAGCAGCCTATGTGGACTTAGATTTCCTGGCAACCCAGCTCTGCAGACACATTAGCAGTAAATAACACAACATGCTCTTCATCCTGGAGCTCCAGTCGGTCTTAAAATTGTAGTCTTCCTTGTCTTCTAGGACTCAGTGACATGGGTGAAACAATCCTTTAAAAGAGCTTCTTAGTGAAATAGGGAGAGGTCAGGAGAAATTTACACTGGTATCGAGTGAACGTTAATGTTTCCTCAACATCTATCATACTAGCATTCTAGCTTTTACAATACACTTCAGACAAAGTCTAGTTTCCTAATTATGGTGAAAAGAGAGGTTCAGTCTACTGACTGAAGTCCCTGCCCTCTGTCCTCCCCAGCCATACGTCATTACCATTATTCATCTCACAATTATTTGATTTGGTTGGTCAGAGACAGGACTTTGGACCAACATATTTAGTGCCATTTTTCCCATCCCAGCCACCAATTTACAGCTTTACTTTGATCACATGTGTGTTTGAATAAGTTGCTGCCATTCGTGTTGTTTGACCACAGCAGTGTGTTAAGTTGTTAACAGGAAGGCAGTGGATTGGGGGAGAGTGAAATGGTGCTTATATTAGCTGTTCTCAGTTACAATCAGAGCGCACAAAGATGTGGTGTGCTGCCTACAAACACAATCCAGTAACCTGTCAAAGTGTCACATGCTGATTCTACACAAAGAACAAGCGGCCTTGTGCGCTAATGAACCTGAATGAAACACAAACACATTTCTCAAAGCATCTCCATCATCTCTGCAGGAAGATGAGGATTCATTTTACAGCACAGGGAAAATGAATTTGAAAATGCTCAAATAAGTATATATCAAGACATGCAAGATTTACAACATTTAAAACTGCACTCATTAATGTTTTATATTAACAATGGCTGCTTGGAGTGACAAACCTACACAGAATTATCGTCTGACTCTGCAGGTCCCCTTAGCTCTACAGAGCATTTTAGCTTCTTTCAGCTTAATGTTTTGTTTTTGCAGGCTGTTCAGCTCTCTGTTAGTGTGTTTAAAATTGTTTAATTTAATTTTGTGTACTACACTGCCCCCTCGTGGTCATTCGACCATTAGTGCTGGGAACGGCCCTCAGTGTTAATGTGGCATGGTAAAGAACACAGTGTGACTGTTTCTCCTGCTGCATTTTATCTTCTTACATTGTTGCTTTGGATACTTATTTGTCTGTGAGTATTTTGGTTGATCAAATGTTAGATACTGTAAGCAGAAGCAGCTGTTGTATGTTGGTTTTGCCGTAAATTGAGTCTCAAATAGAGTTAACTGACAGCTAGCATAGCTGTAAGGTGGTAATTAACATTATTTGCTGTGTGATTTAACATTTCTTTTTCTAAAAGTTGGAGCCCTATATAGTCAGTTTAATGACTGTTGGTTTGATTTTTTTCCTGTTCACAATTTGTGCATTTTATTGCAGTTTTACACTTGTAAATCTTAATTAAATATCCAAGACAAGTTACGCCTTGTGTTCTTTGGACAACTTCATACTGCTAGCTAACTGTCTAGCTTTGATCAGGACAACTCTTTGTGAGCATACTGCCTGCGACTTTACTATTTTGGTTCACTGTCGCTGCTCTCATTAACCTTCTTTTTATCTGCAACAGGCAGCTATTTTAACAAAAAACTTCTGATAATCACACAATATGCTACGTGCCCAGCACCAAATGACACACAGACAAAAATAGTAACTAGACTTTCAACTCTCTCAACTTATCATCAATTATCACAAAACATTTCCGGTTTGAAAGAGTGTTTGGCAGATTAAATGATAACGCCTTGATTCATGTTTCTCCTTTAGCCAGCCAAGAAACACTGAATTACTTCATTTGTGGATATTATGACAGCATGCAGGTTAGTCACATTACAATAGCTGTTGACATCTTGTTTATCCCTTGTTTCTGTAACCATGGACTCTCCTTTATTTTTCCCATAATCAACCCACATCTAAAGTGTGGGTGTAAAAAGAAGGAGGTGTAAACAGTAGTTTAATGCAGAAAAGAAAGGATGGAAAATTGGAAAAAGTGTGTCTTTCTCACTAGTTGGGTGGAACTTGTGAGGCTGTACTGGAGCAGCAAAGGATAAAAGTAAGTTTGTACATCTCACCAGATGTTCTGCTGGTCTGCTTAAAAGTTAAAATCTCCTTTTCTGTCCCTCCATCCTTTGCTCCTTCTGTGTTTGTCCTTCAAGCTGTTTTTTTTTTTTTTTTTTTGCATTTTCTAAATGCCCAAAGCTCACTGCAAAAGTGCATTTCTTGTAATTATGTATTTCTCATCGGTGGAGATAATGACGTGGACTGTTGGACTCTGACAAGCAGTAAGAGCAAATGGAACAGGCATCATGGTCAAAATGGGTTTAATTATTGGACCAATAGAATGGCTTGCGGACACACAAACAGAGCATTGAAAAGACAGGGTTGAATGGAGGTCTGGAAGAAGGCAGGACTCTCTGGTTGGTGTGCTGTAAGGCCAATTTACAGGCTGCCAGCTGAACAGTGGGTCTCCGCAGCCTGAATCAGCCCGATGAAAAAGCATATTTACAATCACTGACCTTTCCATTTCCTTTTCCATTTAAGATATTTTGGTAGACATGGAGTAAAGAAACGGTTCAGCATCAATGTGCTCTGAGATGAAAGAGAAACCCTGTCCTAAGCATGAAATACTTTTAATGATTGGGTTTGATGGAAATTCATTTGGATTTAAATAAAGAAACCAATCCTTATGTAGCAGTGAACTCAAATCCAAGACAGGAGGAATACCTTCAAAAGACGACATTCAGAATCAGAAATAGGCTCAGAATTGCATCCTCCAGAGTAGAATATAATTATTTTCTCAGTTTTCCCTCACAGTCGCTACAATACCCATCATCAACCCATCCCTGTTCCCTTTGGCACCACCTGGTAGCCAAGTGGAAACACATTGTGATTAAATCTGTCCTTTAACCTTTCTGTTTCCACTCTCATTGCCACTCCTGTCTCCCGCTCTCTCTGTTTCTCTCTCCTTGTTGGGCTCTCCATTTAGACTATTTTCTCTGTCTGGCACGTTGAATGAAATACTAATCCTGCAGTCTGGATCTCTGGTCCCATTCACTTCGTTAATGACAGTGCCATGTGTCACTTACAGTGGCTGAGTAGAAGAGGGAGCAGGAAGATGGGTTTTTTTTCAATGACAGACAAGCTGTATATTACACACATCTGTCACTGAGGTTTTTTTATGTACATGTTTTTGTTTTAATTTTTACAGGTCAGAGTTTCCACTTGATAAACGCATACTGATATACCTGCATTTAAACGTACTTATAGTCATACCTATAATTGACAATTTAGATGATAAATTGTGTTCTTTGTTGAGCTTGTACGTGGCATTTCACACATTTATAATGAGCAGGAGTACAAATGATGTTGGGCTGCTGGTTTATTGGCTGTTTTCATTTCCTGTGTGCTGGCTGGCTGCCTCTGCGGTTTTCTCAAAGGTTATCTGAAGCATTGTCTAATGGAAACAAAAGTGGTGTTGGAAATTTTAGAAACAACAAACAGTGGAAAATGAGACCATATGCTTTGCATTTCCAGATGTCTCTTGAAACACGCATTTACAACTTGGATTAACAGTTGATTGCAGATTCAAGTCTGCTGCTGATAAAATCCATACAAACAGCAGTTCTCAAGGCTTTTCACACCACAGGGAGATATTTCCATAAGTTTTAAAAGCTCCAAAGGTGAAAGTACACTGGAATGAGGAGGAATCCTGCAGTGGGATTTGGATTTTAGATGCCCTGACTGAAGTACTGGCCTGAATCACAAAAAAGATTTTCTGAACTGATGGATGGATGCAGGTCCAGTCTGCAGATAGAATAATGCTCGTCATTTTAGAATCTACTTCATTTACAGCATGTTATGCAACTCCATCCATAACTCCTTGCATTAATGTGCCCCCTGATACCCATGCTGGAAGAATTCAAAGCATTGATAAGGGCTGTAATCCAGAACTGGCCAGCACAGCCAGATTTGAATTTGCTATTTTATGATGGCTTCTTTAGAATCTGTTGGAATAGCTGCATTATATATAGCCATCCGTCAGCCATAGATGAAATGTTTTCTGTATTACAAAGAACTGTATGAATAATTGCATGATGCTGGGAATGGCAAATGTGCCACCGTAATGTCTCTATCTATAAACATGACAACCTAGATATAAATTAGTTTCAAATTAAATCTACAGTATTTAAATAATAAGAGCAGGAGGAGTATAGTCAACTGTGTGTCCACAACGCATAACTCCTGCTTGCAAACTTGTGCATGGTGATTGAGACAGGAACAGTGAATTTGTGTCGAAATGTAACTGTTTGCAACATATGAGGCATATACGTAGATCAACTGCAGAGAACAGTATTATGTTGCAGAAGTAGTTTGACAAGACTAAGAGCCTAGACCTACAACCATGCTAGCAGCTCTGTGAAGTACTTTGGTACTTTGTACTTTGGCACGGCGGTGCTTTGAGCTAAAAACATTAGCATGCTAATGTGCACAATGTCAATGTTAACAGGATGATTTTTAGCAGGTATAATGTTTACCACTGTCATCATCTTAGTTAAGCTAATTAACACTAGTCCTAATAATTAACACACTAGTAATTAACACAAAGTACAGCTCAGGATGATTGGGGTGTCATTGTTCTGCAGGTATTTGATCAAGGCGGTCACCAAAGTTATTACATTTTATCCTGAGGGGTACATGAATGTGAGTACCAGATTTGATGGCAATCAATCTAATCGTTGTTGAGAAATTTCAATTAAAATCACACATTTCAACCTCATGGCGGCGCAAGACGAGAAATCAGAGGATCACCAAAGTCTGTAGGATTCATCCCCTCGGGACCATCAATGATTGTACCAAATTTCATGTCAAACCATCCAACAGTTGTTGAAATATGTCAATCTGGACAAAAGTGGTGGACCAACCGACTGACAATGCCATCCCAATAGCTATGCTGCTAGCATGGCTAAAGTATAAGTTTTAATTTCATTATTGAAATACATTGTAATGTCTTCAATCCAAGCTGAAGACAGCTTCTGTTCTCCCTGAAAAAGCAAGCTACAAACATTTTACAGCTATCTTTGAGTCTACACGGAGGGAGTGTTTCTCACTCCAAAGATTGATTGTGGGCAGAGTATCACTTTAAACTCTAGTACAGGGAATCTTATGAGTAGAAATCTTTGTCTTTCCCTCTGGAGTGCTGGGCAGCGGGCTCAATAGAAAAGTATCTAAAATCCTTCACTGTGGTTGTGTTTATGCTTCTAGTTTGTCACACTGTTGGACTTGCCTCTAGGCTCGACCGGAACTGCTTGGTTTTCTGTGCACTCCAACATCATACAGCTGCTTGATAAATATAGCAGTCGGCTCCAATGGGTGACTGCAAGGGCAACTGCAGACAAGAAGCTGCAATGCCAAGCATCTCCCCCAGCCTCTCCCTGCCTCCCCCTTTCTATGCTGGTCTACCACTGTCTCCCCCTGCCTCTCCCTGCGTCCGCTGGTCTATTACTGTCTCCACCTGCCTCTTCCCTCCCCTCCTCTTTCTGTTTCCTCTGGTCCATTGATGTCTCCCCCTGCCTCTCCTTGTTTCCATTCCTTCCCTCACGTCCCTTTGGCACATTTTGGGCACCAAAGGCCAGATGCCTGTTCTTGTCACTGTTTCTATAGTGAATCTGCTGCAGCTTAAAATGCCATAAGATAGTTCAAAATTTTTGTTTACTTGCAACTCCAGGTTTAAAAGATTCCTATTTCTGGGCTTATTGTTATGAACACTAAAACAAGAGAATAGTGTATACAGGTGTATGCTTAAGCCAGAGAGCAACCAAGCCAGTCTTAATTTTGAATATTGCTGCACATGGAAAAGTCTGTGTCGTGTTGTTCTAAACTTTTCTGGAAGAACCTCATCTGTCAGACAACAGGAAGAAAGCTGTTACTTTAAATGGAATTAATTTTATGATGAAACTCCATTCATGTGCTTCAAAAGCAAGATTCATTAAATGAGTTGAATGAAATATTTATCAGTACGGTGATATGCTGCAGACATCTCTGTAGCTCAAAGCTATGTCTTTATCTTAAGCACTGTGATTCTTAAATGCATTCCACAGATTTTTCCCATTTAGCCTGTGGGGAGGGCAATTCTTTTAAAGGGAATGATTAATTATGGAGCAGGAGGATAAAGCTAAAGAGCACGGACCATGGAAACCTGTTTCCACGTTTATCTTTAAGTTTAACTCAGGTTTCTCTAATGAGCTCCAGAATCACTGCTTGACCACCAACACTGTGTTCCCTTAAATTAACTATGTGCTCCATCACATATTGCCTGAAACGTATTGTATTTGGGAAACAAAATATATTGAAATAATCTGAAATGTATTTATAAATTATGTTTAAACTATCATTCACTGCAGCGAACTCAAATATTGCAGATCAGATGATGTTAATGAAGTTAATGTCTTTGTAATTTATTTACATCACACCTCATCAGCCTTAGAGACAAAGAGTGTAAACAAACTCTATGTGTGTGTGTGTGTGTGTGGGCGTGTGTGCACATATGGAGTTTGAGTGCAGAATAATGAGCATGTGTCTTTCCATTTGTATATGCAGCTTGTATGTTTGAACAGTCAAGTTCACTCGAAGCCTAATGGATTTAGAGTTACAGTTTGTGGAGGAATTCCTGAGGTGCTCTGTACACGGTAGAACTTGTTAGGGTCAGTTACACTTTCATAATGCACACAAACGAGGTGAATCCAGGTAAAAACAAATCCACCATTTAATCTGTACACTACATATCCCAAAGTTAACATTTTATTCAGCACAATCATTAGATCAAAGTTTCAATTTATCCAATACTTTGGTTAATGATTAAATACTATGATATTCCCATCAGACTCCGTCGTAGTTTGTGTTTAGTGCTAATTAGCAAATGTTAGCGTGCTAACAAGTTAAACTAAGATGGTGTACCCACTTAGTGTCAGCATGTTAGTATTGTCATTGTGAGCATGTTAACAAGTTGACGAGTTGAAAGCACTTCTGTGCATAAGTACTTCCTCACAGAGCTGCCAGCATGGCCGTAGACTCTTCTTGTTCTATTATTTTGTACATTTAGGGTATGTGAGAAAGTGGAAAATACACTAATTGCACCCAAACGGTGTATACATACAGAGGGACACATATTCATACAACAAGCCAAGGTAGGCCACACAGCCTCTCACATCTCCCCCAGGAGACTCCTCCTGACATGCTGTTTTTTTTCTTTTAGAAAAGAGGCTTTGCTAGAGGTTATAACACTATTTCGTTCTCTAACAGACCTGAACTTATGTTCAGCCCTTATTGGGCCCTGAAGGACCTTTTCCTTGTAGTACTTTTGATGTTTGTCAGGTAATTTGTCACTGAAACTAGGTATGATTAGTTTTGCATTTCAAGTGCTCTATTTTTGCAGTCAGAGTGGCCTTGATCTCATTGTAGCCTGCACTGTTTCATTAAACTGATATGAAGCAGTGGTAAAAAAAAAAAAAAAGACTAATGTTTTACTATGGCTTCTGGATTCTTTCTATAGTAGCTGTTTTCTGATTTTATTAACAATCTCTGAAAGGATTCCTTGTATGTAAAATCACTTTCTAGTCCTATATATTTTATTTGTTTTTAGCTGGAGTGAATGATATGAAAATCAAATATGCTTGCCACCACTGAATTGTATACCTAAGGCAATATTTTAGAGAAAAAACAAGACTTCCATGTCTCACTTTTGAACTTATACTCTCTTGACTGATGCTACAGCAATCTTACAAAAAAGGCATCTGCCTGTATCAGGGCAAAAGCCTCTGCTCAAGATTTCAGAAACACTTGAGTCTCTAAGCAGCCATTTTGCCTCATAGCCTGTGTTATTACCCAGGTGATATGAGTCAGACCGCATGAAATTGGAGAGATTTAGCCTCACCCTCTCTCTGTGGCAAAGTCGCCTGCCAGTAACACTTTTTAATACAGGTCCAAATGACAATAGAAAGTGATGTGATTTCTGGAAACATGCACTGTTTCAAGGTTGTTTTGCTGCAACCTTGTAGGTTTCTTCACACAGCAGTCATCAGCATTCATGTCAGGAAATTAGAAAACTGGGACTGTCTGGCAGCATTATGCCTGAGAGAGAGCAGATTTCTCTCTGTGGTCAATACTGCATAAGGGAACCATAAATGTTGCTAGAAAGAAAAAGAGAGAAACAGAAAGAGAGACTGAAGACTGTGCACTGGAGGAAAAGCAGAGAGAGAGAGAGAGAGAGAGTTTGATTACCAGTGCAGGGAATGAAGTTCTAGATGGTGTTGGGAAGATAACAGAGTGAGTGAGAGAGAGGAAAGCAAACATGGACCCAGAAAGCAGATGGAGCGAGAAACAGCTTTGGGTCCAGAAGTCATTGTGACGAGACTCACAGAACTGTAGTTCTGTCAGCACAGGCTGTCGAACCTGCTGGCCCACCAGCAGTTACAGCCCACACAGGGGTCCGAGTCATCAACATAGCCAGGTTTTATTGCCACTCACACACATGCACAGCCGATCATGTAGGGTCAGGCTAAGAGAATAGGTTTCCCTCATAAAGGAACATTCCTACCCTTTATATGCCACATGTGAAATATTTAAAGGCAAGTGTCTATTTCTTTGATCACAGAAGTCATTAGTGAGGTAATACTGATTTCACCTGCTCCTTTTCTGTTCTGGCTTATGACAGCGTGGTGAAAGACAGTAATACTGTGAGGAATTCCAAATATTTTTGAACATGTCATTGATAGGCACGGTATATTTACATACCTAAATCTAAAGAGTTTAAATTACACATTGATAACTGTCATTAACTGTTCGCCCTTCATAAATCTAGGCCTATTTCATTGTTATATTTAAAAATATTTGTTATTTTAGCAAATGTTTGACATTAGCAGAAAAAATAAGTCAGATTTAGCCATGTAGTGAACTAACCACTACTACTAATTAAATCATTGCATGCATTTGGGGGCACCACCATGAAAGCAGGGGAAACAAATAAACCAAATGAATTAATAACTGGATCATTAAATTTATCAGTGTCATAAGAAGGAATTTAATTGTTTTCGATAGATTGACCTCTGTCTTATTTTTATTTATAGCTGAATGCCTAATAACTGAATAAATGTGCAAATGTGCTGGTTCAAAATACTAATACTAAATCTTTCAAATCAAGATAATAAAATAGTTTTTAATAGTTTAATTTAATAGTTCACTATTATGTAATAGGGAACTTACTGAAGTATTTTTTTTATATACACTGATGTATATTTACAATGACTTTCATAATGACATACTATTTGGAACATTCATATATTGAATGAATTGTACTGAATGAACACAGATAAAAAATAAAACAGTTTTTTTTTCATTTTTAATTACAAATGAAGTACACATTATCTGATACACAGACCGAACTATTACATTTCCAATTATTAAAAACCATTTTGTTATCTTGAGTGTGAGTTGGGTTGTTTTATGATCAGTCATTCATATCACAAGTAATTTTGCACAGGCCCATTTGCGGTAACCTCTGTTGACTGGATCACTTTTACGCATGTGCAGAACAGATTGGGCAGTCGGTACGGATCAGGCACTGACGCAGGGAAAGTGAGCTGGTCTCCTTGGGGTCCAAGTTGGCTGGTGCAGCTTCTGTCGAGTCCTTGTGACGTTGTGGTTGAATGTCAAATAAAATATTTCTGGCTACACTGACTTCTTCAGCTAGACTTGAGTAATTCCGTTGGCCAGATGAAAACTTTAAAAAGGGGAAAAAAACGTGCTATAAAACTCTATTCCTTTGTTCAAAACTTTTAAAATACAAAAATTTCTATCCATTGCTCACTAGATGACAATGCTGTCACATGGTAAACAAGAGGGTAAATAAATAACTTGCTCATTTTATTTCGTACGAAAATAAAATAAAATCCGGAATGCACTTTCAACTTTATGATAGTCCTGGGGGACATCTTATCTCAGGTCACATCAGGGGTTGAGAGAGAGGGCGTTTGTGTGTGTGTGTGTGTATGTGTGTATAATCTCTTTTGACCAAATCTCCAGCTAGAATAATTAAAAGAGTCATTTCATGGTTCTTCACATCTTGCTGTGACTTTGTTATCTTGACAAGACATGTATTTTCTCAGAGGTGAAGTTCTTGTCGTGTCTTGTATGGCAAGTCTCCAATATTGACACCTTGAACTATTAAAGATTTAGGAGTCAGCTCAGCTCTGTAGAGGTCAGCAGTCAATACATACTACAGAATGTACACTCTACGGAAGAATGGTTAATGATCATGATCCATACATGTATCCGTTTTTGCTAAAATTTACTTTTACAATCCCAAATCATTTAGAGGAATAGTTCAACATTTTGGGAAATATGCTATTTGCTTTCTTGCCGATAGTTAGATTAGAAGATCAATACCACTTATATCTGTATAGTGGATATGAAGCTATCGCCAGTGACCGGTTAGCTTAGCTTAGCACAAAGACTGGAAACCAAGCCCACAGAAAGAGCGCTGGGCTGCAAGGTAATATTAGTGTAGTGGCTGCAGGCAGTATTGCAGTATCACGTGATGCACACTGGCCCCAGGACTTTTTCCATTTAAAAACATTACAGATGGAATGGCTTTAATAAAATCAATACATTTTTCTGAGTGTCACAAACACCTCGAAATGAGTCTTTTTATTATCAGAATTTGATCCATTCAAGCCAACAGGAAGTCAACCTGCTTGGCCAGAGGAAGTCCGTAACGAGCATTGCTCTCAACCAGCTCGGCAGAAAAAGGAAGCCTGCAGAGACTTTTTTGGCACATGCACCCACTGAGCAAATTTCACAGGAATGAATGGGTTGCCACCTTGGAATGTAGAATTGAGTTTTCTTAATATATCCATGCTGGAAACAGGCAGAAATGATTATCCTGGTTTTGTCTAAAGATACCAAAATCTGCCTACCAGCATCTCTAAGATGTGTTAAAACAACACGTTGTGGTTATGCAGAGGATTATTTCTTGGCCAGGAGCAGTAACTTCTCCGTTTGTGCTAAGCTAAGCTAACCGGCTGCTGACTGTAGCTTCATATTTCACATGAAAGTGGCGTTGATCTTCTCATCTAACTCTCAGCAAGAAAATGAATAAGTGTATTTCCTATGTGGGCTATTCATATCAGAGTGGATGGGCTTTTGGTCATGTTAAGTGTTTGGATATGAGTGCACCATAAACAATAAGGGGATGGACACACATTAACTGGAAAGTGTTACAGTATAATCCCATCCAATACAAAGCAAAACACTGTACAATTTCTCATTTTATTGTATCTACCCACAGTGGATTTATATTTATTTCTGGGAAAATAACGATAATGGACTTCCGCCTCACTTACCCCAATTATTTTCTCTGTCAAGGACATTCCAATAAAGCAAAACCTTCAGCCATCTGGACTTCAGCCCTTAGCTGTGGGGCAGCCTGGTTTGACTGTAGAGCTGTGACATGGCAGGTACAGTCCATCACACTACACTTCTGGGTACCACGGGCTGGTTAGCAAAAGCAACACACTGATGAGATGCTGTATGTACCTATATGTATGTACCTTGCCTCTCTGCAATCATCACATCGGTGGAGCTCCTTTTACCAAAAGTCTTCTGCATGTAAACAATGTCATTCTCATCAGCCAGTGTTTAAAGTACTCAAAAGGAGAGTGATGGCAGCCTGCAGTGTAGTAGGAAAAAACTAGTCTCATTCTAGCTGTTAAAGGGATTATTTACTGCTCAGTTCCATCATGCAGATGCTCTCTTACACAACGACATAAAATCTGGTCAGATTCTCTTTCTCTCATAGTTTTACAATTCGTCAACTGTACTTACATGATTTAATGAACTATTCAGCAGACAGAAAAAAACTTAGACTGAACTGTAAAATAGCTTTTATTAGGGAACATTTGCATCCAGACATGGCATATAATTTATTTCCACTAAACTGACACCATTTACAGAATCATTGAGTGTAATTAACTTTATTTTATGTTGTTAAAATGCCATTGTTATTGTTTATTGCTTTAATTATTGTATTTTTGCTGTTGGTTCTTAGTCATGACAAAGCTGCTGAATAAAGTGCCACTGACAATTTAATATTGTGAAGGTAATGTTATAACTGTATCACTAATGTGAGACCTAAAATGAAAACATACTGACGTAGATTTATTTAATTGGAGTACTTTTTGCTTGATTTTTAAGCACAACAAAACTTCTAATTCTATGATGGGGGTCTATTACCTGTTTCATACAGAGTACAGCCTTTGGCCAAATAGCCAAGTTAACAAAAAATAGAAGAAAAAGCGTTAACAAGAGTGACTTGTGTCTTTGATTGCTGTTTCAGTGGTTTGGCCCTTGACCCTATTCAAGCCTGCTGGAGGCATTACATAAGGCCAGATCAAAGCACTCTTGCTGTTTCCCTCACTGGATTGACCTACAAGGTCTGCTGAGTTAAACTCCACAGGTTTAAAGGAAACTGAACAAAGATTTTACAGATTTTACACTAAATACTTACATAACCACTCCAAAACTACTTTGTTTGGTGTATTATATGGCATTTTTTGTACATCAATATGTTGACTTTGATTAAAGATACAGTACCACTGCCTGTTGGGCCCCTGAAATAAATGAATGTTTGAGATGCTTCTGAAGATGGATTACAGTAGTTTATCCATGGTGTAGTGTTACACCATCATTCACATCAACTCAAACATCACAGACACTGCAAATAAAGTTGAGAAAAATGGATTACAGTCAGATTTGCTGCTGCCAGCAGAGCAGCTGACAGCATTCAGGATGTTAATCACTTGAAGCAAAAAAGAAATGTTTTTATGTCACTTGATAAACAGGAGGATTTCTGTTCTGTTCTACACAACACAGGAGGGTGCAGTCTGTCACAGACAGAAAGAAGACATCATGATTAAAAGATCACTGGTTATTTCACTTTCAAAGCCAGTCTCAGTGCTTCTAAAAAGATTTGAGTAAGATCAGATAAAGTATTTCAAAATAAAAACAGTGGAACTGTTGCATTATAAGATCTTTACTTGGTTACTCCAGATAAACTTTTAGTCAGTCACTGTGGCTATACGGCAGTAAATCAATTGCCTTTGTAAATAAGTCAAGGGCGTTAAACTGCCCTGTAAGAGGCTGCACTGCAGGACGTGCTGAGTGATGTTGATCGGGATACATTCCAGTCCACCTCCGACACCATCTGTGAGTCTGCGGAAGTAGTGACAAGCCAACGATATTAACCTTATGGTGACTGTACAGTCATTTCCGTGGATGGATCCATCTGTGCTGCTTTGGGCAGATGTGCTGCTACTGCTTGCGGCTCGGGACTTGTTGTCGGAGATGTGGAAGAATACAAGGCGACATCCTACAGGCTGAGACGTTTCAGCACATCTGTCTTAGTATGAAACCCACATTCACATATTGGGAAATATGATTGTGGGGCAAATAAATCCACAAATCTTGAATCTTAACTCTGGGCAAAAAAGCGAGTAAGCGTTTCCCAAAATGTCAAACTCCACCTTTAACAAAGGTAACCTTTGAAGCACTGAACCATTACTGAACCATTTTTTTTTTTTAATATTGACCTCTCTCGCAGGGACCTTCAACATTTTGTGAGCCGTGTGGCCTTTTTTGGCTGAAGGTGCAAAGACTATCCTTGGAAGGGAATCATTTCTATATGGCTCCATCCACAATGATTACTGAGGTTGATGTAGATAGTGTGTGATCTGGATGGTGTCCCTGTTGTTTATCAAAACTCTTCAGCTCAAATGGATCCATTTAAAGGCCACTCAGCCAAGCCTAATGCTTATCTAAACTTTTAACAAGTCCTCTGTGGATATGAAACCGCTTGTCAATCAGATCGTGTTACTCAGAGAGGGGCCAATAGCCCTTGAGGATGAAAGCGAGAAAAGTGGAATAGATTTACTGATGATAACGCTGGGTCCCCAGTGTTGTTCAAGGTCTCTCAGTCATTTTAGTTTGTGTGTTTGTATTCTTCTGTTGATAGACAGCATGTGGGATGACTTGAGCTGTGGGGGAAAGGAAGCCTGCTACTTTTGCCTCTCCTCTGCTTGGCTCTGTCTTTCCAGTAGCACCTTTATCGCACAAACACACACAAACCTGTGTACACACACACACACACACACACACACACACACACACACACACAGTATCACTGTCACCAGCAGATGGGAGCTGAGCAGCTTCATTAATCTTATTCCAGAAGGATCAGATAATTAGACACCTTAATTGGAGTTTAAAGACTTTAATAAGTAAAATGCCACTTTTTGTCTCCCACATTGTCCCCACTGAAGCAGTTCATGTACTCTGCCTTAGACTCACAGTGAATGACTCATCATGCGGGAGTGAACATTTAGCTTGTCGATCAGTTCCACATTTACCAGTGGAGCAAAAGAGGTTTGTTGTTGTTTTTGTGTTGTATTTTATTGCTGTTAAAACTCTGTTCCATTATAATAGTAACTAGTCTCCAAAAGGCAATTTATGAGATTAAACTGGGTTTAATTGGATTTATTCAAGTGCTTGCTGTCATGGGTGTAATCATCCCATTGATAGAGACCCATAATTTGGCCTTTCTATCAACCAGGGCATTGTAATCTTCCACAGTAATGAGTAAAAAAAATGGTAGATGACCTCTGGTGTTGTGCTTGCATGCACCAGGGCGGAGATACAAATGCTCAAATGAAGAGAAAAGTTAATAGGCAACCAGAAAACACCATAAGCTCATTAAACTTTTCTTCCCCTAATGCAAGAGAAAATATACTGTGGGCTCTATGTGTCAGCTAGCTATTGCCCCCGCTGAATTGGCATGGGACCTGGTGGGACCTCGTTCTGCTTTCTAAAAATTTCATAGCCTCTCTGCATCTAACACTATTAACTGGGACATACCTTGAACAACGGCAAGAGCAAAGTATAAAACTGGAGATCAGAGGTTATATGGTATGTGCATAAAGATGTGATTGAATAAAGTTTTTACTCATTTATATAAAAATCACTATCTACCGTGTGTGTGTGTGTGTGTGTGTGTGTGTGTGTGTGTGTGTGGCTGCTGACAAACTGATAAATATTGACATACAAATATTACTTTTGGATTGTTTTTTATGTATTTCTGATATTTTTTCATGCATTTATCACTGTTTGATGAATGAGATCCATTTGCTCATACCAGTGATTAATGCCATTGTCACTTGAGAGGACATATAAACAAACCTTAGTTAGACAAAAAAGAATAGCGACTCACATGCCTTTCATGTTGCTCCACTTAATCACTCCTGTTTACACACTAGGAGATTGTTTCATGTACCATACCCTCATTACTCTAACACTGATTTGAGTAAGACCTGTATAATGATTGCAATGTTAAAAATCCTTGTAACGTTTTATATTAAAATCGATTGCAGTCACCAAGTAGAGTTCTGAGTTTCAACTTGGATTAGACACTAATAATTAGTTTAGATAAGCTGTATTATATATACAGTATTTATTTATTTATATTATGAAACTGTATTTAAAAGCGAATTTGGCATACTGCTTGATTATTGTAACAGTCCACTGATCTTAATAGCAAACAGTGTGTCAGATTTCTACATCTCAGTATGCCAGCTGGTTTAGAGGCACACTGTGATGAAATACATCTTTTATAAAGTAAATACTCTGTGTGGATCCGAATCCTACCAGCATAAATCCAGGTCTGCTCACAGGTCCTTGTTTGTGTGCCAGAAGTGTCTTGATTTGAATCCAGCTGACATCTGCACTCATGCAGTTGTTCTGTATAAATTAACCGCAGTGTCCTGCTTATACAAACGTTATTGCTCACTTTTCTGCTCTAATTAGTAGTGGAAAAAGGTTAACAGATACCAGAATACAATCACATTTCCATAATGGTTGCATTGTTTACACTCTGTATAACGCTACTGACATATACTGTTACAGTAAACAAGGGAACCCAGAGAAAGAACACAGATTAAATACAGATGAGTGGATGAATGACCAGGGTAGAATTACTGCTAGGCTGATGAGTTGATGACCGGCAGTTGTGAGGCAATCAGACAGGTGTGCAGCAGAGAGAGAGAGAGAGAGAGAGGAGACCACACCCACGACAAAACACACACCACAGAGAAACGGACAGGGGGAGACAAGAAACACCAGGGAAGGGAAAAACACTGGAAATATCAGGAAAGACTGGAGTTATGGTACTATCCATGACATATACACACAAACTTGCACACATATACACAACTTTTCTAGCAATTATTTGTTTCACAGCAATGTACACTCATCTTTCTTCTTAGTATTAACTGGAAACTCACATGTATCTTAACTACAGCGATTACAGTGTCGTACACTGGTGTCCAGTTCTGCTCTAAAATCAATATACAGTTTACCCAAACAGGAGCAGAAAATGTGCTGACAAGAGTTTGGCAAATGTAAGTAATTGTTAATGATGTGTGTAATCAGCCAATCACTCAGTGTTGACATTACTGATGACAGCGAGCAAAGTAGTCTGGGAGATGATTAGTCCATGGGCTCATGCAGGTAATCACAAGCATTCACTGTACAGTGCCAGCAAGGTTTGTGTCGAGCCATGTGTCAATATTTAGACTCTAGACTGCCGGAGTTTTCAAGCAAATATGAATTTACATAGAAGACACATGCACAATTTCAGATCCTTTTTAAATGTTATGCACTTTGAAGTTAACTTTGGAGATAAATTAAAATAAGCAACATTTTAGCTCAGAGATTTTAACCATTTTCACTGTTTTTATAGTGTGTGATAAAAAAAAATAGTGCTTAATATACATGTGAAACATAACATGAGCACTAAATTTTGAAATTCAGAACATCAGTTGCCAATTTTCCACTTTCTTTATTTTTCAAACATGTGCCAGGTATCTTACATTTACATTTTCTCAGAAAAAAGATCGAGGACCAAGTTACATAACACATTAACTATCTCTGCATTTATGTGAAACTTGGTTATACCATGGCCACTGACAATTCTCAACTCTGACTGGCTGGAAAGTTTGGATTGACTTTTAGTAACCGTACAGTGTAACTGGACACCTATGATGTTCTGAATTGATGCACCAGTATTAAACTGTAGATAAAACAGTGAGGCTTAATGAAAGATCTTGGTGCTATAGGGTTATTTGTGTAACCACCAACAACAACCGAGAAAGGGATAAAAAGCTTCTCAGTGAGAACCACGCAAATTCAATTTTAAATGTGTTCAATATTTGCGGGAATCTGGACGTCCAAATCAATTACCAGTAGGATGAGGAAAGAGGGGACTTAAATAGAAGACCTAAATGTAGCCACAGTGAAGCTGGTAGCTTGAGTCTGAGGGACAGCTGCAGGTGAAATGAGAGAGGACCGGAGAGGAAATGCGTTGGAGGAAATGACGTTTTCCACATGACATCTGAATGGCCCCAAATGTTCAACTTTCTCACTGTTACTTTTTACCCAGCTGTCCAATCACAGTGGAGGAGGGGCGGGACAAATCCCACGAAGACCAACCGTTACATGTAGGCTACAAATGCTGAACAATGACAACAATGGAGGAGAAATTAATATTGCTGGTCTCTGAGTATCCATGTCAGTACCAGATGACATCCCCGGACTACCACAATATCAATATGAAAAATAAGGCTTGGAGGAACATTTCGTTCGCCATGGGTTTAACAGGTAAGCAGCAGTCAGCTATTGTCACTTCCGGATATTCCATATCATAGCAACCAAAGCATTTCAGCAGAAAAAATGCTGCACCTCCAAAGCACTCTCAAGCGCTCACGGCTGGGCGTTTTCAGAAAAGCACCAGGTGTTTTCAGCTGAGAAAATGCTCTGGTGGACACACGGCCTACCTTACTTAAGGGGAGATCACACAGAGACGCATCGCTACAGGCGCAGTTGCTTCAAAAACGTCAAAAACAGCTGATGCGCCTCAGGAGCGGGGCTGCGTGCGCCACTGCTTTGGAGCTCTCTCACAGTCTATTTATCGACATAGTAAACGGCATTATACTCGCCAGAGATTCACCTGGCTGCTCAAGCAACAGGAAGAAAGTGGTAAAGTAGTAAAGCCCGCCTTGCTTGATTTGATTGGCTGCCGGGGCAAAGTTTGACATTGACGAGTGGCGCGACTCCGTGCCTTTTGCTGAAAAGTTGAGAATATTTGAACTTTTATGCGCGTCAAAAAACCGCTTGAAAAACATGAAGCAAGAGGGCAAGAGAGGAGCGCACACCAGGCGCCAGACCATAGGAAAACAATGGTTTTGCTGGTGACGCATTTCTAGCGGCGCATCTCTGTGTGATCGGCCCTTTAATGTCCATCTCAAAAAAGATTGTTTAGAAAAGTCCAGCGTTGTGCATGTTGCACAGGAACACAACTTAGAAACTTTAATTGTAACATCAATGCAAGTCATTCGAGTACAAATAAGTAAAGAACAGTGTATCTGTTGGTGGATGCCTTCTAAACAAGCAAGTAGAAGTGTAATTCAGTGTGCAAGAGACCTTGACGAACAAAGTAGTCGATGCAGACTATTTCAGTTTATCAGACCTGTTCACACCATTGTTGGCAAAGGCAATATTATGTCGCTTCTAACTCTGTCTACAGATTTGATTCCCAGCCTAAATCCACCTGAGCCTGACCTGGTCCAAACAGGTCAGGTTGGGCTTGCTCTAATTATTAATTAGAGTCTTATTTCTCTAATTCCATGTTCGCCAGATTCCATGTTCAACTAGTGTAAATTATTAGAGGTAGATAAGCATTTTTAGGATGGGGCAGAATTCCATTACAGAAGCAAAAACATATCTGGATAATCAAAATGTTTTCTGACATGTAAAAAGGATTACTGTATTATGGAGAGCTGTCAGTGAATACAGTAAAGAGCTCAAACAGACAAAAATAATGGAAACACATTTTATTGTGCTACAAGTTACTGTATTTGTAGCCTAACTGCACAAAATATTGTCTTTACTAATTTGTATGGAAAACAAGGTGACAGGGATTTCATTGCTGCCTGAAACAGTAATTCAACTTCAAAAGAGACATCATCCACGCTCGCCAAAATGTATGAGTGCAGTGTATTTGCATTTGAGGTTCTGTATATTTGTTCCTTTGGGACTCTAAATGCCTGACAAGGACACTTTCTTGTAGGAGAAACCAGCCTCTGGACTCTGCTGCCAGCCCATTACAAATGGTTATGGTGAGGAGGTGAACTGTTTTTAGAGCGGATAAGAGCAGCTGATTGGATTGGCCATTACTGAAGCTCACCTCAACTCCACCTGCTGATATTGTACTGCTCTTTCTAACAGTGTATTCATCCTGCTCCAGTCTCATTTTCCTGATTGCTCTGACATGCAGCAGAAGTAGTGCTAGAAGTAGAGAAAAATGTGTCTGTTGATAACTTCACCTCTGCCTCAGACAGAAAGGAAGTGGAAAAGAATTGAGCATCAGAAAAATGTTGTGTCATTAGACAGGAGAAAGCCTGAGGAATAAAGGAATATTATTGTTGGTTGTGTGTTTTTTGTTGCCTTGACAGTAAAAAATCTACTAATAAAGAGGTGGGAGGTCAAATCTACAGTGACATACTGTATAGCACTAACATTCTATGCCATGGTATTTTTCAAATTTTTTTTTTTATTAAGTTCAGGCTCATTAAATAGTGCATACTTTGGTCAAGTTAAGAAAAAACTATTCCAGTTTATGTGAAGGCCTAAATGCTATGTCACACTACGATTTTAAACAGCAAGATTTAGCAACGAGTCCAATTAATCCAAATGGAATCCTTGTGATTAGTGGATTCGAAATAAATCCACATGAAATTTTCATCGTTCAACTTTAGTGAACTTTATCCTGCAAATTTGCAGCGCTGAGTAATAACAAGCCGTCTTGACAGTGATGACTTCTGAGGAAACGGAAAGTCAGAAGCTGTTTCGTACCATCCACTTGATTTTAACCTCCTCTGTTGGATAATTTACTGCTCCACATAAGAACAATGTTTTGCTCAAAGAGTTATATTTTTAACAAGTTTTTATTGAATGAAATGGTGTACAAGCAAAATGTCTGTAGGTGGATAAACAGCATAGTACAGAAAAGCTGTTGTGACCCGGCTAGCGTGCCCAATTAGCTCGCCAGCTAAAGCAGTTCACCAATTAGCCCTGTGAGTAGTGACTACGTCTCCAAATTTCTAGAACCAAATATTTCGTAAAGACACAGATTAATTTCACCAGAAAGTAGTGTGACCAGGTCTTAAAAATGTAGAATTAATGAAACCTCTAAACTTGTTTGTGACTGCATATTTTGTTGTTTATTTTGCATGTTTTCATTCTGCTCCATTCGTCAGACATCATGAAGTGAGACAATGTTTCATTGTATGTACACCTGCTATGTAGTCAAACTAACCGCAGCACCTCCACCCACTGCCACAAAGCTGGCAGTCTTATTATATGAACCTCTGTGGGAAGTTGTAGTTTTTAATTTCCCTAAATTACAAGTTGTTCAGACCCCAAATACCATTTCAAAAAGGTTCATGCCTTTTAGCAACAACCCTAAAATAGGAGCAGGTCTTATTTTACATCAATTTACTCTGATGGCAGCTACAAAGGGCTTCAATAATGGCATGTCAGTGGCTTCACTGCTGACTTTGGCATCAGAATGAACATGCAAGGAATGATTGATGACAAGACGGCCATCCAGGCAAGGCTGCAATGCAACTGGGATCGCTCTGCAGCGTGTTTGTGAATTAAATCAGCTTCATAACCTGCTGTACTATATCTTCAACCTCATGGCTTAAAGCTAAAGAATTACTCTTTTACTCCTCAGTTCTGCTCTCATTAAACCTAATAAGATTTTTAGTTGAGCACCTCACAGTCCTAATGTGTTCATTAAATCAACATCTATTTAGGTCACATTGCAGTTCATTGCCAGGCACCATGTAATGTATTTCTACCATTATAATGCTATTAGGAGTCTTTCTGTATTCTAATATTATTAACTGAAAAGCCTTGACTAACTGGGGGCCTACAGTGTAAAAAAGGGAAGGGACGGCTAACCCTGTCCTGTGACAGAAGTTCAGAGCAGATGATTTGTTGTAGCCTGCAAACCTGGGCCTTTTATCATCAAGTTTCTAATTACTGATCTGGACAAGTCATATATTGCATATTTTCTTCCCTAAAAGTCTCAGCACATCACTCTTTTTTCCACCGAGGAGCTTTTTGGCTGTGGTTCTCCAAGTACTTGGCTATGTGAGACCTTAATCTAAACAGCTGAGGCCCTCCGGCGAGCTCTGACAACTTATTATCTGGCCATCTGTATCAAAGACAAGGAGAATGTACGCTGCCACCCGCAGGCTGTAGCAACAGATTCATTACAGTTTACATATACACTACTGTATGTTTATAGAGGGTGATTAGTGGAGCATGGCTGCCAAGGTACACCCCTGTGTTCCAGATGGCTGTGCTATAGATGCTCCTTATCATGCACATTCAGACACTCGTCATAGGGGCCCCACAGACAGACAAACAGCGAGACAACCAGGGAGCACGTTGATGATGTCAGCCGCGAGGGAGCCTTGTTAATGTTCCGTAGACGTTTATAGTATTTGCATTATCCCTCAATTTGCAGCACAAAGAGATGACGGTTTGGTGATAATGTCAGTAAATAATTTTCTGGAGAGTTAAAATTCTGCCTGGGAGCTTATTTTGATTATAATGATCTCAGTTTTAGTGTCTGGTCAATCTTAAAAATGCTGTTTTGGTTTGGCATTTTGTTTAAATTGCTGCTTCTGCAGTATTTCACTGCATATTTTTTACAACCAGTCTGTGAGAAAAATGTAATTCCCCTCATTGTAGCAATGGACAGATGTTACCTTGAATTCAGGTGCATGATGTGCATAAACTCTCCTGTCATTTTCAGTTCTCCCTGTGGTTAGATTAGCCTGTTTGCAGACTTTAAGAAAGAAGACAGAGCTGAGATGATTAGGTGAGTCATGAGAAGGCAGTAAATGAACAGTGGAGCGTAAACTGCAACAATCTGTCATGACTCCTAATTAGCCCCACAGTGGGAAAGGCTGGTTCACCCTTAAACCTGACCTTGCGCCATAATTGTTCTAACACATGAACATATATGCATCGTACTGCTCACTACTTCTTGTGTGTGTTCACCAGTCTTTCTTTTCCCTCTAGTTTCTCTTTCTTAACAACTAATTACTGCTCCACTAGAATAACCTCAGAGTCCCAGTTCCCATAGTTACTATAATGTACAAGCTTTCACACCATAAAAAGTCTCCCTGGTCACCCACCCACCTCATTTTATGGAGAACGCTGGCTTTCACGGCGCTGTGACAGAGATCAGATTTTACATGGATTTCCTCTTCACAAAATACATGAAAATATTTTTACAGTGGAGGAAGCTTAAAGGAGAAAACCTGCTGGGCTTAGAACCAGTGAGCTTCAATACATGGCAGCCATAAGATTCAGCTGACTAAACCTTGTTGGCGTTACGCTTTGTCTCTCTTGGAAGTTGACAAAGTCCAGAACTAACTAAATCTCAGTTATTTGGGTGATTAACAATGTAGTGTCCTTTTGTTGATTTGTGGTTTTTGATTCTTTGTGATTTATCAGACAATCGATCAGCTTAGTTAACATCCTCATGGAGGCCACCTCCTGCTACAACTCAGAGTCACCTTTTCAAGTAATCTGTTGTATAACACAAGAAACGATGTCCACAGATGATTGATGTGGATGATGCAGTGTAATGAGTGAGTCATTATGCTTCCTAGTGCATCTTCACATGGTCTCACACACTGAGAGCACAACCTCTGCTCTAATTGCACAAAGATGGTAGTGCGGATGTTTGTTTTTCTGAGGGCTGGCTCTTTGTGGACTTTTAATATGTTTATTTGTTTTCAATCAACCTGTGTTTATATCTCTGCCATGTCGCCAAAATACTGTAACTCATAAAATGTGGATCTGTCCTACGTTAATTACTGTATCTTTGATGGGATTAACTTGCGGCGCCAGCAAAAGCTTTGTTTAAGTCATTTCACATCATAAAGTAGTAGAGCAACTATTCAACATTAACAGGTTCAAATTCAGTATAATATTAAAGTTGTAAACCTTAAGATTTCGGTCCTGGTTGATTTGGTGACACCTGTGGTAACTGGTGGTAATTGCAGTTTAAGGCTACCTCAAATACTTCTTGAGCAGCTCCACTGTCAGAAACACAAGAGAGGAGCAACTGATGTATCTTTTTACAGTGCAGTTAAACAAACTATCGTTGTTTTAATAAAGAAGTCAGTCAATAATAATTGCAACCATGATCTGATTTCATGGTGCGCATGGTAGTTTTCTACCTAACAGCAGGACACAGTAAAGTTGGTTACCTTACAGAGGAGTTAGAGGTGTGCAGCCTGTTGAATGCAGCCCTTCATCTAAAATCTCACTGTGGTTGCCCCTTCTTGTTCCATTACTCCCTGTGATGTTTAAAACCTGCCAAAAAGATTGTTGTCTTGTGTTGTAGACACATTTTTGATAATTAATTGCAGTCATCGCTAACTGCGATGACAAGTACATTGTGGTTCCTGTAATTGCTTTACAACAAAAGTTACCCTGTGTTTGGCCAGTTTGGCCAGCAGTATGAAATGTTTGGATTGCATTAGCACTACTGCTAACAATAAAAAATAATAAAAAGAGTTAGGCTAATTAGAATATAAATGCATTGAATGGCTATTTCTGAAAAAATGCCGACCATAAATAGTACTAAAAATGGCATTTGATTTCATGAAAAACTTTAACATGCCATGTGTTTTATATCATACATATCATACATTTTTGTCGTGTGCGCATGCGTCAACGTGCATGCTGCCTGTTGCTGCAACAAAAGAGTTTCCTCTCGGGGATCAATAAAGTATTTCTGATTCTGATTCTGATTTCAAATAGTTAAAACATTGTAAATGTATTTTAAGCTTGTGGGATTGTTTTACAAACTGCCATTTGTCATAAATTGGAGTGTGAGACCTTATTCCCAGCAAAATTGCTTTTGATGATCACACCAGGAGGGCTGGAAACTGGCTCTGTGTCTATGTCGCTTACACCACTGACAAATTCTTGCACTTCATTCACAGGGCTATTGTTGAGACATAGATATCTTGAGATGCTGCCTTTCCCCCTGTCTAATCTCACTCACAGTCTGTCAATTTCACTCTGCTGTGTTTCAGTGTGCCAATAACCCATGAAACTGACACTGCTCTGGAATCACCTCAGAAATAAGCAGAACAAAAAACCCAAGGCTGTTCTGTGTCCCTGTCAGAAGGTCAGAAAATTGCAAGACAAGCATTCAGCGGAGGTCTTAGCTCTGTTATTGCTGTGTGCAGAGTAGTATCTAACCAGTCTATGATAGCCTGCAAAGGATTATTGTTAAGCAAACTCTCCTCTTCTCACTTGTAGGTGTTTAACGGTGGCTTATGGCTCCTTGGGAGTTCTCTCGAGGGAAAAGCCTGTTATCCCTAATCAAACCAAATATGCATTTCATTCAGCCTGAAATCGATTTTGCATGTTATTTTCAAGGAAGTACATTTCAAGTTTTCAGTTTAAATGATTTAAAGTGGAGGTGATCAGTAGGTGTCAAAAGCAGGTAAGCTGTTTTTCTTCTGTTGCATTTCTGAAGCTACATTAGGGATTTTTGTTTTGGAGGACAGAAAGTAGACTCCAAAACAAACTCACAACAACAAGGATACACTACTACATGTCAACTGAACAGGATTTGTCAGCAAAAACTTCCGTTATTTGCAAATCCAGTAGAATAACAGACCAACCTGGACATGATGGAGTCCACTTTCTTGTGACCTTTTGTCCCAAAGATATTTTGAATTGAGCAGTTTGGTTCAAATACAGATATCAGTTTAACAATAAAGCCAATGGATGTGTTAGACAGGTATCCACTTAGCATTCAATCACTGCGTAAAAAACACTGGAACACTAATTACAACAACAAAATAAACTCAGTAGATAATCCTGCCCTGTCATCCTAACCCACCCAAACTAACTGTTTATCTTCATTCACTCACTATTTATACTGTGAAATGTAACAAAAATGTAGAATGTAGTTTGAGAGCTGGGCTGACTCAACCACTGATGGCCGCAAAAAAAGCCAAAATAATGACTTGAAAGCAGCTTAAACTATAGTATGGTTAGTTTAGGGAAAGATTGTGGTTATGGAAAGTAAACTATGGTTAGGACTAGGCAACTAAGACATGGTTAAGGTTAGGGAAAGATCTTGATTACGGTTAATAAAAAGGCAAAAAGTTAATTGCAGGTCTGTGATGGGAAGCGAACACGAGTCTTTTTGGTGCTACACATCCATCCATCACCCTGACCTTCACACTTTTCACTTTGCTATATGAAGGGCAAACTGCTTCCCGCATTGGCACGGAGCATTGGCACTAGATGTAAATTATGAAGTGCGGAATTGTAAATTAACATGCCCACTGAAACAATACAGCTCTCATCCTTTGACTGCTGCCAGTATCACATTTTTTATATTCAGTCTGTCCAGCTAAGTTGGCATTCTAATGCAGGATCAGAGCAGGTGGCCAGTGTGATGATGAAAACCAAACAGCGGATGGAACAGGTCGATGGCAGAGGGAGACCAGGAGCAGCTGCAGCAAATCTTTTTTGCTTAATCATGCGGTTGGTGAAGAATTTATCAGCCACATCAGGATCCACGTCCTTGACATCTCAGCTGGTCTTCATGGCTGCCCATTACTGCTGCAAAATGAATGAATTAGACACTCATTTTAGAAGAATGTCTTTAGAAGATCTTGTGAAAACTGTTTGTTCTTGTTATACTTACTGATTTACTGTTAATATGTCAGTCTTTACTGCCTGTATTAAAAACACTGGATGTCAATTGCACATATTTTGAAGCCCAAATGCATATAAAGGGCCACAATTTTCACTTACCTCAGGGTTAATTTGTGACAAGGATGAATGATGTGTATTACTGTAATAGCTTTTAAAGTAGCTTCCCACAGAGGGAGTGTCAACTGCAAGCATATAGAGCCTTGTTGTTCAAAAACTGCTGGATGTTAAAACCAGTGAAATGCAGTATGTAATATACTATAAGCAAAGCTATTTAGGATATTATATGAGCTGCCATGGTGAGGTCCCTGTTGAGATTTGGAGTCATAAAACCAAAGCCCTTTTCCACCCTGCAATCAACAGTTAGTGTGAAGGTTTAACTACTGAGGGAAAGCCTTGGGCCTTTGGTCCCCAAGGCACTCCCATAGAGGGGAGCACTGACATATGGACACTGAGGAAGCCAAGGATTTGCAGGAAAGAAAGGATGAAAGAAAACCCATCTCCACTATTTTTATGAATTGACATTTTATATCTCTCTGTGAGATCTGCATAGTTGGTTGAGAAAGTGATGTATCTGGTTTTTTATTTGTCCCAGAGTTAATTTCTCAGACAATGACACTGCTGGGATGCTTATTACCACACACTGTGTTGGAGACCTAAATATGTCCTGAGCCCAGCTGTGATTCTGTGTCCATCTCCTATTGGTCACTGCAGGAAATCTTCAGCGCTGAAGGAGCTGATTGACTATTGACCCATTGATTTGCACACCACCCCGCAGTGACTGGTGAGGGCTGACAGCTCTTTTCTTGTTGAGCTGTGCTGTGTAAGGTGCATGATACTGAGCTGCAAATACAAACGTGTTGTTTGAAGGGCATTAGTCTAAACAACTGAGGTGTAACAGTAGCGCAAGGCTCAGTAAATAATTCATAACAAGGTTTCACTGTGACTTTGATCCTTTGCTAGTCACACAATGTCATGTCAAATAACAGTTATTCGAAAATAGTGTGGTGTTTATTGAAGTGTATGGTAATGTCATCTAACACTTAACACTTAAAGGGGAAATGTGCCAATTTTACACATCAACTTTTATTTATAGGCCTTGGGGAGTACTATTGCATATGTGGGAAAAAAAGTTATATAAAGCCTTTTGTGGCTCCAGAGGGAGCTGCATGAAGTCTGATAAATTGCCTCAAATGATGTCACTTGCGTCAGCGTTGTTTGGTGCTGAAGAGTACAAGTTTGAAATCTGGGCGTGAAAGTTAGAAAGAAGTGAGCTTACCAAATGTCTGTAGTCCGATCCTCATCTCTGCTTGAGGCTAGAGACTGGAGGCTGCATTAGCCGTTACTAGCATAACACACCAGAATCTCTGATGGAGATTCTGAAAAGAGTGTGTGGAAGAAAAAACCTGATATCTCTGGTTCTGCTAAATGAACTTTCATACTTTTTTAAAGCTGTCCATCACTAATCCAACAACGTTATAGAAGTGCAGTGCTAAATCAGTGGAGTACTAACTAACTTAAAAGTTTAGTCTATTTAAACACATGATACTACAAATCATATATATTTATGTGATTTTTTTTGATATTTTTATAGACCAAAACCTTCTTTTTTATTTATTCAAAATTCTACATTAACACAAAGTGACCAAAACAGAATTTAGTGGAGTGAACAATAATTTAATACTTTGGCCAAGCTGGACAATTGTTTCTACTTGAATTATTATGTGAAATGTCTCTCCATCATTAAAATTAATCCAACAATTGCGTGTCCTTCACTTTATGTAGTTCTCTCTGAAGCATTTGTTTTTTGACCTCTAGAAAAACTAATCCAGGGTATCAGTTTTAGCACACAGCATTAATCTACTACACAACCGTCACAGCTATAATTCACAAAAATCAAATGCTTTTCAGCCTATTAGAAAGCAGGTTGGTGCCCCTTAAACAGAAGCAAGACAAATAGTCGAGCATTAAGACTTGAGTAAAGCCTGATTGAGAACTTGAGTGTCAGAGTTCAGTTTGTTCAAGGTCGCCACTCCTGTCTGTGCTCTCTCAGTGCTGGTAGGAACATCTTACACCTGTGCCAGCCACCAGTCCACACAGAGGGCCCAGCAGCTACAACAACAAATACACCCTGATTGGATGAAGACAGACTTTAAATTAATGAGCTACATCTAATTGGGTCTGATTAAGACCATTAAGGTGTATTCGTCAGCTGAAGATTAACTATGGTCTGTACGTCACAAACATCAGTGATGTGCGGTAATAGACAAGATGAAGACAAAGGACCAAATCTGGTAAAAATATGACAAAAAAACACATCAATCCTGTAAGACACAACTTGTAGGGATTTGTATGCATGCACAAATTGGTGCAACATGCATGTCTTCCTGAGATTGTAGGACTACGTGGATTCTGAATATCTTTCTTGAGTTATTTGGTATTTATATACACATAGAAATGTATTGGCATTCATGCACCTTTATAACAAGTGTAAAGCAATACTCAGGGTAATATTGCTACAGTTCAGTCCTCCATTTGAAATTCTAAATTCTTAATGCTTGAATATTTCAGAGCTAGTGCACTGTTAAAGGTTCTTTATGTAACTTTCAGAAAACCTTTGTTAATAACACCTTTGGCCGTTAAGTGAACTGCAGTCAATATCCTGTTGCTTGTTCCTTAGGCGCGAGCGAGCATCATCCTGGTCATTGGCCAAAAGTGACGAGACTGAACGCTGAAATGAATACTGAATGCTGGAAATTAAATTACAATCATATTTAGAATAACGTTACTATCTGTAATGTTCCTATATTTTATGTATTGCCTCCATGATACTAACTAGCTTGCTGTTTGCAAATCACCCCATCAGCCAACACCACAAATCAACCAACACCAGACCCACACCACGCAGCCAAGCCACATCCAGCCAGGCAACCCCAGCTTAGCTTAGGTTACAGCTAGCTAGTTGGCCACCCTTGCATCGGTCTTGGCTAGTAGGAAGCAATCATTATACTTTTTTACTTTTACTTTGCTTTGTACCATTACGTAATTTATTGTTGGCTAAAATCAACACCATTTGTCTTAATGCATAAGTTAGTATCATGGATCACGTAAGCTGGTGAAGAATTGGCAAGCTAGCCAAATAACATATCCACTCAGATAGTATTTTGCTAGCGATAACGTTAGCGAGCAAGCAAGCAAAGGTTAGCCAGCCAGCCACAACCTGGCTATGTTGCATGTATCCTTCTGCCCAACAACCGCAGCCAGCTTAGTAAACGGCAAGCCAACCAATTTATCCGACAGATCAGCCTCAGGAGTCTGGATGACTTAGCTGACATTATCCACCCAAGACAGTATTTTGCTACATTAGCTAGCTAGCAATTTGTCCATGTTAGCAAGCAAGCTAACTTAAGCCAGCTAAAACCATAATATCACAATATATTTCACATGCTCTGCAGTGCTTTGACTTTGGACTTTGGACTCTGTGTTGTAGTGGGTGCCATTTTTTTGTTGACGTTAGCAGACTCCATTTCTAAGCTAATGTTAGCTAGTGTCGCACAATGTTGACACAGTGGGGAAGCAGAGAGAAAAGCACTTGGGAGTGCCCATAAATGTCACATCCTTTGGATTTTCCAGGCAAAATTGTCCCAATTCCTTTACATAGAATCAGTCCACAGGCTGTTATAGGCAACCAAGAAAGTCAGGAATGTCTCATTTTATAAGTTACGTTACAAACCGTTCACAAATTGGCAATAAAAAGTGATTAATACATAAAATGAATATGTAAAATGCTTCAGCAACTCAAAGAACACAGAATGACAACAAGGACTTCAGGTTGTGGGCTGTTTCAGCTGAAGCCATGCAGCCACGCTACAACAAGATGTTTTGGAGAAAAGTGCTTACTAAACTGGCAGCTGCTGAGTATAAAATCTATCACTCATAATGATAAGTTCCATAATGGTAATAGGCTAATATCTTACAACTGCTGTCCCTGCTGTTCAAAGTGTTTTCCAACCTGACTAATACTCCAAACTCAGGAAAGTGTTTAAAACCTGGCAAATGTAGACACACCTTATGTTTCTAGACTACATATTTGGAAAATTGCACTATGAATCTTTTCATAATTGCAGTGATGAATGGCTCATGCCACTTGCCAGACTTTCAAATGATGCCTGAAGAGAAATCATCACTCATAAGCTGACCACGTCAGTTTTCTCAGAAGTCTTAATTCATTTCCCCAGCATGCTGTGCTGTGCGTGTTCATCTGTGCGTTGTTTTTGGTGAGATTGAAATGCACGTCAGGCTTCACTGATTATCATGGGCGTGCAGGTACTGTAATTAGTACAGGCTCTCTGCCAGGTGTGTCCCATGCTGGCTATTAAGTCATTAACCCAGCATGCTCCACCTGGGCTGCTCTCCCATGTTGTATATATTACTGCTGCTGAGAGGAAAGGCTGAATTAGAGACATATTATGACCTCTGCTGTGATGCAAATTAGTGGTTATATCAAGATGTACAGTTTGGCAAGTAGTTTTTCTTTTAAGCCATCTGAGACACACTGCAGAGTGACCCTCATAGAGTGTCTCCCCTCACTCACTATGACTGCATGTTGCATAACTCGAATTGTCATTCCTGACAGAAGGATTCCTGACCAAACCCAGGCTGGGAATGTTAGTAAGCTGCAGTGATTCCAAATTCATTAGTTGTCAACTGATGAATTTACCTGCCAGCAGTAGAGAAGCAATTATGTACAATTTAAAGATACTGTCTCATACATATTTATAACAATTAATCTATTTTGGTATCTACAGAAAATGGCTGCCGAGACAGGAATAGTCAACATTTTGGGACATTTATTAGCACACTTACTAACTTTCTTTCTGAGAATTACATGAGAAGATTGATAACTCTTACATCTGTCTGTTAAATATGAAGCTATAGCCAGCAGCCAGTTAACTTAGCTCAGCACAAAGACTAAACAACTTGCCTGGCTCTGTCCAAAGGTAAACACCTAAGTGTAAAAACGTTAATTTGCTGTTTTACGTGTGGCTATGTGCCAAACTAGTTCTTGCTTCAGAGCAGTAACTTCCTGGATTCTCCGCTGGTGCTCCCAGGCCAAAAAATAGTCTGGCATATAACCTTCTGTAAAACATCTAGTTGTTTTTACACTTTTTGTCTAGTTGTGTTTTATATGGATTAAACAAACAAGATATAGTGTGTTAGTGAGCTTTTCTAGGTGCTGGTAGGTGAATTTTGTTACCATTGAACAGAGCTAGGCTACCCTTTTCCCCCTGTTTCCAGTTTTTATGCTAAGCTAAACTAACCAGCTGCTGGCTGTAGATTCATATTTCTTCTCATCTAACTCTTCACTAGAAAGAGAATAAGCTTAAAATGTATAACTATTGCCATAACACTGTCTTACTGGACTTAAAAAACACAGATGTCACACAAGCGCCCACTTATTACATAAAGTTTAAACACATCAGGTTTGCTTTATGCTCAAATGATCCCATCCGTCAGGGGACCAGCATGTGCAGTTTAATGATTATGTCTTTTAAAAACTCAGTTAATAGCAATGTAACCATGGCAACAGGAAAATTCACAGACACTCACAATGAGTGATGAGTTCAAGTTTTCCCACCCATACAGTAGGCTTTCTCCTTATGTCCTTTATAGAAAATGACCATAAGATGATTATATTTTGAAGAGCACCTGAAGGATGCAGTGGTAGCTTAAGTAAGAAGCGTTAAACCAAGAAGAACTCAATACACTTTCTCTTCCTATTTCTGTTCTGCTTCTCATTATAATGGCAACTGGGGGACTACAATAGTTCCAACAGACACATGAAGGTGCATGCAAACATTCACGCATGTATACATACTCAGCACATAATCAATCCTGTAGACAGATTTTAATGGTTGGAAATTTCAAATACTGTGCACAAGTTTGCTATATCTGTTGTCATTCTCTTACATGCTCACACTATCTTGTAACAAACAATATTTCATATTTCCCCATGTTTCACTTTCTCCTGTACTCTACTCTTACAAAAATAAATGTGCTTGAACAGAGTGTGTTTAAGTGCATTTCCTCATGCATATTGCGGGATGTTTCCAAAGGAACAGTTTGGGCTAACATGTTGGCTTTGATGCCTTTAAATTTCTTCCTCATACTCTTTACTCACTTTAATCTGTTAATTACATATGGCGGAGAGAAAGTCTGATGGCTGGGTAAACACCATGCATGTCTGTGATGTGGGCATATGAACACTGTTTGGTCTTGTCCTGATAGTTTCCTGGCTACTGCTGCACTGATTAATGAAGCAATTAAATCAGACTCAGGGAGCGAAAAAAGCCCAAATTCTGCATAAATAATGGATTTGAATCTCTTATTCCAGATTAATCCTACAAGCAAACACTGACAGCATGTAACCAAATGAAAAGAAAAATCATACATTGTAACAATTGCGATTTTATTATTATTATTTAATAACAAGGCCATGCCATTGGCCTATTTCGCATAATGTTTAGGCTACATTACCGTGGTCTCTGTGGTCAGCTCTCAAAACTTCCTTTTTTTACAACTGCCAATTTAATATAATAAAGTTCGACCTCTGAGACTCATTTCAATAAATCAAACCATGGTGTAAGTTTTTATAGGCTCCCCAGCCCCTGTAATTCTCTTATAAAGGTCCGGGTCTCTGACACGCCTGTAGGAGTCAGTAAAAGCTCCTACTCCTTCCTCAAACTTCATTTCCTCCTTGACCAACCAGAAAACTCTGTTCCCAGTTCATCATCAAACAGAGACATAGCGGGCACCGAAAGTTGACAGGAAGAGAGCTCCGATTTGTTTTAGACATTCCAGATACTTTTTTTGGTAGGACAGAAACGGAATAAAACACTAAATAGGTCCGAGCGGAAAGTTTTGTGCAGAAGCTGCTGTACTGAAGTTGCGTGGCAGTGATTTCTCTCTTCCAGGGTTTGCTCTCCCTTCCCCTGCCGTCTGACAGGTTGCAGCCACTGAACAGTAAATAACTTCAGGGGAGGTTCACCAGGTAAGAGACCGCTTTCTTTGAGGCTGTATATTGACACCGGTGTTTGTTTCAAGCCCATATTCAGCGTGACGTGATGACATCGTAGTATTGTGTGGCGTCCAACTTTAGCCTACTGTAAAATGTATCCAACGATAACATGGTGCCTTCAGTGAGCGTTTTACTGTCCCAGCTAGAACATTTTACGTCTACATGACTGAATACGTAAAAATGAAACAACCACAATATCATGTCCAGATAGTGAGCGGACGAATTAGTGTGTGACAGCCAGTTTGTAGTGACCTTATGGTATTTTTAGCTACAGTGGGAATTTTCCTATAATATTAGGCTACTGTACTGTAAGTTGTTATAGAGTGTCCGTAGTGGTTTTAATATCCTTTATGAACTCCTGTTAGGACTATAATATTATTTTATGACCATAGGCTTTTTATTTTTGGCAGGGAATCATGCCAAGAAGCTTTAAGAGTGACATAGGCCTCATAGCCTACTATGACTGGATACAAGTCCTTCATTATTATTTTTTAATGAAGTTACTTTGCTCCTGTTATATGTGGTATAAATGAAATATTCTTCATTCTGAGGCACTGAGCTCATTTTTTTGGAATGAGTTACATTATAATTTGATTACCTACGCGTAAAGGAATGTCAAGAATCAATCAAGAGTCCTTTCAGAGGCAACAGCTGAATGAGATGCGGCTCTGATCCATGTGAGCAACACACCTCATTCAACAGTATGCTCATTACAGGGTTCCTCACTGATTGTCTCTTCTTTTCAGTTGTACAGCTTGTGTGTGTGTCTGTGTTTGACACTCTGATGAGCCTGTTTGTTTGTGACTTAGCATCACCTAAGGTGGCTGGAAATGTGAATTTAAACCTGATCACTGAGGAGCAAAGCTTTTTCCATCTACATACCTCAGAGTTACAAATCCAGGCCTGGTTGTGACATTCTGGCTTTAATTCATCACATGCTTTAGTTAAGTTCAGCTGCTAGGCTTTTAACCAGGACCAAGACGCACGATCACATCACACCTCTGACCTCTTTATATTGGCTCCCTGTTTGTTTCAGGATTGATTTTAAGATCTTATTGATTACTTTTAAGGCTCTTCGTGGCCTGGCTCCAGATTACATTTTAGACCTTGTAATCCCTTATGAACCATCATGTAATTTAAGATCTTCAGGCAGGGGTCTTCTGTCTGTTTCTGAGTCCAGGTGAAAACAAAGGGGGACAGAGCTTTTGCCATCAGGGCCCTGAGGCTCTGGAACAACTTGCCCGAAGAAATTAGGTTGTTGGAGTCAGTGTTTTCTTTTAAGTCTCTTCTCAAAACGCATTTTTATCAGGAAGCATATCCTGATCTTACCCGAGCTGTCTGTTTATTTGATTGGTTTTATGTATTTTATCATTCACTGTGGTATTTTGTTTCTCTCTTGGTGAAGCACTTTGTACTTTGTTTTGATAAGTGCCCTATAAATAAAGTTTATTATTATTGTTATTATTATTATTATTATTAAATTGAATAACTCCAACTCCCACAGGGAAATTGTTAAATTCACAGTGGACACATTATGAAAGAAAGTCAAGTGGGGCCATATCAAAACAGCAGCTCTTTTTTTAATCTCACATGTGTTGGTGGTATGCTGAGGATCAGGTCTATTCTGGTGTATGGGAAGTCTTGCACCATCTGACCCCACATTCCTGCTTCTCTCATGGCATGAGGTCAGTGTCCCTTCCCCCCCAATGACCCACTGTTGAGAAGAAATATGCACATTTTCTACTTAATTTCACTCTTGTGGTGAATTGTTTTCACTAACTTTGGTGGGTGAATTTTCTCTTTGGCTGCCCTCTAACCATATAAATCTACCACAATCTATTTCATACAAACAAGGGCTTATAGTGGATTAGATATGGAAGTGTTGGATTCATTTCCCAGTCATATCTACTTGCCATAACCACCAGCAAGCTACACTCAAAGGAGGAGAAAAGAGTGGTTTGAGGACTCAGTCGCGTCTCGTGTTCAGCTCTTCAGTGAGGCCTTGGTTTACATAATGAAACCAACATACAGTCACTGACATCAAAGGTTGCTCTCTACAGCTAACTTTCTCTATGACTGTTTTGAATCAGTAACAATCATAACCTCTGTCAAGAGATTTTCCTCTGGGACCTACTGGCTGATTCTCTGCTGTGACAAACAAAAGCGCCAATGTGAGCCTCCAACTGTCTTTACTTCCTCAGTTTTCTCTGTCCCACACAGTACCACAGAGCTCGGCTCTCTGTTCTGTCCCTTCATGAAAGTTCCTATTCTCTGGGACGAGGGGGCAGGACCGTCCGTGCTGAGCCGATCCCATTCCACCAGGCCTCACAATGGATGAGCTGTGCTGCTATATCAACATTTATTTCTCTCTTGTCTACCCCCCCACCACTTTAATCACTTCCCACTGGACCAATCAGCAACAGGAAGACCAAGGCTGTGCATCGCTGTCTTTGTGTGAGATATTGCTGGTTGTGTGCTGCTGACCAGCGGGTGCCATGACTCATTCTGACTTTGCTTCTTGTGTCAGAGGTGCCAGTATTATAGTCTTTATTTCAGGCTTGCAGGCGAGGCTACCCATTTTTATGTGTGCCCAGCTCAAGTTGTGGCCGTATATACACTGCAAGCAGCACATTCTGTGCTTATATATTGACCTTGCCATGTGAATGGCAGGCAGTAGTTTACACTCAAGTCTATTTCCGAGCCAGGATCCTGCCTGCTCGGGCCGAAGGTTCAGCAGATTTCTCTTACCGAAACTGAATTCTTGCCTGAATTTCATATTATTTTTCTGTGGGAGACTTTTGTTTCCCCAGCTTGGACCATTTCAATCATTTTGTTTATGCGTATCATTGCCAAAACATCCCACCATGGAAGAGTTGATCTGTAAAACTTTATCAAGACGTTAAAACACTGAAAACACTAAAAAAGTGAAGTAGGCCTGCTTAGTTTGAACCTATCATACTGTACCTTGTGTAGCTGCTGAATTTCACAACCATAAACTCAGTGTATGCATGTTAGAGTACATGCCATCCATACATGTCATCTTTGCAGTAAATGACCATGTGGAAGTGAGGTCCTGACTGCTGCTGTCTGCTCTGCTTTTACATTGTATCATGCAGTTTTGTTTCAGCGCAGAGCGGGATTTGTAATGTCAGACTTGTTGACTTTAGCTGGCAGGCCTTCCTCTCCTGGCGGCCTGTGTAGCCATTGCCTGTGTCGGTTGCCTTTGTCTGTGTTGGTAAGCTGATGTGTGGGAATTTAGTTTTATCTGATCTCTAAGTCAGGAGCCGTCAATGGTGGAGACATAAGCTTCACATGCCAAATGTTTTGTTGAAGTTCCATGATAAAAAAAATGATATAATGTAGCAACAAATAATGATGTAAATTACACCAACAATAGCCTATTATACTGCAATAGATAATCTTATGTTGAAAAAATATTACAGCCATTATTTTATGGGACAAATTGACCTGCACTGTTTGAATACACTTACAAACAGGCAAATAATCAGTTCAAATGATTAAACTAACTATGGCATTTTGATACAGATCTGGGGAAGGGTACAGAAAGATTTCTGCAGCATTGAAGGTCCCAATGAGCACAGTGGCCTCCATCATCCTTAAATGGAAGAAGTTTGGAACCACCAGGACTTTTCCTAGAGCTTGCCGCCCGGCCAAACTGAGCGATCGGGGGAGAAGGGCCTTAGTCAGGGAAGTGACCAAGAACTCGATGGTCACTCTGACGGAGCTCCAGCATATCTCTGTGGAGAGAGGAGAACCTTCCAGAAGAACAACCTGCAATCTCTTTAGCACTCCACCAATCAGGCCTGTATGGTGGAGTGGCCAGACGGAAGCCACTCCTCAGTAAAAGGCACATGACAGCCCACCTGGAGTTTGCCAAAAGACACCTGAAGGACTCTCAGAACATGAGAAACAAAATTCTTTGGTCTGATGAAAGATTGAACTCTTTGGCCTGAATGGCAAGCTTAATGTCTGTAGGAAACCAGGCACCGCTCATCACTTATACCAATGGCCAATACCATCCCAGTGAAGCATGGTGGTGGCAGCATCATGCTCTGGGGATGTTTTTCAGCGGCAGAGACTAGGGAGACTAGTCAGGATCGAGGGAAAGATTAATGCAGCAATGTACAAAGACATCCTTGATGAAAACCTGCTACCGGGCCCTCTGGACCTAAGACTGGGGCGAAGGTTCATCTTCCAACAGGACAACGACCCTAAGCACACAGCCAAGATAACAAAGGAGTGGCTACGGGACAACTCTGTGAATGTCCTTGAGTGGTCCAGCCAGAGCCCAGACTTGAACCCGACTGAACATCTCTGGAGAGATCTGAAAATGGCTGTGCACCGGCACTCCCCATCCAACCTGATGGAGCTTGAGAGGTCCTGCAAAGAAGAATGGGAGAAACTGCCCAAAAATAGGTGTGCCAAGCTTGTAGCATCATTCTCAAAAAGACTTGAGGCTGTAATTGGTGCCAAAGGTGCTTCAACAAAGTATTGAGCAAAGGCTGTGAATACTTAAGTACATGTGATTTTTTTCGTTTTTTATTTTTAATTATTATGCAAAGATTTCAAACAAACTTCTTTCACATTGTCATTATGTGGGTAGTGATTGTAGAATTTTGAGGAAAATAATGAATTTAATCCGTTTTGGAATAAGGCTGTAACATAACAAAATGTGGAAAAAGTGAAGTGCTGTGAATACTTTCTGTATGTATGTCAGAAAATGTTGCGCTGGGTCATGTGTGTTTTCAGTATTAAAGAAAGTGGCAACTCATTTCTCTTCACTACTAATTTATTTACGCAAATGTTGAGCAATGTTGGAGCTCAGAGTGCAGCTCTCCTCCAACCTCTTACGTTTTGGTAATTTTGTATCATATAGAATCCTTTTAGGTTTTGCAGGACTGAATGATTTTCTAAAGAAAGAGGCGAAAGCAAGCACCTGGTTGTAATTAATGACTTTTTCACATGAATTCCTGTAGATGTGGTCCATGTCCATACCCATGAATCAGTTTCAGTCAAAACAATGTTGTAAGTCATAGTGTGACTGTCACAGCTGAGCTGAGAGCTGTAGTGTAGAGTTTCCTTTTGGAGGGAATGGGTCACATTACTGTAGCCATATGTTATATGTGATGGTGTTGATTTTACTTGTCATTAGTTCATTTAAATTTGGAAAGGATTTCTGTTTCATTTGACTGGCCATATACTGTATTTGACTCTTGTAGCCTGTTAAAAATACTCTTAATGTCTATGATTGTAGCCAGTCTAGGAATGGGTGGATCTCATTATCCTGCTCCAGACCATTTTGACCATTATGTGCGAGAGATGGCTCCAGTGACTATAAACAGGACTTTGATCATGGAAAATCTGAGAAATACTGTACATGTAATGTCGTAGCTTTCAGCATTTTAACTGTATAACTGCACTTTTCTCTGGGAAAAGGGTCAAAGCACAGGAGTCTCAGCTGTTAACAATTCAGAATGTTTGCCAGAATATATTACATTAGATTACACTATTGTTTTTGGAGATTTCTCTGGAATTTGTCTGTCATCACAGGTATCCTCTGTTTCACATACGAGGGAACAAATATACATCAAATGCACACAATTTATTTGTCTGAAATACAGAGATACATGTCCACCAGCCTCCACCTCAGTGCATTAGCCTTAAAACACATTTAAGGCAGATTGAGGAAACAGTGAGTTCTGTAGCCTGTAACATCTAACCTGTGGAACCCTCAACTGTCTAATAGAAGGCATAAGATAATAATCCTAACAATATACTTTACAATACAATGTAATCAAATACAACACCTCAAACTGCAGCCTTAAAAATGATGAGTTGAATCAACAATGTTTTGACAAAGGCCCACAATTCATTAAGGTACTATTCATTACAGGACTTTTGTATAGTCATTGTATAGTTTTACATTGCAATGCAATGGTTCATGTGCAATATTTCGGAGACCTGGCTGTCACAACCGGTTGCAAGTTGTCTTGTTACGTCCTGACATTTTTTGAATAAGGATATTGGGAAGGGTAGTTCTGAAGTGGAGAGAGAACTTCTGATATAAATATCCTGATGAAGATCTTTCACAGGGCTGAGTGAACTGCTACGTGAGCTGTTGCTTGTGCTGTGTAAAATACCCTAGCACTTTGGTGGGCACAAAATCACAGACATTTGTGTAAATAGTTTTCTGTCCTTTGATATTTGTGTGTAAGTAAGGGCTACATACTGTAAGTTTAAAAGAAAAAAATAACAACTTAAACTATACCGCTCAAATTAAAGTCTGCAGATGAAAGACCTACCTGTATGGCCACCCATGGACAGCCAACAAGATTCGAACAAACCAGTAATCCAAAATGACTGCCACACCTTTCTCTGCACCTCCCCTCCCACTTCAGTCCAGTCACAGTGCAAAGGCAGGAAAGTGCCTTTGCTTTTTGATGAAAATATCACTTGACAGTATGCCATGTACAATGTACTATTCTGTGGAGTCCATGGAGTTCATATTCATTTCAAGCATTATTACCAACGATGTTATATTTATTTTGCCTAACAAATGACCTCATTAATCACAACATGTTATAATTAATGTAACCTGATGTCAACCAGTTGTTATAAGGTGTCAAACATCTTTAGATTTCACTTGGAGAAGCACTCTGAGTTGCAACAACCTAAATGTTCTCTCTGAGAGAAAACGAGAGAAAAGAATCAATGGCACATTTCCTATTCTGCCACCTTTTCTTGGCACAGCTTCAGGGGGCGGCCCCTCCTGTCCTGTATTGTCTGGTCTCCTAAATGCTTGTTGGTACAATAAAAAAGATCCTGAAAGAGTAATTCGTTATCAGCTTTGAACCTGCTGGGATTAATTGTACACAAGGGAGCCTCATTGGGGAGGCAGAGCCAGCTCTCCTCCTGCCTAATGCCAATGCTCTAATCAAAAGCACCTTTGTGAGTCCCTACAGAGCCTGGTGCCTCTTGGATTGAAACCTCACCATGGCAATTGCAACCTTTAAACATGATCCTCTGTGCTTTAGATGCATTGGTGACATACTGTTTTGAAACCCGGCTATTCCTTTCATTGGTGGTCAATCATAATTTAGGGAAGAGGTCAGCAATAAGTGATACATCTATTTGTTACTAGACATGTCTGGAACGCATTGCATTTATACAGCTTATTTGTGAGTTTGGAGAGGGTGATGGATTGGACTGGCTCCATTCATCCTCCATTCATCAAGCTATTGTGGAGATGAGCACAGAATTTGAACATGCCTGATTTGTAAGTTTTTCACACTAGAGTGTAAGTTACTTTAAATCAATTAAAAGTAGGCTACTAAATGATGCTTTTGCTGCAAAAGCAAGTACTGAAGTGAAATTCTAATACTCTCTAAAATTCTAATACTCTAAACTCAAGTTTGTGGTAAAAAGCTTTATCATTACTTCTCTCTATTAACCTGCCAACACACTGAACACTGAGGAAAGTATTTCCCTGTGCTGCCAAATGTTCTGTTTTAATGATATATTTAAAGATCACAGATGGACATAAAATATATTGGATGTAGTTATTTCAGAGCATCTGGAGCCACACAACATTGAAGGCTGCTTTTTCTCTGGTCACTCTATACCATCAGTGGAATATAGTCTAATGGGTCATTTGCTTTTCAATTTCACTCTGATTTGTATTCATGTCATATTATGGCAAGCTGAACATGTGCTGAAATCATACATGCTTCTGCACCTTTTTGCCGGTTGACTGCCTCTGACAAGTTGGTGGAATGATGCAATTATCTACTCATCAAGGCTCTTTAGATCTGATCTTGAACAGGTTTTCTTCTTACTCTTACTATTAGTATGTTTTTAGCCATGCTGGAGTAGTTTTAGGGATGGCAAGGTCAGTTGCTCGGTCCTCCACTTCTTTCCAGACTGAAATATCTGTACAACTACTGGGTGGATTGCCATGAAATTTAGTACAGTCATGCATGGTTTCCAGAGGATGAATCCTACTAACTTTTAACCTGATGTTTGCTCTTATGTCATCTATCTTACCAACAAAGAAGGAGAGAAATTTATTGCACTCATCAACTGAAAAAACTGGAATAGTAGGTGATGTAGGAGAAACAATGTTACTGATGGTGCCAAACAGGATTTTGGGATTATGTCGACTATTTGATACAAGGTTAGAAAAGTATGTAGCTCTGGCATCCTTAACCATGTTATTAAAATCTGTTAAAAGTTCCTTTAAATACCGGTAGTAAACATGTAGATGGGTGGATTTCCACAACCGCTCTATTTTACAACAGGTTTGTTTTTAAAAGAGCGAATACTGTGGTTCATCCAGGGGGAGGAATTGATCAGAGGAACCAGTCTAGTCTTTGTAGGAGCAACTTTATCCAGGAAAGGCAGTGCTCATTAAAGGATCTATTAAAGGAACTATCACTATTAGATATTATAACAAGGCTGTTATAAAAGGCAGCATAAAACTTTGCAGCAGAGAGATGGTTTAGGATGCGACAAGATAAAACATCCAAATTAAAAGACAAATTAAATCAAACACAATTATAATCTGAAAGGAAAACATCCTCCGAAAAGACAGAATCAACATTTAAAACAAGAGTAAAAACCAGGTCCAGAGTATGCCCTCTGATGTGTGTGGGGGCCTGTTACATGTTAAAAAGTGAGATTAAAAGACTCAGTGATATTAATAAAACTGGGAGCAAATTTATCCGAAGCATCATCAATATGAATGTTAAAATCACCAAGAAGCACAAATCTAGATAGCTTGAGAATTTATGATAAAAAAATCACTAAATTCATTTAAAAAGGAACTATATGGGCGGACAGTAAATTAAAATACCATAAAAGTAATTTGTATGTGCAATTTTATTAATTTATGATTCAAAAGAGGAGAAAGACCAAGTGCTTACCAACTGACAACATGGCAGTAAGTCCTTCACCCCGGCCTGAAATTCTAGGCAAGCTGATAAAAGTGTAATCCTTTGGGCACAGCACAATGAGGGGGGTTCCATAGTCCTCTGCCATGTTTTGGTCACAAACAAAAAGTCTAACTTCCTAGACTGGATGATGTCATTCAGCACAAAAGTTTTGTTAGTTAGCATTCACCCTGAGAGGAACAGAAGGATAATGCCCAAAAGTGGAAACACATGTTACTAGAGTTAAATTATTTGGGTTTCTGCAATTATTCAGAAATTTAAGACTTTTAATGTGGAAGATGATCTGTTAGATCTGTCAGTGATTCTGATTGGAATGACCATAGGTGTGGAAGTGGGAGGCTTGAATGGGGAGTTGTACATTTACAGCCTGAGGAGCAGCTATGGATATAGATGGCAAGAGTATGATATTCCCATCAGCCTCAGCTGTACTTTGTGTTTTGTGCTAATTAGCAAATATTAGCATGCTAACATTAGATGGTGAACATGGTAAACATTATACCTGCTTAACATCAGCATGTCACTGTGACCATGTTAGCATTGTCAAAGTTAGCATTTAGCTCAAAGCATCGCTTTGCCTAAGTACAGAGTCACTAGTCAGTCTGCTAGTTGATGTGTACCTGTTTTTCTCTGACTTGCTCAGCTGAAAATGGATGTCCTTGTCTGACCACTAAAAATTGATGATTGGACTCAGACTGACTTGAATGGTTTCAGACATGACTCAAATTCTCCTCATTTTCAAAAAGATTGCAAACATGAAACAAAGAATCTGAGACCAACAAACAGTGAAAGTGAAAGAATCTGAGAGTTCGATGAGTGACATGTTTATTTACCCAGTGGCGGGCTGCAAGCAGATCCTTTGGCAAAGTTATTCCTCAGCTCACACGTCATGTAGCCTCTGACCTCCGGGACAGAAGACACAGTTTGACAAGTATAATGCTCCAAAGAGTAGTTGACAGTTTAACCTTCTAATGTCAAAAAACGGGGCTTGGTGTGGATGTTTGATAGGTGTGATACTTTCACCTTGTCATTACATTTGACATGTTTTGTCATTTTTTAAAAACATCAGAGAATAAATAAATTTCCCCAAGATAAAGTGATTCGGTTTATATTCATCTATGTCCTTTTATTTCAAGACAGTTACAATGGTTTCCCAATTTCCTGCTTTGTTACACAAAAGCTACTCAAAGCATTTCGTGTTTATATAAGAAGAGTGAAGTATTTTTGCTGTGGTCCATTAACTGGATAATAGGCCAAACAGGCAGTTAAGGGATTTTTTTAGGTCTTGGCCTCCAAATGCTTTGGAGAAAAAATTGTGAAAGCGCAAGAATGTACTTAGCCCTACAGCTTAATTTGTGTATCTCTTGACTGATTTTTGATTAATCTTTAAAAATATTCTGGTATGTGTGATGGGTTTTGGATGTTGATGATGGAGCCATTAAATGTTCTTGAAACAGTTTGAGCACAGTGAGAGAAACTAGCCTTTGAAAAGAAGCAGTTAATTCCACCTAATTGAACGTCAAGTAGATTATTTTAAAACTCCAACAAGTCTTATAATATTTTTGTAAATTTAGATCTAATAGACTACATCCTCCAGCTGCCACCAGGCTGAATGTACCCATAGCCCTCAAAAACTTAAACATCTTTGTTCTCCTAGATGAACTTTTTGTATTAACTTGTATCACCCAGACATAAACACCTGAAATGTCCTTAGTGTTTTCATGCCTAACTAAATGGGAATAGTTTTTGAGAAGCTTAACACAGAATTTCAATAGTCACATGTTTTTGCGTATACATTGCCACCTTTTCAATTGTTTACAGACTATGTTGTTGATTTCTGAGTGTTCAAAATGAAGAAGTGTATATCTCAGTTTCTTTTATTTATAGGAATGCATTAAAATCTCAGAGTGAGGGCTATTTTGAGAAGTAGTTAAGCCTTTCGATTGAGGGCAATGAACCAGAGTATTGTGTTGAATAACTGGCACTTTCTCCACATTGTTGTTACAAAATGAGATTCTTCAGCCAAGCATGCAGGGATACCACTTTCAAAAACCAGACGTAGGACGAAAAATTGCACTTTTAATGCCCACACTAGACAAGAGCTTAGTGTGTTATGCTGAGGGGAATGGAAATGACTGCGTATTGGTGGACTCAAAATTGTGAACTTGTTAAAATCAGCTTGAGCCTTTTGTCTTTTTGCCAAGGACATTTAGAACATCTTTAGGCCATGCTCAGTTACCCTGGATGTTTATAAATGGTTGGCTCAGTAAACACTACAACTCTCTCTAAAACAAGAACATTTTAGTGCATATTGTTGAAAGCTGCACTGAGCAACTTTGCACACTGTTGGCTGCAAATAGCAGTCATTGCCACTGTTGAGAAACCTGACCCTGAATAGTGAAAAATTATGTAATATAATTTCAATAAACTGCACACAGCTCACTTATGTATAGCCATCTTACAGTCTGTAATGCTTTATAACAAAGATAACTACGGGAAGGGTGATTTAAAAGATCTAATGCTGATGAGGGGTTGGATGCTGTTTTCTGTTGCAGCCCAATATAGTGACTTTGGGTAAAATGAGTGGTGCATTTTTCTACAAAAGGCTTCCAAAGACAGTTTTAAGCTTGGGCTAGTTGAGTAAAATGCATAGGACTTGATATATATATATTTTTAAATATTGATTTGGGACAAAAATATTGTTATCAATATCTGTATCTATTTAAACTCATATCACACAGATTACCTTTGTGTCACAAGAGGGTATCAAACTCATATATACGACGACCAGTACCCCTCCCTTTTTAAATGCAGAGCTAGTTAATACTCTCAAGCTAGCTAAGGTTATAGTTTCAGAGGTTGACAGGAAAAGCTGCTGTTTAACCCTTAGTGCTCCAGAGGTCCTGACTCACAGCTTTTAAGAAGGTAAGCATTGAATATTATTGTGATACGTTTAGCTAATGGTTTAATTGGAAGATTTCAACTGTTCTTACCTAGCTAGTAGCAATGTTTGGGATCCACGTAGTCGACAAGACTGTCTCGAATAGGGCTGACTTACCTAACTATCAGCTAACTGAGCAGGAGAGAGCAGAGTGGTGTTACGTTAGCAGACACTGGCTACAGAGAAAGTTTAATGTTACCAGGCAACAGTCAGGTTTGACTTTGTAGTGTGTCTAACTAATGGAAATAATAATAATAGCAGACATTTTGACTTGTTATAGTAGGACAGGTGTAATTAATAACATTATTTTATAATATAATTCTAACATAATGGCTCCACTCTATTTGAGTGCCCCGGTAAGGCATGTAAGCATGTATGATAGCAGGGTGTGATACTGGAATACATATGGAATACAGCCATCGTTAATGTTATTAATTACACCTGAGTCTGTCCTGCTATGGCAAGTCTAAATGCTGTGAAAAGGCCTATTGGCTACAGCAGATAAAATCTGCCAGCAACAGCTATTATTTTAGCTGGTGATAGGTGGCTAAAAAAACTACTTTACTGTTACTACTTTAAAATTAAATCATTAAGTTAGACTTGTTTGGGGCACCACACTGGAAACAGGGAAAACAAATACATCAAACGAATCATTAAATTGATCTCTTAAAAAGGAATGTAGTTCTTTTCGACAGATTGACCTTTGTCTTCTGCTTCAAAGAAAACACACAGACAACTTATTGCTGATAAATGATGACATCTATTTATAGCTAAATGTCTAATAACTAAATAAATGAAGGGTTAATGATGAATATATGCAGAAATTCCTTAATTCATTATTAACACATCTAACTACAATTGAAATAATTAGTTGACAGACAGAAAAATGTATTTGACGTTTAAGCCATTTTTCAAGCTAAATTACCAAACGTTGCTTCTCAATTGTGAGGATTTTCTGCTTTTCTTTGTCATACGTGATGGAAATCTGAAATATTTGGGCTCTGGACAAACTATATAAGTCTATGAAAAATTCTGTTGCATGATTTTAAAGGCTAGATTAGAAGTGCCTTTTAAGAAGATTTTGCCTAGATTAAGAAGTGCAACTGTTGTTGCTGACAGATGTGTGATTCACACAGGAGGTTCTTGTTCTTTCAGTCCTGGCCCACAAACTGCTTGGCATTTGTTGAAATGGCGCAGTCTGCTTAACCCATGAACCTCTTCCCTCCTTCTCTATTTGTCTTCTCTCCAAACACCACTGGAGGGTGGAAACAGGGGACCTCTCTACCCATGCTCTGAGCTTGTTTGACACCTGAATTCACATATTTTGAGAGATCCTGTTTAACATGCAAATCAGATTGACCCCAAGCATCCCTGCTGAATAGACTGGCTTATACTCAGCTCACTCAGAAAGCAGTTTTCAGGTTCACGATTGGGGCTACAAATGGGACACCAGTGTACTGTGTGAATATACGCATTGTGAGTGTGAAGACACTTGATGAAGTATAGGTGATATTTTAAGATCCGTATTATCCTTCTCGGAGAGAAGACAAAATGGTAGCCACAGCAGGTCACCATGGTGCCACTGGTTTCTGCCTGAACTGTGTGAAAGCTCTGGATGGAGAGATTGTGTTGTGTTTCCATGAGTATTTTTGTTTTAGATGCTGTGTTCTGGAGTGATGTCCCCTGTTTTTGACTGACCACACTGACTAGACTCTGATCTCCCTGACTGAAGCTCTAAGCTGTGGGAGTGCTGCTGGTCCAAGTTCTGACTGACACAGCACATGTGGGATGAGATCTGCCTGCCACTGTCTGGCTCTTGTTAGTGTCTCAATGCAGCACACAGAGGAAAACTGGATTTTGTAAGTTTAACATCTTTCTTGCATTGTGTTACTTGGGTTTCTACCCAGGAAGAATTAATTGTACACACCCTGATATAGCTCTCTGAAGAATCTAGACTGACTGCTGCTTTCTGTGTTTAAGTTTTTGGGGATTGCCTGTAAGCATGAAATTGGCTCCATGGTAGGCAGGCCTGTCTAATTGTATATCAGAGATTTTTGATTTCCATTATGACCGTGAAGCTTGAGAAGAGATAACAATTACAGGATTGTGTGCAGTAATTTGTTTTTTTTAACAGGATGACTGTCACACATAAAAATCCTCTTTTAATATTTCTCCCCATGTCTCATAGACTTTCCATGCTAATTATATACAGAGCACACATTGATCCTTCCCAAGAAATAAGTTCATATGAACAAATGAATGGTGTTCAAAGGCAAATCCATATCATCATCCATATCCAAATCATATACAGTAAGTGGACATATGATGTTTACAGATGTTTTCACCAACCTCTTTTAAAATCAAACTGTGATGACTCCAATAAACAATCAAAGGATGTAACTAGTGTCATGAATGGCGCAGTACTGTGCTGAATCATATCCAGGTTTAGTTCCCCTGTCAAAGGCAGTTTCCACTGCTGACTGAGGTTTGTTCTGATGATTTGGTTTGTGGTAGAGTCAGGCTGGTGTTAGCCACAGGCAGCGGTTGAGGCGTAATACTGAGACACAGGCTTATTACTGAGAGCTTTTCAACAACTTCCCATGTCCCTCCTGGGTAATCAGTGCATCGTAATAATCCCTTAGGGAGGACTTGACTCGAGACATGGCTCCTCTTCACTCAGGGTAACTGTTAATGTCCTGCTAAATCAATAGCAGTTCTCATCACTGTATGCATACATGTTCCCATTTACTGCCTACACTCACTATTTAATATGCATGTAAAGCCATCTGGCTGCTTCATCTGCTCAGTGCATTAATACTTATGTGATTTATAGGTCTGTGTGTGTCCATCATACATCAAGTCAAGATGTATTGTACTCTGAGGCATAATCAGTTCCAGTCTTATTTTTTACAGGTTTTATATTATAAACACACTGAAATCCATATGACACATCACTTCACTTATACCAGGCCTAGAAATCTGTCAAAGGCCCTGCATGTCCAAGAAAGTCAATAAATCAGTATCAATAAATCAATGTTTGGATGAATCTTTGGAAAGAAAAACAAAAGAAACCGATACTGTATCTAGATTATCTTTTTTGTAAACAATGTACTTTTATCTTTTTCACATTGGCCAAAAACCAAGGTACTGTATATCTGTGATCAGCCTATGGGCTCTTCCTATATGTATACTGTATATCAGTCAGGTTCTAGCCTGGACAGTTTTTGCAACAAACAAACTGCAGCTGCTGTTTATTTACTGTTTTTCCCCAAGAATGTTTAGATTTGTGTGTTTTTTTATTTGGTGTATTATTTTATGTTCTTCATGTTCTTCTCATTAGGCCTAATTTCTGTTTCAAATTTAGTAATTTTATTATTATTTTTAAATAGTTGACACTGGGAATTAAGCCTGAAGCATTTTAGGTTGATCAGATATGAATCTCTACAAACTTTGTGATTTCATACTTAAACATAATAGGCAGGCCAACATATTTTTTAATATAATGTAATACTATATATAATGTAATTTGTTGATAAACCCTTTAAATTTCACCCTATCCCATGCTTATTGGTCCGCTCAGTTCAAACTGTATATTAATTACACACCTTTTGCACACTAATTCCAGATCAAAACTACAAAAAACTGTCAGGATTGTTTTTTTCTAATCATATTTCTAAAATGTAAACAGGTACCAAACATACATTCTTGCCCCCATTTGCACAACAAGGTAGAGTATTTGAATTTGATGGTATGTTACTATGCAGATGCCTAGATGCCTAGCCAGTTAAGTGCTTTAGGAGGCATGCTGATCAGTAACAGCTGAATGTTATCTTGTTATGTGCTGTGCTGCCTTGTTGAAACATTGTATTGGCCTGCTGTGACACTACAATGATGAGTGACGCACCAGTATGACAGAGGGTTTTTACAGTGAGAGGTTCAGATGGACCAACCAGGTCGCTGTAATGTCAGCCTGCCTTGAGGCTGACAGGTCTGTTGTTTCTTACAGAGGTCATGAGTGGCTTCAGGCATCAATTAGGTATTTCCTGTTCAACAGCCTGACCTGCTGTGATCCCATCTTGTGTTTTTTTTTTCTCTCTCCCTCACATATCCATGGCTGTATTAGACCAGCTCAGTATGTAAGTAAAGCCACTACAGCATGTGATCCTAAAGGCCAGTATGTTCTGAGATGCAAGTGCAGTTGCTAAAGTTAGTAATCTCATTTCTCTGGTTGCACTCTCGGCATCATGATCAATTATTTATGGAAAGAAAGTTCCCAGTAATTGATGTAAGTTGTATACCGCTCGTGTGCGTGCTTAAAGCTGCCAAATCTTTTCAGTGATTGATCACCACCACATTTGTGTTGGTGTTCATCCAAAAGCCGTGTGTGTGTGTGTCCAAGCCCCTTCTCTTGGCGTTGACTGTGTGTCATTAAAATGGAATGCCTGGCTACTTGAAAAAAGCTTTAACTGCGGCTTGAGTGTAAATCAATGTTTTGTGCTTCCTGTATAGCTCTCCATCTTGTACGGAGGAACACTCAATCTGTGATTGACATTGTTAAAGAGAATGCACTCACAACCGAAACATTTAGCAGTGTGGTCATACTGTAACTATTTCACGTATTACATTTATGTCCGTTATGCATGACATGACACATATAGTATCTCTCCATGTGATCATATTTGACAATCTGATCAGGATGCCTGTCTGGGAGAATATAAATAGAGTTTTATCTTGCCTGATTCAGTCTTCCTGTTTGGAACATGGACTACTCCTGAGGCTACAGTGCTGTCTGGCTCAGTCTGGCAGCACTGCAGTACTTTCTCCGGGTAAAATTTCAGTCCTAATAACCTCAGATGTGCAGGCAGGCCAGGGGGCACACAGGGATTCAGGCAGGCTTGGATGCATATAGTTTGGTAGATGGGGGGAAAAAAATAAAAAACAGTAGCTACAGAACAGTTTTTAAGCAGGGGGGAAGAAAGGGAGGCAGGCAGATGTCTCCTCCACTGATCTGTTGTGACCACAAGACCGCATTACACAATGCAAGCCCTACACCAGATTTACTCTATTGTATACGTGTAGTCAGCAAAATGGAGGAAGGGGAATAGTGGTTAAAAGGAGATATCACTATATTTTCTTGTGGTTACTGTTCTGTAGATATCACTATTTTACCATTTTGATTGATCAATATATGTGTTTGGGCTGAAACTAACGATTATTTTCTTTATCAATTAGCCTGCCAATTATTGTCTTGATTAATTGATTTTTTTAGTCTGTAAATGTTAGAAAATAGTGATATTGCCTATCACAATTTCCTTGGTAATAGGCATGGGGATGTCATCAAATGCCCTGTTTTGTCCAACCAACAGTCAAAAGATATTTAATTTACTATCAGGTAAGAGAAATAAAAGCAGCAAATCCTCACATTGGAGAAGCTGGAATCAGTCTAGTATGTGTGTCTCCCACAGAATTCAACTGAATAAATAAGCAAAATAAAATAATATATACTTTGACCTACAAAGTCATCAAGATGTACAACTTTGGTTAGATAATAAACCTACATAACACTTAATTTATGGTGTGTTTGGATAGAAAGATGTTACAGAAAACTGTAGTGATATTCAGTTTCATACTCTTCTCAGTTCTTTTCAGCCTAAGTGTTGTGAAATCTTGCTGGCAGATTCCAGTGTCAGAGACATTGAAAAATAAAAGATTAATGGGCAAAGCCTAAAAAAGAGGCGGGACCCTGGGATCTAGAGAAGGGAGAAAGGACAGCCTAGAAGGGAGAGGCAGTACTAAGAATATACTGAAGGAGCTTCTCACGGTCTTGCTTTTATCACAAGAAGCTGTAACCTCAAGGGGATATCCCACAGACCTGCCTACTAAACCCAATTCTGTTGAGAGGGATCTTTCATCCAGAGTGCTGTTAGTAGTATGAAATCAATCCAACTTTACAAGCATCCAGCTTTTATGTTAAATGTTCCATGAAATATTCAGCAATAATTAGTGCTACTGAAAGTCAGGCGTTGATATCCAGGTGGCTAAGGCTCTTCTGACGTGTGATTTGCAGACGGTGTAATTATTGCAAGCTTTGACATGACTCACAGAGAACCTTGAATTGAGATGTACTGTGGCTCAGCAGACAAACTGTCAGGGTCGTTTCATAACACATCACACATATCTATGTGAATGCTAAACTTACATCAAGTGAACATTTATAGCACACAGCACAAGGGCAGAGTTTTCTCCTTTTTTTTTCTTGTCATTATCTGAAGTGGCTGCTTCAGATGTTTGACTTCAGACATGTCCTTTGATACTTCAATCCTCAATATATATCCAAGATGATGCATTAATTCCCAGACAAGGCTGACTTTTAAAAGAGAAAATATCAGCGTGGTGCTCTGTATTGTAGAGTCAGGTTCCATTGACTTGAGCAGTAATTCAGATCTTAAATCAATTTTGCCCCGCAGCCCCTAATGAATCGGCTCACAGATTCTAGATTAGATGTTGTTCTCAGAGGTCTGCTAAGTACTGGTTCAAAACAAAAGCAGTGGGTGTAATTCCCGCTTTGTTCTTAAAAAATATTTTTGTATCGCACATGGAAGATTGAAAATGTAGAAGGGAAATGTCACTTCCTGGCCTTATTACTTGTACCCCACAAGCTAATTGTTTTAAAGCCACAACAGAAAATTAAAACTAATGACTTGTGGACTTTGCCTTTGGCAAAGGCGACTGGAAAACTGAGTATATAAATGCCACGTCTCCAGCTACCATTTGCTCATTGTTAAATTTTTTCCCTGCCTTTGCTTTTGCATTTGGCTTGCCTCCTTCATCCTATGCTTCCCCTCCTGCTCGCTCCTTCTTCCTCTTTTATTGTATTTTTTGTTCTTCCATAATTCTTTCCAGTCGTCTGTCCTACAGCAGAACTTGACGGCAAAATGTTAAGCGGAGCACCTACCCTACCTTTGTAGTGGCATGCCTGCCTGACCAGAAATTCAATGAGTACGCCAAGTGGAAAGCCTGCAGGTTGCAGACACACACTGCAGCTTCAGAGGCCACTGGCTCTGGTTTCGAACTAGCTGAGTGGCTGTCTGGTGCAGAGCCTGTCACAGCAGACACTTTAGTGTGAGCTCATAGGACAGATTCTAGTCTCGTCTGCACTGTCAACCTGCACTTTCCACATAGACACTGATACATGAACACAGCATCCTGCTGTGCTCATTATAGGTCACCTGATGTATGAAACACACTGTGATTTACTCATCTTAGCATGCCTAAAATAGTTGTCTGTGACTGATTATCAGCTAGTTGGACTATTTGGTCTTGTGACAGTTATATCCATAGTGGTCAGAAATAGCATCATTCGGATGCTTGGCAAGTGCTATCCCATGGGCTATAATTTTCCTGTTCAGTGCATACTGTCATCTCCAATGGCAAAGATCCAGATGCTAAAGTTGTGGTCAGTAGTAATGGCCCTGCCTCATGAGGAAGGAGGATGCGTATGGTCATCTGGCTTTGTGTGTCATTTACATGTGTTATTGTAGTATTGTGTTTAATAGACATGTTCTTAATGGGAATGAAACATACTCACACAAATATCCATATCAACCGCTGACAGATTTTTTGGGGTCAGGGCTGCTGTTGTGTTGAATAGCATTCACTGTTCCACTCTGCCGCTCTGTTGTTCACAAGCTCACGTAACTGTATATAACTCTCCCGTAGCTCTGTCATTTCTCCAAACATCTACCTTTTAATGGCCCACTTTGTAGCTGCATGTGACATTACTGTTCTGTGAAATTTTACAATTAGCAGTTGATTTAATCTGAGGAGTCATTCTCAGTCCCTGTTTTTCTTCCTCTGTTTGACAGGCTGTCACAGGCGAGCCGGAGAGCCCACTGCCTCTGTTTCTGACCACATCTGAGCCGGTGAGAAACTACACCATGTTCCACCTCGCTTGGCTTGTAGTTCCAGCCTCAGGATGGCCTAATTCTGTCTTTACCCTATCAAACTGCAATCACTGCTAAAGATTTCTCTCAAGTGATGTTGAAGGTTTTTCCTTTGGCTCACTTTGTTTAACATAAGTTTTTGAGAAGAATGGATGTGCTCATAACTAAGGTTGAAGTCAGGAAATTCAGGAAATGAAGACGTATAATGGAATGCAATCGAAGTCACACAGCCTTGGACCCCTATAGTGGGTAGTTGTGGGCATTTCCCAGTTTGCTCATGGGTGTTGTAATAGACAATAGACCTTCCAGGAAACATGCTCTTGGGACTAAATTGCAGATTGTTCAGGGCTGACTTGCTGCTCTGGTATGGGTGTGCTTCCTGTCCGCCTACCTCCAAACCTCGGGGTGGGTGACTACAGGAAATAGCCCCTTACGCATATGCAGACACATGCTCACACGCAAGCCCTATGCCTTAAATTTTAGGGACATAACCTGCATGACCCTCAGCGTTGACTGTACCAGTAATTGGTTATTATTTTGGACCATAAGGGCTGCAGACAGACATGGAAAAGCAGCCAGAATTTTCTTACAGCATGTGGTCGCTAAGGTCACTCAATGTCAGCAAGAATAGTGAGAGAGCCATTGTGATGTCATATCTGTGGAAGTTATGTCAAAAAAGAATTTTCAAACATATTTTTTAAAATGTCATTTTCCTGCTTACTACACATGATTATGCTCTTCACACTGTAACACAATGACAGTGGCTCTGCATCGCTTCTTTTTCAGCATGGAAGTTTGTGGAATAAGTGTTTATGCTTGTGTGAAATGTGCAAAGATAATATTTCAAGTAGCCTGCTGTCTGTTATTTGTGAATGACACATCTGTTTGCATAACGGACCACTGTTAGACTGCTTGTATCTCAATGTCTGCTTTATAGACAGTGCAGTCACTTCATATAAGCTGTCTGGCCAATGGCATTTGGTCAGTGCAGTTCAGCTTTATGGTATAGTGTGCTTGCAGAGATACTTGAGTGTGTTTGGAAGCACACATCAGCAACACAGATAGAAAGCTGCAGGAGAGTTTTGTGTTTTGATTCAGCAAAGCAGCCGTCATTTTGTGTTATCTCCAAATAGATCTGGCCCTGAACTTAAGCTGAGGCAGCCTCTGGTTAAAAAGCGCATTTGAATGTCTCATAGCATTAACTGGTAAGGATCAACATTAACTTCCGGAACTGGGAGATATGTATCTTTTACAATGGCGGCATGGTAGCATACAAGTAACAAAGAGCCCATTAATAATTTTATATTTAGATTTATTGTCCCAGAGGAAGATTTGTTTTCACAGCCAGTACAACACAGAAACATAGAAATACACACAGCAACATACAGATATAGACTATACATAAAATCATTATGTATGCATTCATGCCCTTTCCAGTATCCCAGCTCACAATACTGTCAGCGAGGCACTTTGTTCTCGCCTGCTGTGACAGAAGGGACAATGCAACTAATGCGAGCTCTGTATCTCTGACCAGATGATAGTAATGTCAAGTGTTGATTAAGGGGGTGATCAGAGGCATTTGCTGTATTACTAATGTGTATCAAAGGGAAAATACCATATAGACTATAGCAAACATCAGTTAGTCTAGGTAACACTTTGCATCACCTAGTCAGTGATGCAGACAAAATATTAGAAACACCTCAATATGCATACAATACATTCCAATACTACAACTTCACAAAATACATCATACGAGTCAACATAAAAACAACTGAAGTCGTCGTCTAAACAGTCACTGAACATTTCAATATGAAGTATGAATTATTGCAAGACTGGTGTATTGCATAAAATCACATCGTACAGGTGCTATTTTTCTGGTAACTCAGAGCATGTTCATTCTTTAAATATGAAGGCTAAAGAGTGAAATGACATAAGCTGCTAAGCTCTTTCATGCTGCCAACCTGAGGCTGAATGAGGTGTGCTAACATGAATAAGGAAGCACACTGGATCATGACTATCCATGTAAAACAGGCGCCACCAGCTGGAGTGTGAAAGCTGGATGCTGCTTTTCATTCTGGGTCACGCTGTTCAGGACGAAGTACCCTGTCAGTGAAGCCTCTAAGGGTCTTTTGCTCCAAAAACTCTGTGTTCCGTAAATGTTCTTAGCTCAGGTCAAACACTTAATATCACAGATCATAATCAGGCTCTGCGGCTTCAGCTTCACTTGGTCAGTGATGGTTGTGGACTGTGTAGTGTGGCAGCGACCTCTGGCAGGCACTGTGGGTTCTGCAGTCAGAAGCATGACATCTGCCAACGTCCAGATGTATTTGTGGCATAGTTGCAGAAGGGAGGCATAAAGACAGCTCACATCAACCATCCAAAATGCAGAGAAAAGCTTCATAGATAGCTGCAACTGTAGAATGTTGCTCTTTTTTCTATTTCAATTCAATGGCAGTAACATCTGGGCCCTCAGTTAGCTCTGAGTAATAAAGGAGGTCTGGCTGGTCTTTGACAGACTTTTTCTGGAGGGAAAAAAGGGAAATTAATAGCCCAAGGTTGTCTCTATAAATCCCTGTGAGGCAGGGTAGATGCTCAGCTTCAGGAGAAGCTGTTTTTGTCACGCTTATTCACTTTGCTTTTTAAATTCTGCTCACCGTTTTCTCCTGTAGAGGGGTCCAACAAGGACAAGAGTTAATAGTCTGGTCTTTACATTCAGGCTGAACTCCTTCAATTCCTTGCTAAATTGGCTCACTTTCTCAGTTGGTCTAATAAGGGAAATCCCTTTTATCTTATTCTGCCAATCTAATGCTTTACTGAAACTACTTCTGATACTTTAGCTGGAATCTAAAGTGTACATCTTCAATGGTGTGTGTTAAATGAAGATTTAAAAAAAAGCGAATGAATTTTGTGAAAGTTTAGTTTGTATCCCTTACAGTATGTATTGGGCAAGAACAACTCTGGATTAGCGACATGTGGTTGCTTCACCTAGTTTATGGGTGGTTTTTCTGATTGGAAATCAATTGGCAATGGCTGATTAACTCATTTGTAAAGAATATGATAATACTGATCAGTCGCTCATTGAGTTCGAAGCATCTCTATATGGTGCACAGCTGGTTACGGTCAGCTGTACATCGTCACATTCTGCTTTACTTTCATCACTCTAGCTCAACATCAATCTGATTGCTTCTGTTGCATCTGGTTCAGCCGGACTTGGTCATCGTCAGTTGTTCAGTTCTTTGTGGTAACATCGTCACTGAAGTTGATTAACTAGCGCTTAAGAAGACCAACCACTGCTAAACAGTGAAAGTGAACTATGTGAAGAACAGTTAACACTGATTATAACAGAGCTAAAGGCAGCTGGCCTGAGCTGTCTCAGCATAGTGGTATGAAAGTTCATAACTGCTGGCTTCCATTGCTTTTAATCACAGGCACAACGTTTTTTTGTTTGTTTGCTGAATTATTCATTTAACAGTTTTCTTTTACTATAACATGAGCTGAATGTCGTTTCTTCAGTCTGTGACATTGGCGTGGATGCTTTCTGGCTTTCAGTTTGAGGAGTAACAGGTTGAGCAAGTGTTGATGGATTTCAGACAACACCACTCAGTACACAGTAAACCCTGAGAGAGGAAAGGGGTTGTGGGAGAAGGGGAGGATGTAGGAAGCAGAGGTTGAAGGAGAGGGAAAAGGGCACTGTATTTCACAGCCCCAGTAATGTTCTTTCTGTAAAAACATCAAGGCTTTGCTTCACTGCGCTTCACAGCACGGCTCCCCAGCCTCTGCGTTTGATGGCTGTGTTAGCAGACCACAACACAACACCCTTGCTTTGGCAGGGTCAAATGGGTTCAAAGAGGATCCTGGCCTTTAATCAAACTATAAGGGATACGACTGAATGTTGGCTTGTCTTTTGTTTTGTTATATAGACCTAAAAGATTCAGTTCTATATAACAAAGTCTGTTTGAGATAACATTTCAGTTTGAACTTTGAAAGTCCTTGGAATTAGTGGCACATGTTCGGATCTGTCATGGTTCAATGTCAAAGGTGTTACTGTGATTTTAAATTGTTTGTCAAAGGTAATTGTTTAAAGGAGCAGTGTGTAAGATTTAGGATTTGCTGAATATAGCAGAAATGGAATATAATATTCACAAGTATGTTTTTATTAGTGTATAATCACCTGAAAATAAGAATTGTTGTGTTTTCATTACCTTAGAATGAGCCCTTTATATCTACAGACGGAGTGGGTCCTCCATGAGTCCGCCATGTAGAACCACCAGTGCAACAATTAATCGAAATATTATCGAAATCACAAGATGGCCAAGTGCAATATCCAAATTGCAGGAGCTGCAATGTTTTGATAAAGGTAAAATGTGTCACAACATATCATTATAAACAAAGCATTGTGGTGCTGCAGAGATGCCCCGGCCCACAAATCCTATTTTCCAGACAGGGAACATGCTTGTTTGGTACAGACTCCAGCAAAAATCACTTTTGCACAATTTTTATAGATATTTTTTTTTGTGAAAAAGTGAAATGCAAAAATTCCCATTCCCACTAAAATCGTGACTGCAATTTCAACGCTAGATGCTACTAAATCCTACACACTGCTCCTTAACGTCTGTTGACCTACCAACAGTAATATTTTTGGCCTCATATATGCATGTCGACCTTGAATCTTTATTCTGCTGGAATTGGACATTTACATATTTATTATTTTTATTTCTTTGTATTAGTTTGGCTCACTTGTCCTAAATAATTCTGCTAAGTTTGTGTGTACATATCAAAGTTTGTTGTTATGATGATAAAAAAACTATCCCACTTCTTTTACTAGACTGTGGTTGGTTTTAGGACATCTAGAACATCAAACTGGGTCAAAGTAAGATTTCTTTGTACTGTTAGCTTTTCCTTATATTAAAACTTCTCAGTGTCCCGTCTGCACACCCTCCTTCCTTTCTTTGAAATATTTACTGTGGCTCTCTACCAGCAAGTCATGATGATGATATACTATACAACATGTGAGTTATGTTACAATTCCATATCTTCTTGGTACCTAATGAGCTCTCAGAATGGACACAGATGAGCAGGTATTAATCTCCCACAACTGCTCCGGATAATTTGGTCTTATCAAATGACTGATTGTCTTTCTCTTCCTCTGCAGCTGAAATGGTTTGCCCTTGGAAGTGCCCTCTGCTGCTTTGGTTCCAATTGGAAAGAGTGTTTGTGGTTACGTGCTTCTAAAAACCATTTAGGGGGAGATTAAAGACCTAAAGCAGGAGCGATAAAAGAAAAAAAATATAAATTGTATATGATAAGATAAATGGGATGCATTAAACATTCTCATAAAGATTGTCCTAGTTAATGATGTCTCTGCTTGTAGATGAGTGCTACACTATACATTACATTCTCTAAAACATTTCCAAAACTTTTAAAATTTGTTATAGCTTGCATGAACTCACTGCAGCACCTGCTAGCCCAGTGACTGGGCTTCATTCATTCTCTGTTGAATCAACTGAGCTAAAAGTGGTACCTCTTCCAATTTCTGCCTCTTGAAACTTTCTCTCACTTCTTTGTGTGCCAGTTGTGGTTGTTCAACATTAAGACTCGGTCTCCTGTGTGGACCTGAATAGCATATAAAAGCCTCCAGAGTCACTGATGAGTGACGTTTTAGTGGCTAGTGGAGAGCTCTTAACCATGCCTATGTGCATTTCCCTGCCACTTACTCTCTCTCTGTCTCTATCTCACTGTGGTAGAGAGAGAGGATTCATAAGCCTTCTGCATACTGCCTAACAAAGTTTACTATTGTGAGTTTTGCTAACCATGACTTAATCTGATTCATGTTACAAGGCACAAGTACATACCTGTCAAATGCATAACATAACATAGTATAGCAGCATATATTGAGAGGCATAGACTGGTGATGAATTTTTGGATTGTAAACATTGCAGAAATCAGTGTTGAATCCTAGTCATCTGACCAATTTATATCAGTGACATAAGCTTAATAGAAGCTGACATTAGAAAGAGGGTACAGCAGAAACCTCATAATCAAAAGCCCGTCCTATGTTGCGTGTTGCTGTATGGCTCCACCCAGACAAACAGGGAAACCGTAAAAATAAACAGTCCCACTTAAATTACATATGGATGCTATGGAAGCAAGTCTCTTTAATCAGGGCCATGCATAGTCATGCAGCCTCTTATAGAGGAAGTTACTGCTCTGAATCGTCCAACAAATCACTATAACTTTGCCTCAGATCATGACATAATTATGCCCACATTTTCTGGTAGCATTGATAGTAATAGGGCTACAAGCTTAGTCGGGGAGACGGCCCTTCAGAGTACCATGACAACCTATGTACCAGTCAAAGGAGAATTTAAAAGGGCCGATCTAAATATATTGTAGATAGACCACTCTAATCATCACACATCTGTAGCAGAGAGAAATACCGTATACTGCACCCTTTGCATCGTTCCACTGTATATTTCCATCCAAATCAGTGTTGAGCCATATTAGCAGTATTGTATGTTGAAGGAACAACAGCACTGATGAACATGTTTCCTTGCAGTGTGCGCCATCTAGTGAATTTTGAGCAATATAACATGAATGGATTTTTCCTAGCATAACTAATGGCTTATTACTACTGGTTTTCATATGCCTATGCTAGCAATTTTTGCTATACTTCTGATTAAATACGCAGTAGCACTGCACTAGGCTACAGGCGTAATTGGAAAGGTAAAACAGCTTGCTTTAAATAAAGAAACGTATCTCATGAAGTGTCTTTGAAGAAATTCGATTTAAGATATTATCCAATCCTCGAGGCTCTTATGTTGTTGTTGAGCACCAGACCTCTCACTTCATTAAACAGCACTAAGGTTAGGTCACACTTTAAACCCCCCCATTGATTAGAGTGGTTCTGAGTTCTGTCAGGTTGTGTGGTAGGTGCAACCTACAAAATCAATAGCGTTCGAAAATTTCCAAAGTATCTTTGGAGAGCGACAGAGAGACGAAGAGGGGGAGGGAGGGAAAAAAGAGAGAGACTGGGAGGGATGGAGAGAGAGAGAAAGAGGAAGAGAGAGAGAGACATACAGAGAGATTGTTCACTAGTGGATAATTGGAAAGCAGGGAGGTTGGGCCTGCAGTTCACATGGTGTTGAAACAAGCTGTTCTCAGCGGCCATTTATCGAGATCACCTGAGAGGTACGAGACCAGTGTCACTGACTTAAAATCAATTTTCTGATAAAATTGCTTCAAGAACAAATTATCTCTCAGTCATGGCTGTTATGAGCCCTGTGTTCCTGTTAACACCACTAGAGGTCAGTGTGACTCTGACATGTGCACATAAAGGTAGTGAAGATGTCATGTACTGCTTGGATGGGTAGGAGGGGAGTTAGCAGCGTGTTTTATGGTCATGTCTGCAGAATGACTGCATGGTGCAAAGCTTTGGCTGTTTTCTTCAAGCAAAATCTCCTTCTCTATTTTTTTCTTCTCTGGCTCTGTTTCTTTATCTGTACGTTCCTTTGCATTTCAACCAGGGATGGGTTCAACCTGTTTATACAATTTGCATAAGCTGGCTTCAGAAATCTGTGCTTACCCCTGTGTATTGCTCAGTCAGAGTGAGCTGGCTGTTCAAAAGGAATAGCTAATGACTCCATTGCCCTCATTGACGCATGTCAGTCTATTTCAGGCTCAACGACTAACACTCTCATACATGGCCAAGTAAGAACTGATGATCTGCGTGCTGGATTGGCCTTGCGACGTCAGCCTGCCACTTGGTTAGTCAGGAAAGTGTTTTTCAACAGGGCAGGGCACTTCATCCTCAAGTCTATGAACCATCACGAAGTGTATATTCTTGCCTCGTGTCACCCTGCTGACAGCACTTCACCAATGGAGGGAATGGGACATCAAACATGTGATCTGACCTGATGTGGCAGCAGTGGCATTTCTTCACCCCCATCCTCCACCACCTCTCTGACCATAACAGGTGCCATTCTTCAGCCCCGTCTCCTTATTGATCCCCATTTGGCCAGGGTTCATTCTCCCCTCTCTGTTACCCGGCATCAGTCTCAGCAGTCTCAGTCTCTAAGCTTGTCCACCACTGACCCCTGCTCTCAGGATGAGAGGAGCCATAATTGGAGGGGAACGAGGTTGAGAAGGGGGGGGATTTGAGAGTCAAGCCATAGAAGGGGTGAGCATGAGTGAGGAAGCGTGGAGATAAAGAGACAGAGAAAGTGCAAGAGAGCGATTGGGCAGCTGGGTAGAGACGAATGGCATTAACTGGACTGAATGCTTAATGCAGGGGCAGGAAGGGCACTGCCAGCCGCGGAGGCTTGTGGCCGGCTTTCACATGACTATCTGTATGCTGGGACGCGGGAGAGTAATAGAATCCCAACGTGACATGCCAGGATGCTTGGGGAGGGGGGGAGTAAATTTAGCCACAGCCGCAGGCAGGCAGGCAGCTCCGCAGGCTTGGGGGGATGTTCGCAGCACTGGGGCCTTCTCTGGCTACCCCTCTCTGGTCCTCTCTACCCTTCTGGAAGAGTCATGGAGGGCACTGCTGCAGTCACAAAACGAATCACCTCCTTTCCATACCTTAGCAGGCTTAATAGCCAAATGGTGAGATGGCAGTGGGGGTAGGGTGGGAGATAAGTCAGCCACACTTTATTTCCAGGCTCTGTTAGAGGAGCATCTGTTGGCCTGTGCAGCTATTGGATTTCAAAAGCAATAGTGCATGTCATAATCTGGTGTTCTATGATAAAATAGGTTCTTCATGATTGATATACAGATGTTTCTCTGATGTTAGGCATTCAGCCAGTTAAGCTACAATAAAGCAATTGTTTGCCAGCAAACATGCAGCAGGATATGGCATCTCTCAATGTCAGTGGTTTTGTCCTTAAATACATCAAACATTTCTCCCTCTGCATTCTGCAGTTCTATCTGAGCCCTGCCTCCCCCTATCCCGTCTCCTTATATATTAATACCTCCTTAAGCAATATCAGGTGAAGATCAAAAGAGGGTGTCATGACTTTGTAGTGCTTGTTTCCAAGTCTATGCAGTTGTTCTGCACTTACTACTACTGAAATAATTACCTTTTCTCTTTACAGAACCTTCCAATGGTTGTTATTTCAGCAGTTTGTCATTGAAAAAGGCTTCACACTCTCTCTAATGTTGTTATTGATAAAGGAAGTTATTTTAATAGGTTTGATACTAATGTGAAAAGAAACTAATATGAAGCTATTGTTTTTATTTTTAGGAATTCTGTTTATACAGTAGCTCACTTGTTCAGGTGTGACATGCCAAAATAAAAGCCTGTTGTCATTCCCTTTCTTTTTAAAAGTGTTAGACCAGATTAAGGCGTGCTTGTAAACATCACATGTCAGATTATCGTAGTATTCATGTCTGTTTTGTATCCATTCAAACACTAGGGAAGTTAAAAACATCTTTTGTCTAACTCAAATCAAACTCAAAACAAATCAAAGCATGTAATGCACTGATGTAGTAACCCAAAAAAAAGGAGCTCATAATTAGCTCAGAGAGGTTTGCGCCTCACCAGTTGGTATTTTTTATGATCATTTATCTTCATGATTTAGCTTTAATTACTTTGCTGAAGATCAAGTAGCACGGGAGGCAGTTTCCCTCCGTGATAGTTACTTTCACATAAAGCTAGCATCTAAACAATCGAACATTTATCATTTCTTGCTATTTACGCCAGAAAAAAAAAGATTCCTCAATCTATAGAACATCTGACAATGGTATTATCAGGTCCTTTGAGCCAATTACCTTTGTGTTCATACTCTATTAAGTTGAAGCTGTTTCCATTTGTGGTCGATCATCCACCTGGTATTCTTTTTCTCTAACCATTGGCAGACTGTAATGCTCGTTGTTTATATTTGCAGGTTTCTGGTATAGCTGTATTATCTCAGATGAGGGCTGCAATCCTGAATAACAAAGACTGCCCATCTGTGCAGTTTGTCGAAAACTATGGCACAAATGATTTAGCCATTCAAAGCGGATACTACTTCGGCCATAAAAAATAATTCAGTGTTAACCAAATGTTCCCCACTTTTCTTTTGTTGAAAAAGCTAAGGATACAGGCTGGAGATGCAAAAAAAAAAAACGAATCCCCAAATTCGCAAGGAACACTTTTTGGCAAAGGATTGGTTGGAAAACAAATATATATAATAATATATTAGATATAATAATATATATTGCTGCTAATCTACAATATGTTCACTCACCAGTTGTCTGCTGTAATTTCTTTGTTTGTCTTTAGAGGGTAGGATAAAAGTAATGCAGAAAATATTTTTTCTATTATTTGGCTTTTTTTAATTATCCACAACAAAAAAAGTTTGGCCGCTCAGGAAATAAAAGTCACTTCTGCAATAAATGACATGTTGCCTTCCTCAGTATTTGACACAATGAATTGAGTGATAACAAGGTATTACAGATTAAATAATTTCTATTTAGTGACAGTTGCATAGCAGGTAAAACCATTCTCCATCTTTGGTACAGGCTAAGCCAGGTAGATTTTGTTTTATAGAGAACATGGGGCATGTTTTGTGTCCAAAGTCTATGATGCTATTCAAATGTTCTGCATTATAAGTCATACTAATGTGGAGCATCAAACGAGTATAAAACAATTTTTTTCACCCTTATGCAAATGTTATTAAGAACAGACAAATTACACCACTACAGTGTGTGTATACTATTATAACTGGAAACACATTTAGTCTCTGTGTCATGGATTTTCTGTTACCTCAGCCTTGGCAGCCCAGAGTACTAAAGGTTTTACTAGTTGAATCAGGGCTTTTAGCCTTTTCCCTAATGCTCATCAACACTGGTCTGTACTATTCAATGTTGAATCTTTTATGCATCTGTTTCCAACGGGACTTTTTATTAACAGTAGTTCTAAACCTGGATTTTAAACTCTTAGTATGTTCCTCATTTATTTGATGTGTTTTTAAACATACTGTAGGCTGTATGCTGTGTCTATTAGGACAGCTCTCAGTACATAATGTGTTTAGATGACAATACAAGAACATCATCGTAAGATGGAAACAATAACTCTTACTCTTCAAATGCAATGATGCATGTAACTGAAAATAGTACAGAACTTCAGTGTCCATTTTCTGTTGATTGTTGTTGTATGTTCTTATCAGTGAGAATCCAAAACTTTAGCACATGACTTGTGCCACACTGGCAGGCCCAGTTGCTTCCATGCAGATCTGAGTGATCCCACTAATTTGTGGGGGGCTGTTGTAGAAGTCGCGATTGCATAGCTCATCATCAGCTGCCCTCTTTCTGCTTTAGTCTCTGTGTCACTACATAAGACTGGCCATATAATAACTCATTGTCTAGACTGACTCGTCCAGACTGTGGATTCTGGCCTGTACAGCATTTGAGCCACAGGTGTAGAAGGCTTTTTTTTTTTTTTAGATGTCTCCAGCTCGCTCCATTGTCTTGCCACTCAGTCCAACTGGTCAGTGCCTGGGTGGTCAGTGATGGTCGGTCAGACTGCAGTACTAAATGGTCAGGATCTGACTTTTGAGGACTGTCCTTAAGATGTCGTGCAGTGCTGTCCATTATCTCAGTGAAAGTCAAGTTTGCAAAAGCCAGCATCTAACAGTCTGTATGTAGACATTGTATTTAGCCAACAAACAAATCGATCAAACCAAACATACCTTAGTTCACAAGCTGAGAAATATGAAGGTTAATGAGCAAGCAAACAAACGTAGACTGAAAGATTAGTCAAAGATGCCACAAAATCCTAGCTAAATATTGATAGAAGAATTCAGTCTTTCAACAATTTTAACCTCTGTTTGCTTTTTTGACATAGCACTTGGTCTAATCAGCAACACAAACATGCTGTAACTGAAGGTAACACAGCCAGCATCTTAAATTATCAGCTAAAGTGTAAGCCTGTTTTACAGAAGGATGAGGCTTCCTGTGAAAACCTTCTTATTTGGCCCTCAGTCTCAGTCAGTGTCAGACTGTAAATTAATATGCATTAAAGATAAGCGCTCAGGTGTGGAAGAAGAGACCCGGCATTTTGCGGAGAGCGGCGTTGAGAAAGTGGGCTATGAGTGATGAGGGCTATGACCGATCCTGACACTTTGAGTCAGCCTTTATTCAGTGTGCACCTTCTGTCATCATGCACCCGCCACTTCTTTCATCTCTGTCACGCACAGAATGCCATAACTCCGTTAGCAGCACCCACAACAAATACAGACCAGTCCTCCTTCAAAACACACACATGTTCTGTACTGTGAGTACCTTTCAATACAATTGCCTACCATCTGGGGCGCACTATTGTGTGGAATTTTAATGGATATTTATAGCATTGTGATTTATACTCTTGAGTTATGTTCTAAATTCCCATTCAGGAGGTCCTCTAATAGGTTGTTCCTGGCCAAACTCTAGACCTCTGAGAAAATGTCTCCATAAGTCATCTTTGCATCCATTTATTTCAACTTCTTAATAGCACCAACAGGTTTTTTTTTTCTCCCCCAAATGCTTTCTTTTACTATCATCTGAGAGAATTTGCAGGATACAAGACTGAATGATGAAGGTGACACTTGGCTTAAGAATGAATCCTTTCCAATGAGAAAAACAGACCCGCTCTATCCTTGGTCACCACCAGGTGTGTGTGTGTGTGTGTGTGTGTGTGTGTGTGTGTGTGTGGGACTAAGGATAGAGGGCGTCGTATGTTGTACAGATTGTAAAGCCCCTTGAGAGAAATTTGTGATTTATATAAATAAAATTGACTTGACACATGTACACAAACATGCACATCTGGAGAAAGAATAGTCACCCGTCACAGACACACAGTACAGTACTACACAGCACAGTGTTTCTAGATACCCCTCAAGAGCCCCTGTGGAGCTCAGAGAGACATTTTGGTCACCAGGACACCTAAAGGACAAACAGTGGCCAGGTGCCAGGGAGACAGCAAGGCGCCTAATTCATCACTATCCCTTGCTGAGCGACAGACTGGAATGACACTCACACATAGTGTGCCGTACCCATGCCTTCTCTCTTCCTCTGTCTCTCCAGCTTTCTCTCATTACATGGAATAGCTTGGAAAAGGCTAACATGGCAATATCATAATTAGCGGGGCACATTAATATCGGAGCCATGGAGGGTGTCATTAAAAATCCTTTGCTGCAAGTCACCTCTGTCTTTCCAGACTCCCACATGCGAAAACTATCTGTTTTTTGACATGCTTTCTCTGTCTCTCCTGTCCTCCTCTTGCAGGGAGATGAATATGCAGCATGACTGACTTGGGCCCATCAGTCAATGCTTGAGGGGTGATCAAAGCCGCAGGACAGTACCTGTGCCATCTGTAACATGATTTAGCCATAAGAGAGAGAGGATCCAGACATGTCTTTTTCTTCACCATGTCTGTCAGTGCGCTGATAAATAAGAACCGCAGAGATGGGGGCGTTAAGAAAGAGGGCTTGAAATGTGTCCTCTCTGTGCAATTGTCTTATCCTGTTATTCCTTTTGCGAATGGACAGTAAAAAGATGAGGGCAGAGCAAAAGAGAGAGAGAGTGCAGGACAGGTTGTGTGATGATGTGTGGATGTGCCTGAGAGCTGGATCTCCCTCAGTCACAGAGCAACTGTGAAGTGAAGTGGATGAATCTCCCTCTTGCTCTCTGGCTGCCTGCTCAACACTCATCATCAAATGATGTAGCTCTCAATCATCTGACCTTACATGACTCTCCAATTTGTTGATATCTACCAAGCTTACTGCAGTGAATTCCCCTCTTATCCTCTTGTTCTTATATCTCCTTCCCCTCCATCTTGTCCAATGAATCACAGTGTGTGTGTGTGTGTGTGTGTGTGTGTGTGTGTATATATATATATATATATATATATATATAATATGATTTTTTTTTTTTCAATTTCCAATTTTGAAGTGTACCATCAGGCCGCCCATGTATCCATCCAGCAGTGGCTCCAGTATTAATGTCCCTGCCAAGACACGCTTCCTCAAGCTATATCTCATTTCAGCCCTTATCAACTGCAAACCTAAATAATGCTGGGATCTTGAGAATCTTGAGAGAGACAAAACAAATAGCAGAAAGTGGATGTTTCATGTGCATCTGCAATTTGTCATGCAGAAGTTGTCCCTTTATACACACAAACATGCAGCAACAAATAACAATGCCATTTCCCATGTGTCTTGCTATGCAATCTGACTCCAGAGTCTCTCATTTAGTGTAGCCTGCTGGTGCTTTGTGAATGTATATAATCCAGTCGTCCATTTGTAGGAAAAGATTTACTGACCCATGGTAGTCCCTGTGGAGCATTCAGTGGATGTGACTGTGTCTTTGTTTGTTTTGAGAGGGCAGACTTAAGATGTCTGACCAGACCAGTTAAAACCCTCTGGAGTTGGCTTTGGTGCAAAGTGCAACCTATTACATGTCAAAGGTCACATATACTTTTCCTCTTTGTAGACTGCCAATACACTCTTCTCTTTTTTTCTTTGTTTCACCACCACTTGCCGTCAATTTTCTCTCTTTCTTAAGTCTCTCTCTTTGAGTCTATTTCTCACTTTACTTCTTTCTGTTTGGTGCTGTTTTTACCTCAGTTTTCACACTTTTCTCACTCTCTCTCTTAAATTCCCTCCCTCTTAAATCCTTCACTCTTGTCTGCATGCACTTCATCTTCCCTCTCACATTCTCCCGTGTCTGCTGACACAGTGCCAAGCGGATGCCTGACACCTGGGGTTGGCAACGTTCTCTTTCCTGCCTAGCATGGCCTGGGGATTGAAAGGGGAGAGGGAAGGGGAAGGCGAGGGCGAGCCTCGTGCCCCTGCCTCAGCTGGAAAGGACCAGTGGGGATTTGTTGAGATCTAAACACCTGCAGGGGGCTTAAAAACATTGCCAAGATGTTCACATACACACAGATATTCACAAACATGGGAGCCGGCATGGTCACACATTGCCACACATTGGAATTCCTCTGTGTCTGTAGGCATGTGCGGGACACACAAACAAATGCACACACAGAAAGGATATCCACGATAGGAAAACATATACATTCTGTGTATCTCGACTGCCTATCAACGCCTGCTATCAGTGGAGAGATTTTGAAGGTCGTTAACCCTTTTCTGCAGTGCTCCCTGGTGTGTGGACGCCGGCATCTACAATTAGTTTACATGTGAAACAAGTTGCTTGTTGACCAAAACTAAGGTTTATATCATACAAATGTGGGTCTCAAAATTATTAGCAATTTATAAGCTACAGTTATGTGAAATTAGAATTTCTAAGTACTACTGTTGTTTTGTAATTAAAGTATCTTCCAACTCCCCTTCTATTTTTATTACAACTGAGTGCACAAAGTGTAATGGCAAATCGATCGAAATGAGCTTTCAATTTCGACCTTCGAAATCAAAAGCAGGATCGGTGATTCTCCCAGTATTTTTTTTCTCTCCACCCTGGCCTGCTTGCGCTCGTGCGGCGTGCATCCGAAAGAAAAAAAAATATTTCAAAGACAACACACCGTAGCTTGCCGGGAGCCTGCAGCTGCACTTTTCGAGACACCATGGCCACTGCTGGAGTCAGAGATGACGGAGAAACAACAGAACTGTAAAATCCTTCTGCTTCCCTGAAGTCAGCGGTGTGGCAGAAATTCTAATCCTGGCGGCTTTTTTCAGGTCAGGAAACTCAAGCTGTTGTTGTAAAGTACCCTTCTGCCATCTAGTGACTCTTCTTTTTGTTTTTGTGTTAACCAGTTTGTTCCCAATTGACTGGTGAAATAAGTTATTGTTAATACATTTTAAATAAATAATTTAAATTTGAAAAAGTTATATCACACTTGATACCATGTAGCCTATCTTTTTAAAGAAGAATTTGAAAAAGTAAATGACAGTTGTCAGGGCAAAAAAACAATGATCTGTTGATCTTTACAAATTAAGACTCTATAGTCTAACAATGGCATAGCCGTCAGTGCTGAAAAAAACGTTTAAATCAAAAATTTAATCGAATCGTGATCTTAAAATCAAATGTCAAATCGAATTGTGGATTTGGAGAATCGTGACACGCCTATCATAGCAACAAGAAAAAACAGTTCTCACGTAACCCAATTGAAAACTTTCCCCTTCAACTCCCATTAAAAACACTGCCTCCACTGTCTCTTTATTTACTTGAGCTTTTCTTATCTCGTCATCCAGATACAACATTGGATCCATAGTGCCCCTTCTTCTCCTCAATCTGCTTTGGTGCTTAGCCACCATACCTCTTTTCTCCAAGAAGTACATTAGCCATCATTAACCATCTGTTTCATCAATGTACAGATGTGATGTCAAGGCAATAGGTCTACAGTTTGTCGGTTTACTAGCATCTTTCCCAGGTTTCCTTATTGGAATAATTATCGCTTCCTTCCAGCTCACTGCGGATTCTTCCTTCTTTCCATACTTAAATTAAACAACTATTAACAACTTATTCAGTCCTCCATACATGTACAATGTAACATGATGTAACATATTTCATCTTTCCCTGGTGCAGTCTTACCTATTTTAGTCAGTGCCTTCTTAAATTTTTGCATGCTAAATGGGACATTTTGTTCATCCTCAATGCCATTTCTCCAATTAGCATTCTCAAATACCCAGTTCCCACCCCTTGTCTTCTGTAGTCAGTGATGTAGAAATATTCACTTTGCATAAGAGTGGATTATTTCCACTCCCTTTAGTTCCTTCTTGGTACACCTTACAATCACATATTGGTGCAATATTATTGGACACCATTGTAGGATGAAGCACAGATTCCTTTCCGGTACTAACATCTATGCTTTTTTTATTTCCATTTGTTTAAGAACACTAAATTATTTTCATCTAACAAATCTTCTATTACCTGTCCATTATTATCTGTTCTCTTACTCCCCCATAATGTGTGCATTCAAGTCCCCACACCATACAACATTATTTCTGTTCTGTCCTATTTCCTCAAGCTTGTTTAATGCTAATTCCTTTTACATGGGTTCTAATAATTTACGACTAATGACTTTTTCCTCTCACCCCACACTTACACTATCACATACTCTGTTCACTTCCTACACCTATAGCACTTTGTAGGGACACACCCGCCTCCTTCACCATCTTCCCTATCTTTCCTAAGTGCCACATGTCCATATAAAACAAAATCCAAGTTAGGCTTTAACCGGGACTCTTGAATACACACAATGTCTGGTTTCTCTCTTCTACTAACTATAAACTGTTTGTAATATTGCCCATTTGCAATCAGGCTTCTCGTATTCCACTGAAGAATTTAAATTATTAGTACTATCAACCCACACATGCTGATTCTTGGCTTGACTGTATGCTGAGTTTATCCCTTACTTCTTCCCATTTCAAACCTATGATAGCCAAGTGGTGCACTGCTGCTTTAACAATAATCTGGATCCTTTTACTTTTAGATTTAATATCAAATGTTGCATTTATCACCCTGGCTATAGGGGTATATATCACCAATTTCTTCTTCTCTATCGATGCATTTTTCTGCTCTTTTGCTGCTATTTGTTCTTTGTTACATTCTCCCCAGTTTATCAGTTTTTTTTTCTGTCCAGCCCTCTTAACTACCTCTGCCTAAGAAACCTTTTCTTCACTCTTGGTTGCACCCCCACCTCTTGTCTTACCACTTCACAGCCCCAATAAGCAACACTGTGATTACTGCCATGGTTACAACACTTTGGTCTCACTCCCTCTCCACACTTACCATATGCCTATACCTTTTAGCACTTTTAACTGAACTACTCCGCACCCTCAAGTTCTCCACTAATTCCCTCATATAAACACTGAGAAGTACTCCAGAAATCACCCCCTTGCAAACGCTGCGCCTCTGCTCCCCCACTCTTTCTACTTAGATTTTTCCAACACTAATCATTTTCTTTGACTTCTCCATCTGCACTTGAGTGTTACACCCTATTAGCACGTTTCCATCTCTAAAAACTCTCGCATATTTCACTTCTCCAACTTGCCCTCTAAAAATTTTGGATGGTCTTTCTTTACTCCCCCCTGTCCCTCAAATGTTATCACAACATTTAGCAATCCTGCCTTTGGGTCCTTCTCCTCACCCTCTCTTCCCTCACTCTCCGTTCCACCTGAGCTAGCTGCGTCCTTTTTCTTTCTCTTGCGGCTACTCGCCTTCATGGATCTTCTCCCTCTCACCACCTCTCTCCAGTCACTCTCCCTCCTCTTATCACTACAGTTTCACTCTTCCTCACTAAACTCCATGCTGTTGCTTCAATATCTGTGCCCCTCCCTGCCATCCTATCAGAGATTGTAAGGAACAGTGTAAGAACATGTTCCAGACCTATACAGGTCAGGTCATTCGATATCCCTACCCAATGTTTCCCACAATACCCAATCCTACAACTATTAAGTCCCAATGTCTGCAAATCCAAAGTCAAAGTCGTTTACTCAATCAGAAAATAAGTCAAAAACCTGTGCAGCAACGGTAACCACTCGTAAAAGTAGCCAATCACATTGTACCTAAATAACTTGCTGCAACATACCTTGACTTGATTGGCAACTTTTTCATCCAATATGGCTCATTCTATGCTTTACAACAATATATGGCATGCCTGATAGGTTGGTTTGATCACTACTCCGGATGTATGCGGACTCCAAACTTGTATTTAATTAATAAACAGATCATCTGTAGCGAGTGCTTATATTTTCTAGCTTTTTGTTCACCAAAAAACATGGCAATGTAAAGTTTGTCTTGGTCTGAAGCGGTAGCAGAGATTTTTAGGAGTGAATCTGATGGAGAAAGCGATTAAGGCTTTGAGCATTGACTCTTTTGAGGAGGGTACATTTGTGGAGGGCAAAGCTGTCCTCCTCGACATGTAAGTAATGAGGTTTCTAACACTTAGTTTCTTTCACAACCCCTCTGTTGTGTGTTTATAGTTGAGAGGTTTGGATGCATTTCGGATAGGTTTTTGGACACATACATATCCACCCCTCCATTTTCTGCACCAAATTGAAATCCCCTAATGTTGTGGTTGTATTTGTAAATATATTTGTCATTAACTCCAAGAGATTATCCATTTAAAAAAAATGCACACAGAAGGACGCCTAAGTACACTGCTTATTAATTGCCCTGTAAAATCGTATTACTTTTACATATTGACCTGAAACACTTATGTACAAGAAGTATGGGAACCAGGAAATGTAAAATTTAAAGAGTTTTATCATTAATGTTTTAATAGGTTCACTGTAAAACAAAACAATTTATGGAGATAAATAAATTATTATTATTATAATTTATGTTTAGGGGTGTATGGGTCTTTTTCAATTTAAGCATTTAACCATGGTTCTGTGATGTTTACATGAGAAGTTATTAAGCATTAAATAGAGAAACAGACCCAAAACAGAAACTGCAGGATGGGTTTAAATAAAGGCAGTTCTGGAGTTTATTTGGACCACAAGGATTTATCTGCACAATGACAGGACTACTCTCAGCAATGTGGGTACAAAAAATTATCAATGTGAGTTGTCTTCCCCTCTCACCACTTTGTCCATGGCCTGTAGTGCAGCTGCGAAACTGTTTGAAAGGTCTTTTTTATAGCTACTCTGTGCATAATCCCCTCTCAAGATGTATAGAGCTATAAGAGAAACTGTTGGATTGCTTTAGTCTGCTATATCTGTGTTTGACAGTCTGTAGTGGGGTTTTGTTCTCTGCACTACAGAGGGATGGGAGGAGTGTATGACAGCCATTTGTGCTAATTATGTTTTCCAAGCACATATTTCATCTCCTGCTCACTGTTCCCTGTCCGCACTTAACATACTCCCCTCCTCCCTGTTCATTCGGCCCCCCGCTTTAATTCTCTAAGACTCGACCACCAGCTTCTCTATTACCTTAATTTAAAACTCAGGGAGAGAAATGAAATAATAGAGGTTTTATCAGCTATAAATCCAGTGTGGCTTTACTTGGAGCAGAAAGACTCTCTGGAAATTAGCATGACGGATATGAGCAACTAATCCCACATCTCGTGTCTGACTGATGTGTTTCTTGTCATTCATCCAGAATCAGTTCATCTATTTTCCACTTACTCTGTTGCCCTGTCAGGGAAGGTAGGGAACAGGGGTTGAGGCCTTGCATGTCAAGCAGAGGAGGAACAAACACATGAAAACAGTTTATGCATTTAAGGGAAAAAAATCAGTAAGTGAATAGACTCATTCAAAGGTATAAAATGTCCTATCTGAGGCAAATTAAATCAATCATACCTCAAATGTCTCAGATTATTTGGAATCTCGGGCAGTCTTTGATGTCCTGAGCTGGGCCGAACAGAAGACTGTGAACTTTGCCAACTGGTGATGATATGCCTTTGTTAATGATGAGATGGATTTTGTTAGGTCATGGGTGATGACAGCTCACCCCAGTAGCATTGGAGCACTTGCTCATTCCCCAACCCTGTATGTGCAGTGATGTCTCGTGAGTGTGTTTCCAAAAATGTGTGTGTGTCTGGATTGATGGGTGCACAGCTGCACCTCTCCCTGGCATGAGTGTATCCTAACAGATGCTGTAGCATGTCTGTGTGCATTTGGGGGAGACAGAAGAATTCTGGCAAAGTGGACACTGCAGATGCCTCTTATTGCACATTGGATCCGGAAGGAAATTCCTCTAGGACAAGGGCAGAGGATCAACAGCTAGAGCCTGCTGGGCCAATTTGGCATGGCTTCTATGGTGAACACAGGCAAACCGTGTCCACACGGGCAACCTAGGCACGTAGACATACACACACACACACAAACACACACAAACAAACACACACACACACACATATATACCAGGGACATCAGACCTGGATCCGCTGGATGACCGCTGTTTATCTACTGGCTGAGGTGATAATCTGCTCTCGTAACTCCCCTGAGACTCTAAACCTTCTCTTGTGCATTAGAGTCACTGTTGGCCAGGGCCACAGGGGACAGTGGTATGGTGGGGTTGCAAAGTGGAAAACTGAGGGATTAGTTGTTGAAGCAGGGCCTCAGGGGGAAGCTTGAGTACCTTGGGATTTGTCCCACGTTTAGGAGATCTGCAGCCCTCAATCTCTAGATGCAGTTGGGTGTGAGGATCAATAGGACCTGCATTCCAAGGAATCTTCTTGGCATTTGTCTTATATAAATTACAAAAGTGTTTTGTCCTACCTTAGGCCTTCATCAGTGCAAGTAAACTAGAGTAGTCCAAATGTTCATCTTTTTGCACAGATTAGGTTAGGCCTTAACTGCAGGGAAACCTGGAGCTGACAACCAGTGATGTAATTGCTGGATAGGACCACAGGCTGGGGAGTGTATGCTGGGTCTATCATAGGACTGGATGTTTGTTGCTTCACAGTTGGCATCAAATATGTGGGGGGGAAAGCAAAGTATTAGCTGTGCCAGCTAACATTGCGTAGGATGAATTGGCATTTGATACTGAAAACCTGGCAGTAGGATGGCGGTAAAGAGGGTTTGGAACATCATCTGTAGCTGTAGAGAAGCTAACTTGGATGAATGGTTACATTTAGTGCCGTGGGAGCACAGGTTTGGGTTGTTAATTGATGAATCATGATGTATGTGGAATGAGCATATGGCATATATATCTGGCATGTGTTCCACACAAATAACTCCCAAGAATGGGATTCATGAATTTGGACATCACCTCAGTATGTATAACAGTATATTGCCATTGATATAATGACTTTTTCTGTTTCACTTGTCATAACTCTGTATCTTTTTTTATGCTTCATTGTGGTGGTTATTTTGCATTTCGTTTGCATTCTGCATCCTTCCTCGGAGTCCATCTGTTTATTTACCTCCCACACATAAACTCATCTCAGACACTGAAACCATGGAGAATTAAGAAAAGAGAGGATGGAAACTGCCTAAAAACAAAAATATTTCTCTTACAAGATGTCATTATTGTAAACAATTACCTCACTGTTTTCAGAGTTTACAGCACAAGACACCGACCCTGAGATATGCAGGGGCTAAACTTGTATGGTGTACCTAATATTTTGCTCCTCCCTTAAAGGTGGAGACACATAACAAAACCGTAAACTCCAAGATTAACATCCTCGCTGATGTTGTCTCAACACAAATATACAATTATAAGCTTCAGAAGGCAGTGTTGTTGCAGGGCAATTGAATTGTATTGCACTGCCTGCACAACTTAAGTGTCAAAAAAAGGGAGAATGGAAAGCATTTAGCACTTAAGCAGCTCTTTCCGTCTTGATGACAAAGCAGAACCTTGCTGCAGGGTGTACAGGCCAGTTTTAATGTTTGGAGATTTGTTTTCCTTTCTTTGCCCATTGAGAGGCTAATCGTCGATAATCACAACAAGCCTGCCTGAGGGCCTTCATACAGTATGTCCCTCTTCTTCTAACGTTGTTCACTCTGTGACACACGTTTCGCATTGAGATAGCCATCTGTTCCACAGGCGCTACGTATTCTGCTGGAAACCTAAACTTAAAGACAGTTTTGAAGGGCAAGTGTTCTCTTATAAACACAAGTTTATTGTTTTCTTGCAAGGAGAACTGTTACAGATAAAGCTGTGAAATGTTTTTAACCAATTTGTCAATCCAGTTAACCATAAAAGTCTCTGTTCAATTAAGTTTTATTGCCTGTCCTTGTTTGTGTCTTGTCCTTTTTTGTGGGAGTCATGCTAGACAAGGAGTTTTTAATTGCCGCGTTTTAATTTTAATCTGGCTCCTATGGCCCCATCCATCTCCAATGCCACACACACACACACAGACACACACACCTCAAATACAGTAAAAGACCAACCTAATTAATATTACTCTGACCAGCTATATTATGAACATTTGGTGGTGGCCCATACTTTATATCAGCTCAATTGGAGGCCTATTCCATAGTCATTTCTTTGAAGCTTGAGTATTAAAGTAGCGGAGCCGTTGTGGTGATTTGCCCACTCGTGGCATTGTGTGTTCAACTGTGAGGCTTTCACAGATAAATGATGCTGTGTGAGTTGACAGTCAGGCTGATGAGATGGAGCAGAACTCTTCCTTTCTAGCACACAGTGAACCACAGCTGACCCCTGAACCTTTTCTCACAGCGACTGCATATGTGTGTGGTATGCGTGTGTGTGTCCCTTTGCAGTGATGAGGCAACATCACAATACACAAGGAATGAAAGTGTAGAGGCAGTTACTGTCATCTAAATTGTCTATTAAAGAAGAGCTGATAAATTGTGACTCAAGGTAAAATAATGAACTGTTGAAAGCGATGATTGCTTCTTTTGTTTGTGAAAACAGAGAATGGAAATTTGAACATGTACCAGCAAGCTAAATGGAAACAAGCCCATTATTACAATCACCTTGACAGCCCAAGCTCTAGTTCCTCTCTGTTCTATTTCTAATTGAAGATGTGCTCTGTACTGTATCTATGCTGACAGCTTTTCTCACTCTCTGTGTAGAAAGTAATTGCATGGTTAAAGCTGTCCATTGGATTCTGTCCTGCCTCTTATAATTCAGCTTCTGCAGGAACCTCCAGGCGTATGTCTCATCACTCAGCGATGCCACACTGTTTGGCTCACTGCCAGAGCCTACAGTAGTGCCCCTGCAGCCCCCCAACTTAACTTCCACTCACATCAGACTGCAATCAGAGCTTGGCCGAGCCACCCACTGTCTTGAATTACACAGCAATTCACTCTGATAAGTACCTGCGCCTTAGTCATGCAGATTTCTGAAGGAAGCCGTGTGCTTTCCATACAGGGCTGGAAGTACAGTAAAGAAAAGTATAGCCAAAGCTAAACTGTCAAACTTCAGCCCAAGATCCCCCTGTTTTCCATTTTTCATTTTCACTTCCCTGTGGTGCCAGAAGAACAGTGTGTGTGTGTTGCAATGCCGCGCATGTTCACTCAAGCATCCACGCTGGTTGTACGCTCCATGGAAGGGGATCTGTTTTGGCTCCTTTCCAGAATTCCTGGGTGGAGGCGTCATGCCCCTCATGCCCCATCCTACTGTGAGCGATGGCGTGAAGAGGCAAAACTGGGTGAGACCGAGGCACGATGACAATGTAAAGAGACGAGGGACTGAGAGTCCGATCTTACCAATGCAGCTGTTGAGGATTTGGAAATTGAAGTTTTCTCCCCTTCAGTGCTGTAGAGCAGGATTAAGCCACGACAGCACTTACAGTGGAGAGACTTTGGCCTGAGAAACCTTGTCGTGGACAAAAGAGAGGGTACAGGGAGGGAACGATGGTGGAAAAAGACTGATCTGAACAGACAGATATGGAGGGACAGCTGTTGGGTGCAAACGTCCTATGGAGGAAAATAGAGAAGGGAGGGAGGGAGATAGAAAGAAGGGGAAGGAGGAGAAAGGTATACAGAGTCATTTATATAGATGGTGGTCTTTTGGATTACCCTTAGGGGCTGTGTTAACACAGCAGAGTCAGCAGTATGGCAACTGCTGTACACAGTAGATCACTTACACCCACTTTCACACACGGATACGCACATGCAGGGCTGTGAGGCAATGGTGAGATGTGTATTTGAACCTCAAGGTGTAGCCAAGGAACAATGAATAGCCTGTCAGCTCCATAAACAAAGGAGTGATACCTTCATTTTACCCGGATGTGCTCCGTTCCACGTCCTGTCATTTTAATTTCGCTGTCCCTTACCCAAACTGCACATGGAACAGAGATTAAGCATGGTAGTATCTCAATTTATGCGTTGGTGCAAGAAAAGCAGATTGAGTGTGGAATGGAGGGAACGCTTTCTGCCACATGTTGTTCATAATCCTTACAGGGTGTTAAACCTAGGATGGCATGAATCATGGAGGCACAGTAAAGCTCACAAAAAAGCCAAAACAGCCTGCTTCACACTAATTTCAGTAAATGGACTTTTGGCATCCCTTCCGAAAGAATTACTGAAATCAATCCAATCAGGAGAGTCTGCAGCATAGCCTCCAGTGGTATTGTCAGCCAATTGTTGTCCATTTTTATGACTGTATGATCTCTTTTAATGAATACCTTTTTATACTAACATTTCATCTTGAACGTTATTGTTATTCAGAGCCATTGTACACAATAACTTTTACCTCTAGGCTTGTCTGGCAGCACTGGACACTTGTTCTCCTCAGTAAGAGGAAAGCCAGCCATTGTCAGCTGACTTGCCGATGTGTGCCAGCACTGGCCCACACCGCCTTATTCACAGCTGTGTGAGCTCAGTATACGCCACAGCTGCGGGGCTCTGCTCTCTCCCATGAGATAAATGATACCCCATTACCACACACAGCACAGCAGCAGCTTTTCAACGCCTTCCCCCCTGCTTTCTTATTAAAACAAGATTATTTGTTTTCGCAGTCTTCATTGCAAGGTCACATATTGTATTTCCAGTCTGTTAAAAAAATGACACTTTGAGAGCCTAAAGTGTTCCCCTAAGTTTAAAACTCAATTTCTTTAGATTCCTGATTTGTCTTAGCCTTGAGAACAGAGGACTGTGTGTGTCAGAATGCCAAGGTCAGCTTTTTTCTCTTGTCGGATCTTGAGGAATTTTGTGTTTGAATGCTAACATGCAAACACCCATAAAGCTGTGAGAAGACTCTCTGTGTCCACAGTGCAAAACAGAATGTCATGTATGTCTCTCAAGATAAGTAGCTGTCATCATGGCTGCTGCATGACCTCACAGAGGCACACATCTGAGCACAGTCACTTGTACACAAATGCTCCACATGCTCTATATAGACACAAACAGGGTAAAGGGCCACAGATGGTAAATATAGCTCATAGGGAGATAGTGATAACATCTCAAGCCAAATTACAGTCTGTTTATAGTTATAGGAACATTATTTACTTCGCTGTACGATGCCTGATGACCAGAAACCAACATCTATCTCCTGAGCGTGACTTACTGTGGAAATGTTGTTTCAGCGTTTTGTTAAATGAATGCTGACAGCCATCTTGTTTTTTCCATGGCCACTGTTTAGAGTTGGATGTCCAGTTGGCTGTCCGCAGACCCCCAGGGAACAGGAAGGAGGCAAGCTCGTAATGATGTAACATAATTATATTTGTCTTGTTACACAGTGTGTTGATGGTGCCCTAATTAATTCTGCCTGCTAATGGGAGGAACAAACTGTCTTATTTTTGCCTGCTGTGTCACACTTTGGTTTTTCTGTACAGCGGTTGGCACGTTCTCGCTCTATTGATCACTCCCATTTTTTTCTCTCTTCCTCTTGTTATCTCTCTGTTTCCTTATGATCTATCAGTCCTCACCTTCTGCCACACTCACACACAAGCATTATGCTCATTCTCCTCACACTGCTTCCCTTCTTTCTGTTCCTCTCTCCTGTTGTGCCTGCCCACCCAGCCACACAGTGCTTTCACTCTTGTCTGACCTTAGGTCTTTTGACGTTGTATCTTTTGATAAAATCGAAAACCCTAAAGTCAATTCATTCTGTCTTGTCCTCGCCTTTAATCCTTTATACGATAAATGTATTTATATTGAAAAGAGGTCTTGAAAAGATAGGAGGGGGAAGACAATTCTGACTAACATGGTAACGTTCACACCTGAGTGGTAGGATACAGTGTGTGCACTCATCGCTCCCTATTAATCAAGCTCAGAAGACTTCGACATTGTGCTTGAATGGACATTGACTTTGCAGTGTCCCCCAGCCAAAACCTCCTGCGTATGCATGAACATTTCAGCTCTCAGATCTCAGAAAGATACACCTTCAATAGATTGTGCTGGAAATTGAAGACATATCAAACTAAGATCACTATCCTTGTAGAGAACATGACATTGCCATACAGAAATAGCCCTTTTGGCACTGGCAATGCCCATTGTCCTTCGGTGAGCTCATGCAACAGCTTCTACAACACATAGAGGGAAACTTTAGCCACCATTCCTCACAATATAATGGAAATGAAAGCAGCGTCTGTGCCCTCGTAAGTCATCCTGTGGGGAGAAAAGTGACCCCTCTTGTACGAGATTGAGGCACTAAATCAGCCTGCAGACACCTCCTGCTCTTCTCATCTGAAGGTGCTCCTGGAGAACCATCATTCATGCTGGAGAGCAAGCGCAGCTTGCCTTGGCTGTGCAGCGCAACGTGCCCATGTGTTTTTTTTGTACACCTTCGTGTGTTTGATCTCAGTAGTGTGCTCAATACTCACAGCATTGAAAGATAAAGAAAGAGAATTGCATATGTGCACTGCTACATAGGTGAGAAACGGACAGGCGCATTTGCTTTCAAGACTCGCCTATTCACCTCTACATGTTGCCCTGTGCTCGTGTTGTGACTTGGCTTTCTGCTGCAGCGTGCAAGGTCACACTCTGAGGGCTTTATTGTCTTGAGTGAGGCTCAGACCAGCTGGCCGACAATTCTGTAAAATCACAGGGAGACAACTTTAGTGTACTGCTGTGTAACCTGCTGTAAACACACTCTACCCGAGGTTGCACTGTGGATGCTCTTCAAATTTTAATAACAACTCCAGGCTGTTGGGATAAAAGAATTTATATTCCTGTTTTATTGTTTGAATAAGATTGTTGCTCTAGGACATTATAATTCATGGAATTGGGTGTAGTGGAGGTGCTCACTGGTTGGCTCATTTAATAAAAGAAGAGATAAATAAACAAAAAGAAATTAACCTAAGAATGATATTTCAAGGTTTTACTGACCCATAAGACCAGAAAATGACTCACCCACTGTTTGTTTTGCCAGACTTTTGACCTGCCCAGCTTGAGGTGCAGACAGTCTCTCTTCCTTCTTCCTCCTAAGAAAGGTAAGATTTCTGCTTTCACCCCTCCTCCATCTGCTATGACATCAGTGAACATCGCAGCAAAAATGAAACTGTGAGCCTCTAATTCCCCAGGAGGATTCGATAGCACTCCTCCTCGAACTTCTCCTGTGTATTGCTGTTTATTCAAGAAGCCCCCTCGGATGGAAAAGCACTCATTCAAACATTTCCTTAATTTCAGCCCACACTGTTGCACTTGAGATTGCTCAGCGTGCAGAGTTGATTAGGATACTGATGTAGCAAGGTGGATAATCTTGTCCATATACAGTAGTCTTTCATAGATGTGAGGATAAATTGCTCTATCTGTAGGGGCCACACTCAACTCCCTGCTGCATGGTTCTTGTGCTTCAAAGAGAAGCAAAGCTTAAAGGGGCTAACTAAAGTTAGCCGGGCAACAGATAACCTGCACCTAGAGATCAAAGCAGGGTGGAACTGTCAGGGTCTTCAACGGCACCTGTAGTGGCAGAGCCAGTAGAAGGAGGAATGTAGAGCGAGAGACACAGAGATGGGCAGAGAGTGAGCGAGGCTGCCATGCTATTCATGTAAGGGGATGAGTGTTCAAGAGGCCCCGTATTGAGGTGTAAAGTTCCACGGCAGGAGATTATTCTTGTTGCACATCACGCTTTCACTCCCACAGTGCATTTCTGTTAGAGCAGGCAACTTCATAAGTAACATGACTGTTGTTGGCCAGTTTGTCCAGGACCTAGTTGTGGAAGAAGTACTCAGATTCTTTACTTTAGTGGTTCCCAACAGGGTTTTTAAAAAAAAATAAAAAATCTTTTTCATACAATCGAACTGTGTTTAGGCTGGTGGTGAAGTCTGCATTTGTATTACTAGTGGCAGAAGCTAGACATTTCAACCATTTATCCATTAGTTTTAGCTAACTATTTCAACTGTTTATCCATTACTTTTAACAAACTATTTTATTTATTCTTCATATGTTTTGATTGTAAAATCTTAATCTACAAAGTAACTAGTAACTATAAGATAAATGTAGTGGAGTTGAAGTATAAAAAAGCATTAAATGGAAACACTCAAATAAAGTACAGATACCTCAAAATTGTATTTCAGTACAGTATTTGATGTACTTACTGTATATGTTCTACTGCCAGGCCCCAGCTTCTCAATGCATCTGAGCTCCACAAACACTTGAATGGTTTTAAGTAGCCTTAATTTTAGTAAATCCTTTTTATGATCAAGTGTATTTCTCCTTGAAGGATCAGTATACTGTTAATCATGCCATCTTGTCACTGTCTTTCCTGCTTTAATTAAGCATTGGCAGCAGATTACAGACACCCTTTTGTAGGACATCAAATTAGTCTACTAAACTGCTAAAATATAGCAATGTGATAATGCCAATTTCATATTATTCTTAGCTTTAACTAAGATTTCTATTGTGAATAAAGGATTATTATTATGATCATTTATATGTAATTGAAAGGGTTCTTTCCGGCTCTGTTTGGCTATCAAAGCATATATATTATTTACATAGCAACACAATGCAAAATCAGATGTTAACATCAACAACCTCCATGTTTGCAATGTTGTCTGCAGTGACACTGTTGTATTTTCAGTTGTCTCTTGTTTACAGTGCTGCTTTGGCTTTTTCAGCTTTACTGTTGCTTTTTTCACATGTCTTTCGGACTGTCAGAGATTTAATCTATATCTACATCTCTGGAACCAGCTGTATCCTGCTTAAACCCTTTCTCACCACAGAAGGTTTTAGAGAGTTTCTGTGCAGCAGAAAAAGACTTAGAGAGAAAGAGAGGTTGTGAGGTTAGTGTCCAGTGTGATTAAATGTGCAATTAGGCAAAAACCAACAAAAGAGCCTTTGGAAACAGGGTGAATATGTTGCTTTACATCCATAATTATTGCAATTATGTTCTCTATCTGTGTGTGACTACATGATTTGCCCTTCAACCGGCAGATCATTCAATTATATTGACAGACATGGACACACATAAGTACATCTGACAGCCCTTCAGCCTGGGGAGACGGATCCTTCTGGCCTCTCTGAAAACTAGTGGCCTTGCAGCACAGTACAGGGAGAGTGTTGTGGTGTGTATGTGTGTTGGGATTGTTATTGATATCCCTCCTGTTGTGCTTGCTGAAAGATACTGACTGATGCTGTTCTGCCAGTGAACCATTTACATATTTATTTCCCCGGCCAAACAGCACCACATGCACTGGTGGCCACTGGAGACCCTATATGCCTGTCTTTAATTGGCTTGTGATTGACTTTGCTATGGCAGTGGGAGACAATAAATTACCGCCTGCTTGAGAGAGGGAGGTGGCAAGACAAGTTGAGTGTGGGGGTGTCAGTGTTATTCACTGAGTGTCGAATCTGTGGTTGCATTATTTATACATCTCTCATTTTTATTTATGTATCACGGATCAGTGACGTAATGCACAAAGAAACGATGGCAATACAGACTCAGCCTTGGACACAGTTTATTTACATAGGTCAATGCACATTGGTTCTGTTCTGAAAAATGGTGTGAGCGTGCAGAGAGAGGCATTGTATATTTGGAATGAATGAGCAGTTCAGTTTGGGTCTCCGAGAGCTTCCATTTGACATGAAATTGGTTCCTCCACAACAGTCTTCATTGTCAAAATAAATACTGTAACATTATGTATGTATGTGCAACTGTTTGCATGCGTGCTTGCATGAACTGGTTGTCTCATAACAATGTAATATGATGATCTGCTCTTCTGAATATATTTAAATGAAGTAAACATAAATATGAACAACCTTTTCTTTAGGTTGCACCTGACAAATATTTCACAACATTTGTATTTCATTGCAGTTGTCTAATAAAGCACATGATGTCAGGCAGAATAATTACCCTCATGGCCAGAGAAATTGGAAATGTCACTCCCTTCCTGTTTGTCAGGGAAGCCTGATGTTGTGATGTTGAGGAGCTCATTGCAAAAAGTGCATCATACCTTTTATTCAGTTTCTGTATTAAATCCCCAAATTGTATCCTCTAAAAATGAAAAAGTTAAACTCATACTACCTGTCAAGGAACATATGCTGTGTGATTCTGTGTGACTTTTTATTAATACATTAATTAAATTAACCCAATGTTATACACAATAATACTCATGTCAAATTGAGATATATGAGAATACTGTATGATTAAAATGTTTTAGATTTTCTATATTTTAGTGAATGAATCCTTACCTAAACCTTTAACTTGCATTGCACATTCTCAGCTAATGGAGCCACACGAAAACCACAATTAGCACCAGAGCACAATAAGCTGTCACTCACAAATGACCACACAAAAAATTCTCCCACAAAGGTGAAACGGTCAACCTGCCACACACAAACCTTGCAGACACTCGAACCTTTTCATTATTTCTTTAGCCTGTTGCTTTATTTGTTCAGTCAGCCAGTTTGCCTGTTCAAACTGCTTAATTTAACCAGCCAGCGGAGCCAGAGGAATCTGTGAACAGAATTCCTCAGCCCCGTCATCCTCCAACCACTATTCCGGGAATGTCCCCTCCTGCTGCGCTGCACACATCCAGGTCCTGTCCGGTAAATGCCAGCCGGCTCAGATGGGCTTTGATGCTAGCCTTGCACGTGAATGCCTTGTATTTATGTGGGTGCATGTGTGGTGTGCGTGTATGTGTGAATGCTGACAGCTCGGGTATTGATCTGTAGCCATTCCAACTGGAGCCCAAAGGGCAGGCTGTATCATCTGTCAGTCTACTGAGAAGGGCATTAAGGCTGCACTGATCTCAGAGAAATATAGAGAGAGGAGGGGGTGAGGGAGTCATGGAGCAAGAAAGATAGAAAGATGCTGAAAGCATGAAACAAGAGTTGTGAAAGATACAGTGTGTGTGCATGTATGTGTGTTAACATGAGTGTGGCTGTGCGCTGCCTGTTGAGTGGTAAAGCTGCCCTCCATTCACTCCTCCACGGCCTTTGTTGATTGAGACAAACAGATACTCTTTTTGGACCTGTGGGTGAGGACAACACTCAGCGCTGGCCTTTTCACCTGTGTGACCACCCACGCTTTAGCACACACACACCCCACCCCCCGCTGTGTAGCTGTCTCTCCTAGCAGCTCTCTCCACAAACAGCATACAACACTGATACACATCAATTAAATAAATTACACACACATAAACAGCCGCGCATATACTCTATACACATATGCGCATAGCCCTAGGGAGAAATAATAAATCAAAATCATGTGTGGAACATATCGCAGCTCTGCTCATAATGACTGTAAAATGACTTCAAAGGTTACAATATCTCTTGCTAAGATAAGGATGTGAATTGAGCTGATTTCAATGCGTTTTTCTTTCATAAGACTTAAGTCACTCTGTTGTTTTGATCTTTGTCTAAATTCTGTTTTTTCAGGCTCCCTCAGTGATATTGATATTGTGATATTACAGGCCTCTGGTATAAAATCTATCCATTGTAATCATCGCAGAGATTGGTTTTAAGTTGTCTGAAAGGCGACAAGCCCTTTGTTGTTTTGTAAGCAATAGACACAGCTGATTGTATTGATGAAATCCAAGGTCGCCAAAACTAGTCTTGCATGGTTCTGCTTCGCCGTGCTCCTTCACAGTGATTATTCCATTACCCTAAATCTTCTAAATTTGTTCCCACCACACATTTAACACGCCGATGATTCTCTGTGTGGCTTCAGTTGAAACATTTCATGACACCAGCCTCAGAGTGTGGGAACCGCTGAGACTCGTAAAGTAGGAGTGCCGATAATGGATAGACATAGGCCCATTTGTATTTGTTTGTCTGTTACCTTTTTATCCCAGCTAATAGATAAATGACCTGTTTGTGCACTGACACTTACTACTTCTTACTGTTTAAAGGAGGTACATTGTTATGTTAAGTCACATGTCACTTTGGTAAGCTGTCCTGAAACAGCGTTACAAGAAATCACTTACACAACATCTAAAGTTGCATTTTAGTTGGCACAAAAAGACATGTTATTTATAATGAAGAAACTATTTCTGAAACTCTAGAAATCTTTGGTGTCATTTGATTGGTTTCCATGACATATCATCAGTACCACATTCAGAAATTCTATATTCTGTTCCTGGATAAAACTCCAGAAAATCCATTAGCTGAATACCTCTGAATTATCCGAGGCACAGCCTGTACCACTGTGATACTTTCAGCAAAAATGATTTACGTTGCCTAGTATCCTGTACCATCATGGATTTTATTGTTGTGGTATCAATCATTTGTAAGGTGGGTTTTTTAATAATGGATTTTGGATGAACACTCAATTCAACTTCGGTTAGGTTTGGGGAATGAAGGTGTTTCTTATGAGTCATTGTTTTCCATTTCTCATGTAAATGATTTATCCAGTACATCCCCAGTGATAGATGTGGCTGTATACTGTAACTCAGTCAAGTCCCACTGTATATACCCCCCCCCCAATAACACTTTATGTGATTACAACTGTATGCATATTAACCTGCAAGCCTATAATCACATGCAGGTTGTATTTTACATGTTTACATTTCCACCTACTCCCATTTACTAATTTTTTCTCCAAATGGTATTAGCCTATAACTCACACTCTTAGCTAATCCTCTAATTAGCTGAAATAAACAATGTCTTGTATCTGTCTGCTAATAATACAGTCTGTGGTTTTGTGAAGCAAACAATGATAACAAAAGGTTACTTCCTTTTGAGGCAGATAACACATTTTACACACCGAATCAAAACCATCTCTTGCAGGGAGGCATCGACCGAAAACAAGGCTGAGATGAGCAAGAGCTTCAATAACCACTTTTGGATCAACAAAGATGACACAGAGAATCTTGTTTGTCACAGAAATGCATGAATATTGATTGAAAAGCACACATATAACTTATAGCATTACTTTTTAACCTCCCTCAGTGGAACCTTAAACACGCTTCAGTATAGTACTATTAGGGATTTAAAGGGACAGTTCACATCAAAATCAAAAATGCATATTTTTCCTCTTAACTGTAGTGCTATTTATCCATCTAGATTGTTTTGGTGTGAGTTGCCAAGTTTTGGAGATATCGGCCGTAGATTTTTTTTTTTATATAATGGGACTATATGGCTCTTGGCTTGTGGTGGTCAAAGTGCCAAAAAAAAAAATACATTTGAAAAACTCAACAGCAATGTCTCTTTATAGAAATTGTGACCTGGTTACTCAAGATAATCCACAGACCTTGTTGTGAGCAGTTTCATGTAGGAACTATTGGTAGAAAGAAAATAGTTCCTACATGAAACTGCTCACAATAAATCTGTTGGATCTAGATGGATAAATAGCACTACAGGTAAGAGGAAGAATATGTATTTTTGATTTTTAGGTGAGCTGTCCCTTTAAGGGTTATACCAATCTTTTATTCAACAGTGCACTTCACTTCAAAAATGTCCATTTTAACACACAATTTAGTTTTATGATGTGTTTGCTCATAAAAGTGTGTTTTGTTGTTAAAGAATATGCATGTGGGTGGAATGAAGACCAATTTTTCAAATGCAGCTTCACTTTTTCAGGAATTTCAGAAGCAATCAGTAATGCCTTGAGGCAGAATAAAGCACACCAGTCTATCAGTATTGAAAAAATTACAACAGAAAGTACCTGAAAGCACTTTATTTGAATTTGAAGTCAAAGAGTTAAATTCTTTCACCTCACCTTAATATTTATTTAACTTCTCTTACGTAAAATAACATCCCAAGATCTATCTAGTGGTTTCAGAGCCAGGGGACTGAAAGATTATAAGTGGAATCTAATCAGACACACTATGTCTAACATTAACACTGGAACTGTACCATCACCACCATTAATAAAAGACTCCAGCTACAAACCTAAAGGGAAAAAAATCCTCTAATCCTCCAAATGACAACATCTCATTCCCTCTACGTTGATCTCCAACCTGTTTGCAACAGTGTTTTCTCCCCGTTGAGTCCACTTGTGTGTTGATTCCCAGTGGAGATCATTTCGAAACAGCATTTTCAAACTGATGTGACTGGTGAGCGCTAATCTACTCATGCATTCCTTTGTCCCATGTTTAAAGTGATTTTGTAAGCTTTGTAGGCAATGTAGCAGAATGCAGTGCAGTCTTTTAGCCAGTCATGTAGTTTGTATGTCTGTGTGTGTAAGGGGGGGTGGGGGTCTAAACATGGTGTCTAAAAAGATCTTTGTGTTGCCATGGTTAGGTGATAGGGCAGCTGCCTTGGAGTCGCTGTGGATTGGGTGTGTGTGTGTGTGTGTGTGTGTAGCAGAGTGGTGTTTAATGTGCAGAGCTGGAAGGGTGAGTAAGGATTAATGTGAGATTTCAACCCCCAATGATCCAGGGTATTTTTTCCGTGCCCTGTGTCAAGCCCTAATGGCGTGTATGTGTCTGTGTGTGTGTCAGATACAAACATCTCTCATCCATTCAGCTTTATTTATGCTTCCCTCTAAAATTCATCCTTTACAATCTAATTCATGTCTATTCACTGTAAGTTGTGTAGCTGCTGGCCCGTCTGCATCAAAAGCTTTACTCTATGTTCCTTTTACTGTTACTATGATTGTACACTCACCTCCATGCTAATCCTGTGACAATAGAGACCATATTATTTTTTTATTTTATTGGCACAAGCTTACCTGTATCACCATTGTATATCTGAATGTAATATTCTGTGTTGAATAATAACTGATATAATCTCTTTGATTCTTTTCATGAAATGCCATCCTGGAGAGGATGTTGACACTGTTGTGATTTGAGATGCTGAAATTCTTTTAAACAAAGGATTATGTGTGATATAGGTCTGTGGCTGCTTTAATCTCTGACTGTGTTGAAGTTGTGTATTGTGTGTGTGTGTGTGTGTGGTAGATTTGAAGCGATCATACACTGAATCCCAGAGGTCTGCGTACAGACCATGTAGACAGACAGATGGGTTGTTTTTAGTGATGCTGTTGAATATTGCCACTAATGCCAAGGATCAGGAAGGAGATCAGAGGCAACCTTTTAACTCAGAGACAAAGTCTATGACAAAAGGAGGCTGACCTGGTTGCTGTGTTATGTTAGGTTGCTATGCCTTTTTACAATCAAATAGGTAACTGAAATGTCTGCATACCTTGACTGATGTTATGGGCTGAGGGAAGGAAGGGCTCACCCCGAAATCTCCTATCAGTATTTTCAAGCTCTAGCTCTAGTGCTAGAGCTTGAATGTCGATATTGGATAATTCTGCAAAACCCCAGATAACATTCATATTTTTTTACATTCAGTGCTGACATTTCTTAAATTCTTTCTTTATGTATTATATGGGCATGGCAACTATGGTATGGTTAAGTTTAGGGAAAGATTGTGGTTACGCCAAAAAAAAAAAAAAAAAAGATGGCTAAGGTGTGTTCAGACAGAATGCAAGAAGAATTTTAGAGTCGATTTTATACAAAGTCAGTTGAAAGACAGCGCAAACTGACACAAAGATACATCTGCACAAGTTGAAAGTCTTTAAACTTGAGTGAGAAAGTCACGCTTATCTCCAGGCTGTGAATCTGCTATGTTCCTGGTGAGTTCTGAAATCAGTCAGAGGCTGAGCTACCACACAAACACTCACACAGGCACACTCCCATACACATGTCGGTGTGTCAGTTTCTAGCTAGCTTAAAGCTAACATCTGTACAGTTTGTACAATAGCTGTTTGGGGCAAATCAGCACAAAGGTGCGGCGATCAAATTTGCGCAAATAAATCATGTTCTGTCTAAACACACTGCAAGGGTTAGGCAACAAAACACTTGGTTAGGGTTAGGGAAAGGTTGTGGTTATGAATAATAAAAAGACAAATATTCATTGTAGGTCTGTGACTGGACTTCAGCTCCGGTCTCCTGCATGAAAGTCAAACATGTCACATGCTCATTCACCCCCCCTCCCCTGCCCTCCACGCTCTTACTTTCCGCCACATAAAGGGACAGTGCTTCCTGCATTGGCACTGAATGTTTGCATTGGGCATAAAACGCGAGGTGCACGTCCAACATGGACAAAATCCTAAGTTGAAATATCTAAACTGATCTTCATATTGCTATCATGAGATGCTCATCATTTGAGAAGGTGGCAGAAATGTGACATTGTTGTGTATGAGACCCGAGAGCTTCCTGACTCTACTAGGTCCACACAGTGATACTTTCTCCCAAGCCCCACCCAGAGGTGTTTGTCAGGCCCTTTCAGCACCTCAAGGGATTTACACAGTCTGTTTATGAATACAGAGATTATGCTTGGGGGTAAGGTTGGCTGGTGTCCCCCATCCCTGCACATTACCTGCTACAGTTTGTGTAGATGCTTACAGTACATATCTATTAATGTTTTGTGTGTTGTGTTGAGGGACCAGCTGCCCCCCCCAAGGAAAGTGTTAGAGTGATGGGGATAAGGTACAGTGGGCTTTGCTTTGTCCCTTGCAAGACTCCCTTTGTCTGGAGATCATCTACTATCCCAGCCTTAAGAGGATTACCACATGTTATGACATGAAACTGGAAGCACAGTTATCATCTCCTTCTGACGACAAGCCTTCCGCCACATAAGCGGACTACAAGCAGCTATGCATTACAAAGCACATATATCAGAAGAAGCGGGTGCTTACAGTTCACTGCAGCCTCACTTTACCTGTGATGCTTGATTTATAATTTTATGTAAACAGATTTCTGTGCTATGCTCTCAGTATCAGCCATGTCTTTAACATTCCCTATGCATGCATATGTAGTTATTTAGATTTATGACGTGCAGCCACTGCTCTATCTCTCCGGTGCACAACACTTCAAGGTTCTTCCATCGCCTCCTGTGCCTGGTCAGAGCATCATGCACACTGACACATTTGTTTGTGTTCATATCCCCTAAGAGCTGATGGAAAAGGAGGGAAAGGAGAGAGATGAAAGGGGGAGTGCAGGAATAAAAGTGGGATAAGAAATGAAAGAGAGGCAGAAGAGGGAAAACCAATTGGCAAGTTGCAGACTTTTTTATTTTGTAGTTTGTAGGAGTGTGTGTGCGCTCCATATTGCCTTGAGCTGCCACATACATTGTAACTGAAACCCCAGCTGGCCATGAGAAATCCATTGTGAATTTTTTTTCCGTTAGTCTCCAACCTCTTTCAAATCATGTATTCCTGTCTTCCAGGTGGACTTATTATTTTCTTCCTTAATATTACACCACTATAAAAAGTCATCCTCACCCTTCACCCTTTTTAAAATATGTGTGAATGTTTGGCTTCTGGCGTGCTAAAGAATGAATTAAAAAAAAAAAGTCCTGCTGGTATTTCTATAAATAATGGTTTGGCTTCTCCTTGGCAACCTTCGAGGCTCAGCGCCTGGCATACAGCACCCCCTAAAGTGTCTTCAGAATTTATCTGGTCCTGCACCCAACAGTATTCATCACAATGTAAAATGCCGCGCCTCTGCAATACATCACAATCCGGCCACAGGGCCGCCGTAAATCAAAACTACAATGCCCTTGACGTCTGCATCAGGCCCATAAACCACTTTTTTTTTTCTATTCAGGCCCAGTGGACAGTGCTAGATCCTTGTTGACCATAGCATTCTGTATGTGTGTGAATATACTGCACGTGTGTGTGTTGAACTGTGTGTGTATGTAAAGCTGTAGACAGTTATGAGGGGAGTTTTGGGTAGTGTGACAGCAGGCAGAGACTGTCTGTGTCTACGCCTGTCCCTGACCCGACTGAACTGTGATTTATGGCCTCTACCTGCTCAGTGGCTTTGGTCCAGGCTTGGTGTGGTCTCTGCACTGCACAGCCAGACATCTTGAGAATCATGTCTCCTCTGTTACAGTGTTCTACCAGGCACTATATACATGCACACAGTAACAAGCAGTGTCGGCCACACCTGTGTATGTAGTGATTTGTGCTGTATTTAAACATATCAGGCATGTGCACAGACGCGTGTAAAACGCATTGTGGATGCAGCGTAAGGGAATTGTTTCAACAGAGGACCTTTGCTTTATTAGTATTTAAGAGCGAGGAATGAGTGTGTTTGACTTTTAGATTGGCTTAGCAGCTAGAGATCAGTGGCGAGGCTCAGATGTGTCCAGCTGGTTTCCACATATGCACCAGCTCTATGTCTGTGTCACGTCTGAGAGCACTTTGTTCTCGTCTCCTCTAGTCTCCCGTACCGTTGAAATATCTTGACTGAAACTGATGCTTTATGAATTTATGTTTTAACACAGCAAGACCTTCACCTCCCAAGGAGAATGGAGGGTTTCTTTTTTTCTTTAGTAGAGTTCTTTACAAAAAAAAGATTATTCTCACTCTCTCGTGTCATTTGTATGCTTGATGGGAGTTTGTTCACTCTCAGGGGATTACAAAATAACCTCCACAACACTCCTGTGGCTGTTGTTAGCCCGCTGAATAGCCCATAGAGGTACAAGCAGCCGAAAACCTGCAACAAGCACAGGGTGCAGCAGCTTTGGCAGTGGATTAAATACAAAGCCTTGGGCATATGGAATACAATGCTCTAAATTGATTTTGCCTGTGCTGTTTAAATGGAGAATGCTGCTAATAACTTTTCATTAACACAGGTCCATTGCCTACATACTTGGTGATACTATAGTAGACCCCTGTTGATGGGAGGTTTGTTCACTTTAAAAGGCTGTAATATTGATGCAAGTTAACAGGGTTTGTGTATATATTTTATTTGTTTTGCTTTCAGTGATTCCAAGTTTGAAATTTTTGTGCTGTTTGCTCAAATTTTTTCCCGCTTGTGTAGTTTATAATCACAACGAAACATGGACAGAGTTTAGAAAATATATTGTGGTGTTATAGACATCAGCAGCAGTATGAAAACATCAATATATATGAAACAAAAAGGGGGAAAGCAGTGTGGTCAGAGAGGGCAGAGAAAGTAAGAAAAACCAATGATTTGTTTGGAGCATTGGACCTCATGCAAGAACATTTTCATATTCTAATCCTAAATCTCTCTTATTTTTTCCTGTAGGGTTGCTCATACAAGTGTCTCCATGTTGGCTTAACCAAACTATACTGAGTGCATAAACCTGCCGTGGATTGCATGTTACATGTTTATGAGATTTAATCATTAGCATATATCGACAGTCCCAAATTGCTCCCAAAATATAATGCTGCCAGTTCCGAGTACTTTGAGTAAAAAGAAGAATTTCACACCGTGGATCTTTAGTTTGACATGAAGTTAGATGCTAAATCTTGATCACCTGCAGCGACCTTCATAAAGACCCTGAGGCAGCTGTTGGTTTGAGAAATATTTCATAGCAACAACAGAACTGTAGAAGTTGGCATGTCGAAATATGCCAATAAAAAAAGTAATTTGGCAAGCCATGATGACGGTGGTATGGTGAATGAAGTTTATATCGGTTATTTATTTTTATTTTACGTGATTTCAGTAACAACTCCAGGGGTGCTCCAGTGATGTACTATGTCATCCTTAAAGTTAAACAAGATTAAGAGACTACAGCCACGCTAGCAGCTCTGTGAGGCTACACTCAGGTACAGCAGTGCTTTGAGCTAGGTGCTAACATGAGCATGCTAACATGTACACAATGACAATGCCAATGTGCTGATGTTATGCAGGTATGATGTTTAACATATGTTCAACAATTTAGTTTAGCGTGTTAACATGCTTACATTTGCTAGTTAGCACAACACAAAGTACAGCTGAGGATGATGGGAATGTCATCAGTTTTGCAAGAATTTTTTCTTAAACCAAAGTATTGGAAAAATCCAATTTTGACCTGATGATGGCACTAAATTAAAAGAAAAGGGATCACCAAAGTTATTTCATTCCATTTTGAGGGGAACATGAATGTCTTTACCTAATTTAATGGCACTCCATCTATTAGTTGTCGAGACATTTCCCTCAAAACCTCATTGCTGGCGCTAACGGGAGAGTCAGGGATCACCAAAGTCATTAGGATTCATAATCTGGAGACCATAAATGTCTGCACACATTTTCATGGCAACCCGTAGTTGTTTAGAGATATTTGTCTGGACCAAAGTGACCAAGAGACTGACCGGCATTGCCACTTCACTTGAGCACTAGCATGGCTAAAAAGGATGGTCAAAATCGATATCTTGACTTTTAGTGCCTAGTATGAGTAGTCAAGCTTCAAAAATGCTGGAAATGCCTACAATTCCCATAATGCAACTCAATAGAATCTTTCATTGGACCCTATTTGCCTGTTAAATGCCCTCATCTTTCAAACTCCACTCCTCTAGTTTATAAGATGGGTTTTTTAAGTGTCAAGCCTAATTCAAGATAACATCATCAGGCTTATGTTCTCAGACTTTAGAAAGCTCCTCCAGAGCCACAGAAGACATTATGCAACTGTTTTCACAGGCTTATAATGAGTCAACTGACCTTTTATGTGTAAAATCAGTGGAGTGCCCCTTTAAGGCATTAAAGTGCCTAAGTATGAGAAAATTGGTGACTGCAACAAGTTCTCTAAAATCATTCGTAAGTGCAACTAAAGAACAAATCTGTTCATATGAGTGGTTCTTGCAGGATGTGTGTGTTTTTCTGCCATTAGAGTACCTGCTGCAGTACCTGTTTGTCTGTGTGCCACACAAACACAGAGCCTCGGTGTTCAGAGCTTGAGCTCTTATGATTCCACACAGTGTTTTCTACATCTTGACCACCTACCAGCACCAGACATGCACTGAACTTACACGCTCGCCACACACACCTGCTCTCCTCTCAGTGCTCTCAGCAGGCCTGCTGCCAGTCTACTCAGCAGTCAGCCAATCAGTCACTGCTCTGTAGTTTAGATCTGACGGTGTTCCCATCATTGGCTGACTCAGAAGCAAACAGCCAGGCTTGCGGCAACGTTTTGGGAGAGCTGCTCTCGATTTGTTTTGTTGCAGAATCAGACATCCCGTATTCAGGGCAGGGCTGTTTCATTAGTTTAATGCTTCACCAGGTTAGAGTTTTCATTAGCTAAATGCACCCTTTCTTTAATCAGATCAGCAAAATCAGATCAGTCTGTATCATCAGCTACCCACATGAGGGGATCTCCTGCTGTTCCAAATAGTGGAAGTACAATTGTTGTCCCGTGAGGTTTTGTCAAACTCTCTCACTCTCTCTCACAGACTCCCTTTTTACCTCTCTCCCTCACTCTCTTCTTCTCATTCAAACACAGTTATTGCTTTCTCCCACAAAGATTTTGCATGCCAAATATGTCAGAAATTGCTTTTTCTCGTGCCTCTGTTCACTTTGCATTCTGTACGCTACTACTTCTGCCTTTGTGTGTTTGTGCGTTTCGTTTTCTCTGTTTTCTCATTCATTCCTACCCAGTGCTGCAGTCATGGCGAGGGATGAATCAACAATTGGCCCACACTGTTCCTCAGAGGAATAACTTCAAGCAGAAAACTCAATCTTCTAAAATGTTTCATTCTAAAAAGGCAGCTCAAGACTGACATGAATGTAGCCCGCAAAAGTCAGGCCTTGAATTCAGCTAATGGAAATAACTTTTACACTGAATACAGTAGATAATCATTTTCTGCAGTTTGGACAGTGCTGTAGGTGCATGGTGGCTTCTGATAGGTGGACATTATACAGCAAAAATGAAAGAAATGATCACCAATGTCACCAAAAAATCAAACGTCTGACAGTTGAAAAGTTCCAGCAGCTGAGGCTCATTTTAGCCTCTCTTTATCTCTCTAATGTCGAGCCCATGGGTAAACTTGAACCTCTGACCTCACTTCCCTCTATCCATGCTTTTGGTTTCACATGCCGCCTCCCTCCTCTGGCGAGATGGAGGTGAAGCAAATTGATGAGATGTTCTAATAGATAATTTTGTAATGTTGCTAGCTCTTCATTTTTTTTCCCCAGACAGGAGCGGCTCTCTGAGACTTTCATCACTTCCCTCTCTGTCAACACGCTCACAGACAAGTGATGCAGTGCAGATTTGTCTGTTTTCTTCATGTTTGTAGGTGCATTTTTGTGTCCACAACGATATGAGGATATTTCAAAGTTATTGTATCAACATTTTTTATTTGCCAGGACTTCTTTCACAACAGTCACAGATTTATAAGGCTCAGTACTGGTATTTACTCTTTCCTTTATCAGTCCAGAGTCCAGACATTAAATTGTCTTCTGTGTTTCTTGTTGCCCCAGGAATGGTGAACTGTTTTTTAGGCTGCTGATTATCCAGAGTAATTGATACACATGAGAGAGTGGACTCTTAGCTTTCCAAGTGGATATGGTACAGTTACATAAACACCCGAGTAAACTACATAAAAAGGGAGGAAACATTGCATTCTATTAGCATAGTAATTCATTTTTGGCCCTCTTATGTGCTCATAAACCTCACAAGTGCCTCTGCAAAAGCAGACTGATAAATAAGTAATATTAACTAAGCCTGCTTTCCTCTGCCCTTTCGGGAGCTGGTGTGTTTCATGAAGTGAACAAAGTTGCGGTCAGGGGCTCTAATTTACCTTTTCAAACACAAACACGCCTGTAATGGTCATTAGAATAATTTCCTATATTTTAGTTTATTTTTCTAAATTGAAAATGTTTCAAAATAAAAATGAATCTTGTACCTTGACACATCCAGTGCATTTACATAGAGTGCAGTCAGAAAGTGTTAGGACAGTGATATGTTGTTCATTGTTTTGGCTCTACTCTACCACACTGGATTTACAATGAAACTATGACTATGAAGTTAAAGTGCTGACTTATAGCTTTATAAGTGTTTGAGGTTGTTCTCATCCATACTGGGTGAGCAATGTAAGCATTGTAGCCCTTTTTGTACTGTATATAGTCCCCTAACTTGGACACTTGTAACATGCAGATTAAGCAGCCATTCAGAACAAACAGTGAAATGTTCTTGACTGGCAACATCAGTCATCTAATTCATTTGTATTCATGTGTTTCACTTGCTATAGATTAGACTATAGGCCCTGAAACAAGCAATAATTCAGTGCAGGCCAGGCAGAACATCATCACGGAAAATACCTAGTATCTGCGGATGTCTGTGGGTTGAATACATAAACTAGTCATTGACTGCAAGGGATTTGCCACCAAGATTAAATATGACTTTAGTTACGTTTATGTTAAATTGTCCCGTTTGCTAAGTCATACCCTTCTTAGTTTCTGTTGCTACAACTGTCAAGCTTTCCGTTCTCACACAGCACATATGCACTTTACAATGATAACGGTAGAAGGGTTACCACTCAAAATTCTTAAAAACTTTCTAAAACAATGGGTCCTTGATTTCAGACAGACATAGACAAAAGCAACCTTCTTATTTTTAACTGGCTAAAATAAATGTTGCTGGCAGATCTAATCAGGTGTAGCTAGCTAGCTAATTAAGCTAACATTAGCTCCATGACTTGGTTATAAAACACTGTGTCCAGCTGACTTTTTAATGTTTCTAGCTGACTAGTTTCAAAATGATAACCCTGTTAAAGGGTGTTAAACTAAAACTTGATGGCTAAACATGAAAATAAAGAAGTATTGTTCTTGTATTGCAGTGTACAGTGGTCAGCTTGTTAATCCTATAAGTATGATAAAGATATGTAAGATCAGACAGACTGTTATTTCATTCTAACACAACACTGTTGGGCTGCTTAGCTCATATAGCGCTATTTGTTACAGTATGTTTTCATATTTAATGTTACAAGAGAAAAGGCTTTTAGGAAAAGGACTAACTAATGTGTTTGGCGAACATAACATTCATCTATTCCATTATCTTTAACCGCTTATCCTAAGAGGGTAGCTGGGGGCTGGAGCTGATCCCAGCTGTTTCCAATAGTATCCAGCACCAGCTACCACACAGTAGGACCATACTATTCAGTCTGTCCTGAACGAGGCTTTTTTTTACGTAACCTGTAACCTCACAAACTTATGTAGTTAGTTAATGATGTTAGTTAATGATGTGCTTAACCTTGGAACCTCTTACTACAACCCCATCAGCATGTGGAAAAATCATGGATGTATTAAGGAGAACTAGACACCACATTCAAAGATGGCACCCATACTTTCCTATAAAAGTTGCTTACTGGGTGCATATGCCAAAAAAGCCTCCCTGGTCCTCCTCATGCTTTGGTCCTTCTCCAGCCAAACTGGTTGAGACCATGCGCCTCCGAGACTTTCGCTGGCTGAACCGGCTGACTTCATGTCAGCTTTTCTAGACTGTCAAAATGTTATTGGACATTGAAAATTCTGATAATAAAGAGTCATTTTGGGGGGTTTGTGATGCTCAGAAGAATTTATTCACTGTTTTAGCGCTCGTTATCTGCTCATTTTCAATGACTATGTATGGGGAAAATGCTTTTTGGCCAAGTGTGCATCACATGATGAATGCGGAAGTTGCAATACCCTGTGCAACCGCTACGACAAAATTACTTCACAGCCTTGTTTCGTTCCTTGGGGCTTGGAAAAAAATCCAAAGCTTGACAGGCCTGCACTATGCTTCGTTCAGTGCACTGCAGTACAGAGCAAACACAATGAAAAATGTGTCACTATCCTTACTCTTTGTAATGTCTATAACATTGTTATATGCAACCTGGTCTGCATGACTATTGAACATCTGTGTATGTATATATATATATGTGTATATATATGTGTATGTATGTGTGTATATATATATATATATATATGTGTGTATATATATGTGTATGTATGTGTGTATATATATATATATATATGTGTATGTATATGTGTATGTATGTGTGTATATATATATATATATATATATGTGTATATATATGTGTATGTATGTGTATATATATATATATATATATATATATATGTGTATATATATGTGTATGTATGTGTGTATATATATATATATATATATATATATGTATATATATATATATATATGTATATATATATATATGTGTGTATATATATGTGTGTGTGTGTATATATATGTGTGTGTGTGTATATATATGTGTGTGTGTATATATATATGTGTGTGTGTATATATATATGTGTGTGTGTATATATATATGTATGTGTGTATATATGTGTATATATTTTTGTGTGTATATATATATGTTTATATATGTGTGTATATATATATATGTATATATATATGTATATATATATGTATATATGTATATATGTATATATATATGTGTATACATATATATATATATGTATATATGTATATATGTATGTGTATATATATGTATATATGTATGTGTATACATATATATATATATGTATATATGTATATATGTATGTGTATATATATGTATATATGTATGTGTATACATATATATATGTATATATGTATGTGTATATATATGTATATATGTATGTGTATATATGTATGTGTATATATATATATATGTATATATGTATGTGCATATATGTATGTGTATATATATATGTATATATATACACATATATATATATATATATGTATATGTATATATATATATATATATATATGTATATATATACACATATATATATATATATATATATATATATATATATATGTATATGTAAAAGGAATGTGTAAATAAAAAGAATTTTGCTGGATGTTTTAACATGTTTACAGCACAGACATAGTTACTAGTAGTTATAGCTCCAAGGAGAGTTTGCTGTATAACTAAAAATAGGCCCAGGTCATATGGTGCTTATTAATAACAGAAAATGCATGACAGTTTACTCAGAAACCACAGAATTTGGAAGAGTTAAACATTAGCATAATGTTTTTGGCATTCCTCAGTCAAATCAACATAAATGAAGTAACAGATCTTGCTGTTTTAAAGGACAATACCAGGTCACTTACAGTTAGTTTTACCAGTCACTTTTTTTGGTATTTATAATATAGACTTTATTGTGTCGAACTGCTCTCCGGATTTTGCAAAAAATGAGACAACATGCACATAACAATAAGGTGTCATGTGTCTGAGGGATTAAGTCCTGGCAAAGACTTGCACTTTCTCCCTGTGGGTGTCAGGTGACTGACAGGTAGCAGAGTGTAATGTAATGCACGCACTGATGTGAGACCGTTCCATTCTGGGAACAGCGATGAAACCAAAACTTTGACAAATCCAAATGAAGGATGCATGTTAGCGGCAATAAATCGTCAAACTGGCAATTTGCAAGTCTGTGTACGTTTTTCATATTGTACAAAAATGAATGCAGCCTCTACTGAGAAGGAGAGTCCTGTCATTTCCAAATATGTTGACTGTGCAGACACAGGACTGGGAGCAAAATTTCAGTCTCAAACTAACCTGAGCTGGCACTGGTCCCATCTGAACTCAACAGATCCGGCTCATTAATTACCAAATTTCATCAGATAGCATTTTCTACTAGTAATGACAACCATATATTACTTTAACATCTTAAATCCTCACAAAATCCACTTCATGTACAAAAAGGAGTACTTGGCATTACAGAATTTAAGAACCTACTTTGGGGGTCTTTCCTATGCTTGGACTGCTGATATAGAGGTATATTTGGTAAGATATGTAGTTTATATAATCATTACATATGAAACTTTCTAGAAAAAGTTATGTTAATGGAGCATTTTGCTTTTTAAAAGTACTTGCTTTGTATTTCTTTTTATCTTTCTTTCTTTATATTTCTACTATGTTTATTGTTTTGCACACACAGCAAATGCCTTGTATGTGTAAACCTACTTGGCAATAAAGCTGATTCTGATTCTTCTGAAAAAGACTTGTTTAAACATCAGGTTTTCATTGCTTGACCCTCATCTGGATCACAAAATTAGTTGCATCAGTCCAAAGGGATGAAATGCTACTTCTTCAGCTCCCAGGTCTGCTCCACCACAGGCTCCAAGTTAGTGGGAACTCCTCAGAAATCCTGCTTCATCATGGCTAATGGGGGCAAATTACCCTCCTCCCTGCCAAAGGACTTTGTTGACATTTCAAGAACCAGGTCACTGCCATTTTCAAGAGCGAAATGGCAATGGTTGTATTATAGCCGTTAATGTGGCCAAAGCTGACTTGCAGAGGTATTTAACTACAGTGACATCAGAGTGGGTACGTTTGAGGGGCACTCTTTAGGCAATGTAGCAGAGCTCATTCTCTTGCGTGGTAGTTACCTTTGGAGCACAAGGTGCAACTGCCTGCCAATCTCAATCACTGCAGGACAAATGAGAGAACCCCGCAGTGAGGCATAATGTTAGGATTGTAGGAGTGCCAAAGTGCCCAGAGAGCTGATCCACAGCCTCTGTTTACACACTACTGGAGTGAGTATTCAACCTGGATGAGGTCCCACTACTAGACAGGTCTCATGGAGCACCTAAGCCAAGCAGGGAGACCCACTTTGTGTCACTGGAAGTGGGGCTGCCTTTAGTACTGCCACCATCTAGTACCTCGCTAGGAAAAAAACGGAGTGTAGTCATCAACAGAATCGGTGGTCACATCCAAATGAAGTGCTAATTAATTCTAATCATGAATTATTGTTAAATATGAGTTTCAATAAACAATGAATCTTCATTTATGTATGAAAAGGAGTGCTGTCAGCATGCAGAGAGGATTTTATAGCTTGTTAGTTAGCAAACTGAGGTTAGACGTTCGTCCAGGAGTGTTCTATCGTAGAAAAGGTTTCAGTCGTAGTAGCTTAAATTTCCAGTTCCCGTCCAATTTTTTCACAATTGAGAATGACTTCCGGATGGGAGCCGAAACGTCTTGATTCTGAAAACAGTGTCCAGATGACTACGACTGAAACCTTTTCTACGAAACTGAGGTTAGGTTCATGTTCCTCCACCATGAAAAACACTAACAAGTTGGTGGTTTGTTGGCTGCCAGTGTTTTTCAACCAGACTGATGTGTAAACTGATTAAGCCACTTGATGGAGAGTAAAGGATCAACAAAGTATTTCTGAGTATTTCTGATTCTGATGTTTGAGCTCCTTTTTGGCTGTAAATTGTTAATTCAGGGTTGTTTGGGGGCTTTTGCATTGTTGGATTTACAAGAACCAATTCAACAGAACTCTACTTCTTTGTAGAACTTTTGCTCTGCTGCAACCATGTGCTGAACCCATTGTGCACTCAACTTTGCCTTGTTTTTAATTTGCCAGTATCTTGACACTGTAAAACTGAAATTGTAAATGCCTGATTCCTGATTGTTTGCACGTTTCAATTAGATCTACGATATCTAACAAATATAATGTGGGACTGCGCAAAATGTTTACTTATTTTTGTTTTAAAGTTTTGCGTCAACTATTACTGTGTGAGGGTATACTTAAGTCTGATTGATGTGAGGTATCACATGGTCGAAACACATGGTTAAAATGTTAGTGTGAAGCACTGGAAACAGACAACTAACCCTAACTCAATACATTTCTCATTACTGCCTTGAAGTCCAAGTTGTACTTTCACCTTGCCCGAACTAAGATGTTTTAATTGAGAGCTGGAGTGGATACTATGTAATTACAGTGTGTACTGATGGTGTGCTGTGTAACATTTTAGGGGCAAGGACATATTTATGCTACAAGAGCACATGTTGATAACAGAGTACAAGTCTGTCATGTTTATGTTGGTGGCAGGAAGTCCAAAAGAATTGCATACAGTTAGATAACATTTTCAGTCTTATAGTTTCAGTTTAATGCTATAGTAAGCAAACCTAAAGTATGGAAAAAAGGATGGAGGGAGAGACAGAGAGAAAGACAGATATTGGCTGTATCTTCTCAACTCGTTTAATTAAGATCAGCGATTGATTCAACATGAGCTGAAAGGGAATTCATCTTCTTTTTCATTTGGAAAGATTGAAAAGATGTCTACCAATTAATCTGTCTGCATGACACCCACCAAGTTTTTTTTAAGATTCCAATCTTTATTTTTCTTCAACCTCTGCAATCTACCTTGTTTAAGAATCCATGCCCCAAGTTTTCCCCAAGGTCCATTTGTACTGCCTCCTGGAAGGAAAAGCCAGCACTGAAACGAGGAAGATGTTTGCCCTTTTGAACAGTGTCTCACCTTAAAGTAAGAGAGTCACTTAGAAGTACAGTGTATAGCCAACTATGGTTTTCTTAACTCCCAGATTTAAAGCTTTTAAAGATTTTGACTCCTTTCTTGCCATCACCTTTTTTCTGTCAGGGGAATATCCAATCTTCTTTTTTCTTTTATTATTTCACTGTAGCTCAGATCCATAGTTTTCTAGTGTTGCAGGCAATTTAATATCATAAATAGCTGATTCAACCTCCTGATATGATAGCAATTACAGAACATGTGGACTGTTTTAGCCTGGGTTACCCTTGCTGATTGCAGGGCTTATTTTACATTGCAGCTCACATCATTCAGAGTAATGGGCCTGTAGATGAGATTTGGCACTTGGACAGAACGGTAGTGAATCCGTCCTTACACTCGGCCCTGCCCCTGCAAGCATGAAGCACTGCAATGGGATGGGGGAGAGCAGAGGGGGGGAGGAATGTGTAATAGTGATGAAAGCACATTTCTGTTTCCTAAAAGCTCCATCCCAAGTTGCTTTACTGCATGTCATACCCTGTGATTGTGCCAGCTCGATGAAATGGATTTTCTGCCCCGAGAGGACATTTTAGCACCAGTGCCACCAGGCCTTCCCAAGTCTGAGATACAAAGTGTCACAATTACATGGCCCCTTATGTCACAAGCTATCAGTCGTCATGTTATGTAAAACCATTTTGCCATCAGGAAGAATAGATGTTCCTGCTCTTTCACCTTGTAAAACAATCTCAGTCACAGCCAAGCTGAGACTAACATGACCACACACATGCATATTTGTGTGTGCATGGGCATAAATGGATGTGTGTGTCTCCTTCCAAGTCTGTAAATGGACTCAGGTAACCTTTCCAGCTGATGAGCTTCAGTGAAGACGTGCTGCAGCATATTCTGTCTCTTCAACTCTATGTCCTGGTGTCGCACCGGCCCCGAAGACTACTGTCGCTTCTCATTTGTCACCACCTAAATAAGAACATGATTATCCTTCACATTGACTTTTCCTACTCTTTGACTACCCACCCTTAAGCTGCTTCCCCCACATCATATAAAAAGAGTATCTTATGACAAGCAAGTGTCATATCTTTGGCTTTCATTAGGACTATGTCCATATGTTGTACAGCTGGTAGGGTACTACGTGTCTGCTGATAGTAACAGTGAAGGTGCCCACACATCCTACCCTGCAACCCTTTAACTCAACCTGAGTTGAACTCTGCTTTGGTGAACAGGCATTTGTTTCTATTGCGGATGTGATTGTTATTTTTATGTTATGATCTTAAAACAACATTTGTACGGAAGCTTAATGCATTCACTTGAGAGAACAAAATTGCTTCCCCCTGCAGAGAATCGCTCATAAATTTAAAAAAAAAGTGTTTAGCGTTCTCCTAGTGCTACGTTCTTATGTGAGTGCTCTGATTAATAAATGTATTCTTCATTTTGGAACAGTAGCTTTAGGGCTTGTGTCCATATAGCTTTTTTCTCTCTCACTGCACAAGTGCTTCATCCGAGTGCCCTGCCAGCTCTTTTCTGCCACAGATAACGCTAAGCCTATATGGACACACACTCCTATGTTGTTGTTATTTAGCCTTTCTGAGGCTATAGGTTAAATCCAGTTCTTTATTTGTAAATCAGGAGGTCCCGGAACACAGAGAGGGTGCTGTTCCGGTGGGTCAGGGGAGAAAAAGTCATGGAACATCTAAAATCTATAGTGCCTGGAGCACACTGGACAACGCATGGGTGCTAGTTGTTAAAACTAAACTAAACTGTCACAAACAAAGCATTATTTATTTATATTTATTAATCAGAGCATTCACAATAATCACTCAGAATCTGCAGCGGGAGGCACGTAGAAACAACTGTTTCTCTCTCTCTTGTTGACTGTCCTTTATTTTCCCTGTCGTTTCCCTTCTGTCTGTCGATCGCTGCTACAGTGGAGGAAAAATGGAATTAGGGCAGAGAGTTCTATATACAACCACGAAAAGTAAGCAGGCTAAGAAACCAAACTAAGTGACGTGTTCTGTCTGTCTGCCTGCCTGTCGATCTCCTCCGCTCTGTTTCAGTGCTGTGGCACCTTCACACACAAACCCTAACAACTGGATTAAACTAAACAAGTCGGACGTTTGCTTCCAAGAAGTCTAGCTAAATGACAGGTTCTTGCAAGATTTTGAGGTATCTCGTTAATTCAGAAAAACAGAGCAGGATTCTTTTTTTCATGAAAACTTATCCTGTAATTTTGAGATAATTATCTCGTTAATTCAGAAAAACGGAGCAGAATTTGTTTTCTCAAGTGAATGCATTAGGCTTCCGTAACATTTGCTAGCCGACTCATCTAAAAGAAGAGTCTGAGGGAGACAGAGACGGAGAGAGAGAGAGAGTGGGCGAGCAATCGTGCAGACTGCATGGCTGAAACTTAACTTTATTTGGTACTTATGTAATGTAATTCTGTGTAATACCGTGTTTTAGCAGTGATGTGTTTGGAACGCCGATGTCAGACTGGAGTCTGCGTGAACACTGACTGCAGTCTCATATGAAAGAGTCCAGCCTTCAGTGGACCCATATCATATACACACACACACACACACACACACACACACACACACACTGGCATGCATACAGTATCTTTGCTATTTGGTATTGCATTTTATTACTGCATTTGTTATGAAGACACTGGGGAAGCGGAAGAAGACTACATTAAATGGTAGTAGTGTGTGCAATAGAGGGGAAAAAGGGAGATTTAGCCATAAGCCCTTTCACTGTATCAAATGTACCAAGCCTCGAAGATCCCTTGTCAAGTGAGCTAAGTTCTTAACCCAGACATTAAAATGCATTTCTAGTCAGAGCACGTGTATGACACGGTCATTGTTGAATGAGGATATAGATATGCAAATTGAGAGAAAATGGCATTTTGGCAAAAAGAGAGAGATAGCCTTTATGTTCATGTCTGTGCATCTGTAGAGGCTCATGTAGATTTCTGTATGCTCGTCACCCTCTCAAGTGACGTGACACAGGCTGAAAGCATGACAGATCATTTTTCATTAGTGCGGGGTACTAGTGTGCAGGCTGTGCAGGCCATGGAACAGGTGTGGTTAGCAGGTGATTGGGATCTAGTTTGGTGTGTGTCACCTTATGTGCACACATCTCAGGAGTTGCATATTTTCTTCATTCATCACTCCAATGTCTCTTTGAGTGAATAAAAACACCTCCATAGGACTAAATGTTAAAATATTTTAATGTTGAATAAAACCTCTGGCACTAAATATTCTTAGAGGTGAGTAAGGCACAGAGCGTTAGATGAGTGAAGCCAAGTAAATACAGCATATGCTAAACACTTATACACAATACGAGGATGTCAAGATGAAATGTTTTTATTAATCATGACTGATAATTTCCTCATTTAAAACTAACTGGAGAATTACACTGTTAATGTGCCCTGCAAGACATTTCCACTTGCTGCCATCTCAGAACTGCTAGGAAGAAAATTTGACTAATTAGATTGCAACGACCAAACATGTCTGCAGCGGCAATGCGAGAAATGTTGATGTTGCAGCCCTGCAAAAACTAATATTTGGCTCTGATGCAAAGCAAGCAGTGCCAGCAACACCTTAAAGCCAATAGCTGGAAATCACAGGAGGGATGAGGGGGAGGATGCTTCCCCCTCATCTTCCTACCCTCTAACCCCTAGGGCTTCATTGTTCCCAGGGAATCGTGTGTAGGTGTCAGAGTCCTATGATGTGCCAAATGGGTTTTTTTTTTTTTTTATTCTTCTTCCTCTGGCTACAAATTCATTGTGATTGTTATTCTCTGTCTACAGAGATGGCAGAAAGCATGCGTGATTTGCTGTGGTGCAGGGAAAGGCAAGAGTTTTTGAGTACACAGGAGGCAGGCAAAGTGAGCCTTCCAAATGTGACAGTATGGGACCTTCCAGGCACAGACAAAAAAGGAAAATCCACATGGATGCACATGCAAATCTATAAACGCACAGTGGTTCAACAAAAAGAGTAAAAAATATACAGTATAAACAAGGAGTTACAAGCAGGCACGCGTTTCTCTTACATGCACTCTCATATACACTGACATGGTGTATGTTTAGCAAGCAATTCACATAGGAATAATTAAAATTAGTGGAGTTATGGCAACACAGAATAATGAATCATTAAGTGTAAGCGATTTACATCTCGTAGTGTTGTGCACTCACTTTTCACATTAGCAGCCTCTTACAAGCCGTCAGACAGCAGGACCACCATCTTTCATCTCCAAACAGAGAGGACACCAACAGAGCTGGCTGGAGAGAAATTGGAATGCTGAATGCATTTGGAGGAGATGAGAAAGAGGCTAGACGTAGATGATATATTTTGGGGAGAAACTGGGTTATACAAAAAGTGAGATGAAAGGGGGATGGAAGGAAAGATGGGAAAGCACAAAGGACAGGAGAGAAGGAATTAGGAGAGGAAGGCACATACACAGACGGGGATGAGACAAGATGTGATTTAGGGAGCAAAGATTTGTTTAGCTTGCTGCAACTGAATGCCAGTGATGGCGGCTGCTTCATTGGCCTCGGTGAGCATGACAGCTATCCACTTAACTCAGTGACCTGCATCACAGCGCAGGGCCGCAGTCCTGTAATCGGACAGAAAAAAGTTTCTCATCAGCAGGAGCACTGTACCTCATCCAACACACTTACAGCACTCTTCTTCACTGGCCAAAATCTGCAGAGTGGCTGACTATAATCAGGTCATACCCTTGTTTGATTCATTTCTGAGTAGCGAGCATGAAGAGTGTTAAAATTGAAGGGTACAGAACAACAAACAAACAAAATAATTATGCAGAGCGCAGCTGTAGTTGTAGCTGGTGTCATACTAACAGAAAGATTCCAGGTTCGCTTTTTATTGAGTCTCAACTAGAACTGCAACGATTAGTCGATTAATCGATTGGTTGTCAACCATTAAATTAATCGGCAATTATTCTGATAGTCGATTAATTGTTTAGAGTCATTAAAGAAAATATCCAAATTCTCTGATTTCAGCCTCTCAAATGTGAATGTTTTCTGGTTTCTTTAGTCCTCTATGACAGTAAACTGAATATCTTTCGATTGTGGACAAAACAAGACATTTGAGGATGTCACCTTGGGCTTTGGAAAACAACATTTTTCACCATTTTATGGACCAAACAACTAATTGATTAATTGAGAAAAAGATCCACAGATTAATCGATAATGAAAATAATCGTTAGTTTAGTCTTTCATCATTAGATTTTACCAAAGAAACCAAGATTTACCAAAATCAACATTTTTCATCAGTGTACATATTTTAGTGTCCTGTGACCTGTGTCATTTTCTTGCCTGTCTATAACTCATTACCAACTGTGAATTTACTGGCTAGTTGCACTGCCAAGATTGCCACTGCCTTTCCCTTGTAGTTTGCTGTTTTAAATTAAGTACTGCTTCCAGTGGGTTGGAAATGGCGGTAGATGCCATCAACAGAGCAGTTCTTCAAATTCACTTCAAAGTAATGATCAGGGCATTGCAAATTCTATATCCTTAATTTCTATTTCCCACCCAAGCCATCATAAATTTATGGAGCTCATATCATTCGTTCTCCAGTGAAGAGCTTCCTCAAATGACCCTTGTTCCGAACCTCATTTCACCAAAACCACTATCAAATGGCAAGGCAAGTGAGAATGGCAGCACTTCAGAAACCCCTGGGTAACACAGAGGGAAGTCACAAGATTGTTGTGTCCATCTAAGACACATATTGAAGCGGAGTTGTCTATTTTAACCGGCGGCATGATGCTTTATTGAGAGGGTAGCTGAGGGTATTGGGAGGAAGGAAGAAGATGAGAGAGGCTGTGAAGTGACAGAGCGGAGCAGCTAGATGTGAACTATTGGGCCACTCTAAAAAGCTGCTAGCAGAAGGCCACTTAACAGATGCCCTTCTCTTGTCAGTAGTTGATCTCTGAAGTGAAGTAGTGCAGTAGTGTTCAACTCGGTTAAACTTTGCCATAGAGTGTACATCGAGGCAACTTGAATGACGTTCTCATAAAGTATTCTGAATTTATGAAGGCCCTTGTGTAGGACATCATGGTTTCATGTTTTTTTGTAAGCTGCAAATGTCAGCATGTCTTGCTAACTAGCTTACTGCCTACCTAACACTTCTTGAGCATTACTTTCAAAACCGAGGAGCATATCATTAGCTAACTACATGGCTGTGTAGTATTTCCCCTCTGTTTGGGAGCAGGCCCTGGATGCTACTGTATCAGAGTTCAGGCTGCAGTGACCCCAGCCAAACTTGTTACAAATGTTACACTAGAGATAGGTTAGTCCTCATCTTCAAAGTCTTTTTTTCTTTTAAAAGTGAAGCATTCTGTTTGAAAATACAAACAATAAAGTGTAAATCTAACCTTTTCTATAGTAAGCATCCGAACCAGGATTATGAGAGAACAATAACAGAACAGTCTAGTCTTACTTTTTTTTCTCCTTATCATGACTGTAATACAAGAGCTAACGAGCTACCCTTGCGATATGAGAACACTGCTACTTTTTTACCTCCATGTCCTCTACATGGATCATCAACTGGTAGGGATGCTGACTTTTTGCAGAGGACCTGTTGGTTTTTGCCTCAGTCTTTTGGCATGATATCATGTATAGCTATCAAATGCATATATAAGAACCTTTTACAGGGTTCTCATTTTAAAATAAGTCAGTCAGATGTTAATAAGTCAGTCAGATGTTAACTCCATGTGGGTTTTCAACCCACATGGAGTTAACATTCATTAGCTAACACTAGCTAGCTACAGCTGATAAAATCTGCTGGCGACAGTTGTCATTTCAGTTAGCAAAATCAGTCACTGGCTAGAAATGAGAGGCCTGCATTTTCCTACCTCTCTCTGAAATAAAGGACCCATTTTTTCAAAAACTACTAAGACTTTCAAGTGGTAAATCTGCCACAGATATCATAAACTGCATATGTTCCGTGCAAGAACATAAAGCTTGACAGGCGTAGCAACAAGAACTAAAGGGAGCAGGGCTTGGCGAATGGTCAATTATGCGACGAGACAAAAAATAAATAAATAAATTTACTTAAAGCAGTAGCAGTTAGTGCTTGAGGATAATGATACGATTAACTGGGCAAACAAAGACTCTTGTAAGCACAGTGACCAGTGAGCCAAAGGGACCGCTAGGAAGCAAGCTAAAATAGCTAGCGACTGAGAGTTGATTTGTTGAACCCTGAGCTAAAGGATAATGAGATTGTAGTGACGAAGGGAATAACTTGCAGAACCAAATGCCAGCTGATAGCTGCCTTTAACCCATTAATAATCCGTGAACACACAGAAACCCCTCTGGTTGGTACATGTAGGTGAAGAAATCTCCTTTGGAATGAAGCAACAGCTGCTGCGTATCTACCTAATATCATATGGTAGTTGGTACAACTATCAAACAAGTATTTAAGAGGTACATTATCAAAGAAATTAGGCTACCTCAGGGCAATATACCCTCTTCACATGCTGCACAATCCTTTGTGCTTTGTAGGCTGTCTCTGAAGGAGAAGATTATTTATATCCTCAGCCACAGTATATTTAAGACAACATCACAAAAATGAAATAATGTAATGGGACCTTAAATGGAAAACTATATTTTCCATTCTGTCTGTATCATTTTCTTGACATGCTTTCTGTTGAAATGCTTGACTGTCTAAATTGAGATATTTTGCAATATTTAGTTGTCTTTTTTTCATGCTATGACAAAAACCGCATGTCTCGATTATTTTATACTATAAGTCATCAGTGCACTGATTGGGTATTTTGTATGGTGAAATACCAGAGAACTGTATCGAAAACGAAACTGCATTGCAGTATTATGGCACAAGAGTGGGGTATATTATTCTGTCATCTTGCATTTGCCCTGCTGAAGTTGTCAATACCTGAGTCTTGGCGGGGCCTGAGATCTGCATGCCAGCCTTGTAATGAGTATCCCTTGGGCCTGGATGCTCAAGGCTGCATTAAGTGTGGATGTGTGGATGGGGAGGGCCAGCTAAATGAAGGTCTTGGCAGAAAGCTCTCGTCCACACTGTAATCACAACTCTATCTGGCTCTGCATGTGTAGTGTGCTGAGCTCAGATTTCTCTTATCACGGAAAGGCATAGTCCAGAGGGCAGTCAGCTCAAACTCATACATTAATCCTCCCATGTGGACTAGGGCTCAGTCTCCAGAGATGACACTTGTAAGCTCTGATCCCTCTTAGTTTGCTGTACTCGGTTTGCTTATCTTGCTTTAAACATTTACCTTTAGCCACAGTGTCCTCATAGACAAACCTCAGATGTCAAAGTTTTGCTTAGTATAAAATAAAGAGGGCTTCTCACACTTATTTGTAGTTCATGCATTTTTCAATCTGGCAGGCCATTGTGTATCAACAGATACTTGCAAGTAATGAGTGACACTAAAAGTTAAGCATTGTTATCATGCATAATGCATGTGGAGGACTGACAACGCTCACTGAACCAACCTTGCAATGCAGTACAAAGTATACTGTAACTTTAAACTTAAGTACAAATAAATGATGGTATTTCTGTTCATAATAATTATAATATATTAGATGAAGAATAACCAGCATCAGATATCTTAAGCCAGCAATTACTTTAAAGTAACTTGTGCTTATTTTGCACATTTCTTTAAGTATTTACTGCTGCAAGTGTCATCACAGATCAAAAGGCTTCCTCCTTTTATTTAGTGTGGGTTACTTACGAGCTGTTGTCTTTTCTAACAGCTGTTGAAGTCTAAACTAATGAATCATTCCTTAGCTTGCCAAATGTCCTGCATCTGTGCTGTGGTTAACTAGCCCCAGAGCACAAAACATCAGCACAGACTAATTCACCACTGTATTCTCACCTTGTGCTGTGTGTGCCTTTTGTGAGCATATATATAGTTTTTAAATAAGTAGGTGTGTGTGAGTGTTTTTATGTGTTATAGTGTTAGTTAGTTGTTGTTGTTGTTGTCAACTGAGTAAACAGAAAGTTGCAAGTGATTATCATTTTTTGTTTTCCAAATCCACTGCTAGCATTTGTTTGTGAATTACAACCTATTTTTCACATAGTATTTCAAATCAGATATTAATTCCTGACAGGATGCTTGGCTGAGTAATCACTTTCCTACAATTCCCAGTATGAGCCGTATCAAATTAGTGTCACATTGAGTATCTTCCACATTTGTTTTACTAAGCAAAATAACTATGCCCTGCAGCTATGTTTGCCCCTCTGGAAAAACTGTATAGACAAAATCCATGAGCAGGAGGGGGAAAAAATGTGTATAAGCTATCTTTTTGAAGAATACATACTTATTACCCATATGGCATCCTATTACATACAGTAGATGACTCTAGACTCCCACAGTGCACTTGGTTATTTCAATAGCAATTTCTGTAAATAAATAAATAAATAACGCACTCAGTGAAGACATTTCATTATTAGAGATGCTGTCAACATTGTGCGATTTCATTATTGCAGATGCTTCTAGCATAGCAGTCCCCATTTCTGTCTAATCACATGACTCTGCCTGTGTGTCTTCTTCGTGCTCTATCTCCATGTTATCTGTTGTGATTGGTTTGTCAAACCCACTACATTTGGAGAACACTGTAAGGGCCTTCTCTCTGTTTCCATATGCTTGTCAGCACATTTCAAAGCTAATTCAATTTGCTCTTTGTTCCTCACTATAGCCTCTCAAATTCAGTCAAAGTGCAACAATTAGCAGAAATATGGTGGTGATATTTGGGATCAGAGGGGTGGGCTTGGGCAAGAGGCCTGCCAGAATACAAAATGGAAGTGTGGGATGTAAAGCTGCACATGGTTGTGGATCAGACGGGGAAGACCTCTGACCCTGATTCCCAGGCTGTCACAGATGTTGACACCCTGTGGATTCAGCTTGTCATTTTAAGGCCGACATTCAAACCCTCAATGTCACTCCGTCCCGTCTGGCGCTTAGAACACACCTAAATCTAGACACGGATCAGGAATGAATTAAATATCTTACAGTGGTCACGTGACCCATCAGATCAGTTTTTCTATTTCTAGTAGCTTCATGAATACGAGCCCAGAGGTTTGTTTAATAGCGTGTATCACATATCCATTAAAGCTCTGAGTCTGAATGCGGCAGCTTTACTGTGATTTGTGGAGACAATCACAGCTCACAGAGGCTGCCTTTTGATGATTTCTTGGAAAAAGCTGAAACCATTACAACAACAACAAAAAGAAAGCTAAGAGAAAACAATGGTGATTGAAGGCAAAAATAGCATCTATTAATGAGGCAACTAATGATAGACAAATCATAAGTAGAATGCATGGCAGTAATACTCTTTCCAGTTTAGCTGTGAAGCTATTCCCTGCATTTTTTTTAATGGTTGGTTTAGTGGTTAGGGATACATAAAGTATGAAGCATTATGTTTATCAGCACGAGCTATTACAGCAGATTAAATTTGATTTAGCCCTACATTGTAGCAGAAGGTTCAAAGTGTTGTGTTGGGAATATTTGCTCAAACAAAATCCTCAGATATATGTTTGCACGTTCCCTTCCCTCTACAGTCACCTTGAGTAACAAAATGCTTGGGTGTAATGAATTGCAGTATGAAATTTGAGCTGATATTATGAATATTAATGCGGATGCAGCACAGAGCCTAGAGAGTAGAGTGGAATTGTTGAACCTGAAAGTCTCGTATCTGCTGTCCCTGGTGCCAAAAATGTAGTTTAAAATAAAGGGCAGCGAGACCTTTAACTCCAGTGCTATTTGTTCTGTTGCCTTTTTATAAACTGGCATGATTCATAATACTGGGCCTGCTTCCTCGTGTGTGTGAACAGCCCATGTCTCACCTTGTGGTATTATCAGGAATACCTCATTATTATGTGTGTGGTGCCTTATCAGAGAAATCTGGACAATTCAAAAAATGTCTTCCACTCCCCGCACTCTGAAGCCTTCAGAATTTGTTAAGCTAATGGACTCTTCAGCCGTCACAAACTGGCGTTCACTTGTCATTATGTGAGGTGCAGGCTTGTTAAAATGGATGATGACTGTGTGTTATGTTGAAAGAGTGAAAATTAAGGACAGTCCCCTTCCCCCTAATGCTGCCATCCGCTTTAACATTCTGTGCAGTGTGCAGTTGCTGTTTGCCTCCACCTGTGATGTGGCAGGAATACCACAGTGGAGACAGACTGGAGCCGAGCACACTCTGAACAGGAAATAAAACTCCTGACGGACTGAGTTAGGAACGGCTCGCCCAGATTCCTTTTACGCCAGCATTTACACAGACAGATAAACCCATGTGCAAAAACAGAGCCACACACAGACACAAAGACAGAGTAACATTAAGTACACTTTGACAGGTTAATATGGTATATGGTTAATGGTGTGTTATGTCAGCAAGAAATCACAACATTTGACCTGCCAGTCGGACAGCTAAAGGCAGAGCATGAGTGTCAGTTGCTGAATCATGCTAAATTTTGATTCTTGGCTCTCTTTGGCAACAGGGAAGCTTGACCATTATTTTCCCATTATTCTGACCATTTTGTAATCTCCTATTGATTTGAAAATGCAGTATTAATGCCTTTACTGGTATGTATGATAATAAGCTTACCACTTATGTGGAGTAAACACAGCATGTAGAATTTTTTATTTATATGTGAATGTGAATCAGTAGAGTAAAGAAGCTATTGAGGCTGTTTTCTCACTCAGCTGAAGGTCAGTGTGTGAATAGGGAATGACAGGGGAGAGAGAGCATGTGTGAGTGTGTGTGTTTGAGAGAGATGACTGCATAAAATATACAGTTGTGTGCACTGAAAAGAGATAGGGAGAGAGATGAGAGAGTTACTGCATTAAATGTAGTATAGGCAGACAGGATGTGCCTTAGCCCCGTATCTGGCTTCTTATGTGGGGACATAGAGTTAAGGATCTTCTCTGTTCCTGCCGTGCTGTGGGTGTAACAGTAGAGCTGTGCTTTGGGAGTGATGGAGTCTTTATATCAGGTTCACTGTCACCCCTCTGCAACAGCTGCAGAATATTGGTTTTTACCTGGCTGAGTCTGCGAGAGAACATTAACAGATCTAGCACGCCCCAGGCTTTCTTAACAAGCAGCTATTTAAGGTGTCTCAAAAGAAGTGATAATGTTGTTTGTGTGTTCATGTGTGCATAGAAGTGGGTGTACTTTAACACGTATATAAAATGTGACTACTTTTCACTTGCTTCAGAAAATGAGATCTGTGGCCTCCTGCAAAAGCATAAGCAGTCACCCTCAGCAAGCTGTTTTCCATGCAAAACCTCCCATTACATGAAGTAACGTTGCTGTTTGATGTGTGCAGATTATGATTTCAACACTCGGGAGGAGAAGCCGACATTATAATCCATTGCCATGGGTGATAGGTCAGAGGAAAGCTATTTTCTGGCCTTAAATCATTTTGAGGGAGACCTTGTGCTCTTGAGAGTAATGTAAAATGGATGACTGAGTGGCAGAGTAGCTCACATTTCCTACCCAGTGGTCCCCTCTGCCTCTGAAGTTTTTGGGGCATGTCATAACTAATCTTGTTAGAATTCATATTCAGTCATTTTCTTGGAGAAAATACATTCATTTATGCTGCTTATTTACGTAGTGTATTTTTATATGTATAAGCACACAATGAATAATGTTAAACTCACTAATGCTCTGCAGAAATTGCTTTTGCCTTCTTCATTATGTTTTGGGATTTGTGGCGAAACAATAATTATTTTCATTCAAATCATCTACAGGCAATTTTGTTCCAGTATCATTCTGCCAAAAGCATGACATGGGGTGCGAGAATATTAAGTTAATTAATAATCTTCAGTCCTCAAAGGGAATGTGCAGAATAGGGAGCCATCAGCACGATATGTGTAAGTAGGTGAAATCAGAAAAGTAGCCGGAGCCAATTTTAGCTTGGACTCTGGAGAGACTTACTGTCTGCAGACTTTAATTAAGAATATTTGGCAGCTTCTTTGTGCATAACAGATGTTTTGGTAGGTTGCAGAAACTTAATGTAATAGATTACTTTATCATTTGGTAAACATTCAAATTAAATAGTTTTATTAATGCTCTCTACAGCTTGTTGCTGGAGGGTTGCAAATTCCATTTTCTGCTTGGGGAAACTATAACCCCATATGGGATTTCACAGGGAAAATGCTCTACTGTATATGTTTACATTATGGGTTGGCTGACCTGTGTGTGTGTGTGTCCATAATTATATGTTTTTGTGTATCTGTACATCCTCGGTGGATATTTGCGCATTTCTTTTTTGTTTTCATCCACTAACTAATTTGTGTTGGAGAATGTGCTCATACAGAAACATACAGATGGATATTGTTTTGGCAAGTAACATTATGTATTTAAGATGATCAGTTAATGTGTTTCAGTATTTAGCAGGTTGTGAAAGAGACTCCTCTTGGCTTGTTCCACACCATTTATGCAGCTCTGTAGACATCTGCTGTTTTCATTCCCCCAGCCACGGAGGTGAAGAGGCTATGTGCATCGCTTCGTCTCGTTTACATAAAACATCTATCAGCTCTCGTTTGTTCTCCACTCCTTGTTGTATCGTATTGTAGTCTGCTTAGACAGGAGCGATCACCAAGATGCTTTATCTCTTAGATTTTTTATGGAAAAAAAGAGGTGTGCAGACAATGGTATGTCTTACAAGTGTTGTGATTTTATTCAGCGTGAGGCTTTATCTGTTGCTTTATAAGCAGTTGTTGATTGCCCCACAAACACAATGACACGGCAGCTGCTTCTTTAGAGGAGGGCATTAATCCGCGGCAGGGCAGTTCCTGTTAAAACTGAAGGGATCCAGGGCATTTTGCCACAGGCTGCTACCTTTATCTGTCCTCTCCTCTGTGACATGACTCTTTGCTGGTCTGTTGCCCTGGCTCTCTCTAGATGGCAGTGACAGGGCGGCTGCTCATGAATGACCACAGCCATATTGACAGTGTCTGCGCCAGGGGCCAGACCCCATGTCCCTAGTTCAAACACACACACACACACACTCACACAGGGACTAGTCAGGGTTCGCCATATTGTGGGGAGGTGCTACCCAGCTGGTCGGATTGGATCACACTCTTGTAGGCCATCTTCTCCTCTCTGCAGGTTTCCACCATACTTGGTTGGATCTTTTTGTTCTTTTTAGATTCAATTTCTCTCCCCACCCACTCTGTCTCTCTCTCTCTTGTCATATGTGGGTGTGCAAATATTGTTTTATGATGAGATTATGTTAATGGGAAGATGGTATATGTCATAGGCAGCTCAAGATCATGCAGCGATCAATACCCCTGAGGTACAAACAACAGTCTGGAAGACGGAGATGAGATGTCTTTGTGGTGCACACAATGGTAAAGCTCCTCAGGCATTCTGCTGTGCCTTTAATACATCCTTGCCTTTGAATCCTTAGCCAGGAGCCATAGCGCAGAGTAGCACAAATAGCATAGAGCTGGATACTTTACCATTCCATGCTCCTTTGCTCTCGCATCGTGTATCGTCCATTCACTCCTGTCCAACTCCAGCTCTCTCCATCTTTGTCTCAGCACAGCAATGCAGCCTACCCCTCCTTTGTTTGCATTTCAGCCAGTAACAGCCAACTCAAATATTGATGAACCCGATCTGACCCCTCATCGCTGTGTCAGCAGCTTCTTTAACATTCCTTCAGAGAGGCACCGTGCTCATCTGCTTATTGGCCAGCGCTCATCTCATGTTGGACAGACTTCACATGATGCAGGCGTGCTGTGTGTTGCGCCAGCTGTTTCCCAGCCTCTTGTTGGTTAGATGAAACAATGATGTTGACCTTACTCCCTGCAGAGACTGACCCTTTAATCCCACTACATGGATACACCGAGATCATACACTGATTTGAGCTGGTGACTGATTTGCCGCAGTCAACATACAGTCATACCCTCCACAGCCACGCAGAGAACACATGGAGGGAAAAGGCATTTCTTACTGCCACATCAAGGAAGTACAGGGACTTCTCTAAGTTTAGAAAACACCACATGCTGCATGCCTGATTGTCTCTAATGGCCCATATGTTTTTCTCCCTCCTACACCTTCCTTTTTGTACATCTCATCACACCCTGTCCAACCCCTTTAGTACCCACAGGACATTTTTATCTTTAAGCTCTCCATCATGCCCTATAACCTGTTTCCCTGAAGCACAGAAGGAGATTTCAGTATGTGTTGGATTGCTTATGAAGCGCCACACGAACACAGCTCACCCACGGGGCTTTGGGGTTCCAGAGCAAAGAAAGATCTGACCACCATATATTCTTGTTCCTCCACAGCCTTAAATAGTTTGTGTGTTGCGCCAGCAGCATCCGCAGGTTATGGAAACTTGAGCTCTGAGTGGAATCGCTTCCATTGCGGTTGCCATTTTTTCCATATGACTTGGACTCAGAGTGATAACTACATCCTCTTTATCCCATCTCTCTTTCACTTGTTACAACACATAAAAGGCCTTCCTTTTTCTGTATTGGCCTTTGGGGTTAGTAACCTAACCCATACAGCAGAAGAACTGCTAATATAAGCATGCAACAGAAGTTATTGCTTTTCTTTTTTTAGTTTGTGTGCTATTATAACCTCTTTTTAAGTGACAGTAACAGTACAAATTAAAGGAATTTCTTCACTTATGTCATATTTTTAACAGTGTATGTATTTGCTAATCATGTGTGATCTCGCCTAACCTCACAGGCTATCTTGCACATTGAATGTGTTGTTCCTGACATTGGAAGGCAAACACTGTTGAGGTAATTGACACCTTCGATTGCATGATTCTACTTTCCTGCCTCTCAGTGGAGTGTTTTTGTATTATCTAACAATATGTGTACACACCAAGTCAGTAATGATCTGCATTTTGTTTTATATAGTTTTAGAACAATGCTACAATTCTACAGTATTTGCAAAATCAGAAATGTACCACCTGAAATCTAGCACTGAGGAGGAAATTCAGCATACTTTTCAATTCCCAGTGAACTGGATAAGATTCATTTTGCTGACGTTCCATCTTTTTCAGGCAGTTATGGCTCCCTTAAATATTACATAAAGCTTAGGACACTGGTGGACTTAGCTATTCCACTCCTTTGATCAACATTATCAGAACACTGTGTCGCTCCTGATGTATCTGCGAGACTATTCTGGGATTCATATATCGTACTGCTACAGACATCACAGGCATTTGACCTCTCTGCAACAGCCTTTATTGAACTGGACTTTACTGCACTGTGATACTATGTTGCATTTCAATGGCGAGAGACACTTTCTGATCTAAATGCTAATGTAGTTTCCTGTAGTCAGACTTTACTTGTAAAATCCTGCCTGTCTCTTGTGTCCTACCTTATCTCCCACAACTCTGATGGACATGCCTGCAGGAATTAAGTTTAGATTGTGGCTTGGCTGCAGGACTGGCTGCTGGGGATTTGGGGCTTTATATGTATTTAATTTTATATAGGTGTGTGAGTGTGTGTGTGGGTGCCCTGTGCGCAGCGCTGTGTCTGTCTGTAAGTTTATGGATATGTCATAACTGCTGCTTTTTTAGCCAAATCCTGACAAGAGCCATAAACATGTGCCTCCAGTTCTCAGCAATTGATTAACATCTCACAATGTGACTGTCAGGGGGTTTTCCCGCTTGAGAGGACGAATGAACAAATACAAAACTGTTTACGTAAGTGCATGAAATATGTCAGATGGAACAGTGTCTAGCTTTGTAAATGGTCAGTCAACACCAACTTGATAGTGTAGAGCATTTGACTTTAAGAGACCGTGCTTGATCTTTTCCAGCTTTAGTGCCGTTATCTAGAGCCCCCACATGCTATCACAATTGGATCTTCAGGGGAGCGTGATGTCATAAATTCCTAATTAACACCCTTTCCAGACACCTTTATTGACTTTTTGGTTGCAAATCACACAAGAATGACTGAAGAATGGTGGTACTGTCTGGCCAGCCTCATCTCAGAGGGTAATATTCAGAGCATCATAAAAGGGCAAGATAGAACTATAAATATCAAATCAGATTGACATCTGATTTTAATTTTATTTGGGAGACGAGACAGACATACAAATTAATAGCTTGTTAGCACATCTCTACATCACTGCATATTCTTTGACCAGAAGTCAATGCAAACATGTCCACATCTTCTTGTTTGTTTTTTGTTTTACTATTTAAGTTCCACAAAGTATACAGTCCACATAGTCAGTGGTGTCTGTTTGCGTCCACAGCAACAGACTTGGCCAAACGTTCAGAGGATCTAAGGGCCACTGGCAGTGACATATTGTGTGGGAGGAAACCCTTTGTAGTTTTAATCCTCTCCTTATGCTCAGGCTGTCACATGTCATATACTGTATGTCTGCAGGTCTGATGGTGTCAGATTGACAGATTGACTGGTTAGAGGTATGCAGCACTAATTCCTTGTGTAATATGAGCAAAGAGAAATGAGCTAGTAATTATCTAGCAGACTTTTTTCTTTTTTCTTTCTTTCTCTTTTTATCTTTGTTACACATGTAAAAAGCAGCAGTCCCCCTTTTTGAATGCTTAAATCACTTTGTGAGGACATCAGTTACATTCCTCCACAGTTACACCCTTATACTGTCTAATACTATTTATAAAAACATCACATTTTAAGTTTATTCTATTAACATTTTAATGGAGCCAGTGTTTTATTTTTGGGATGCTGTCATGTGTGAGATTACCTTGTGACTGTGGCTGTGATTGTCATGATTCAATTCCAGTCAGTAGAGACATTCAGTGGCAGGATATCAAAGACATTGAAAAAATACTGACATTTTCCCCATGAAAGACATCATTCTGTTCATTACTTTGGCTAAAAATAGTGGGTCTAAATTTTAATTCCTCCTAGAGGCATCTTGAAAGGTTCTGGAGCCTGGAAGGTGATTGAATGAAAATGACTTTTATATATCAAATTAAAAACAAGACTTGATTGAGTCTTTCTTGTACTAAAAATAAACTTTGCGGGTCACAAACACTGAATCAGCCAGCAAAACACCAAAGATTTGTACCAGATTTCATCAACAGGGAGGTAAATATTTTGGAGATTTCTGTATGATATTTAGGGATGGGTACCAAACTTACTACTTTTAAGGATACTGACCGATTTACGTCGGTACTACAGAGTACCGATTCACGTTAAATCAATCGGTGCCAAATTTTGGTACCTGAGAGCGCATCTGAGAACGAGACTAAGGTACCCCTGCTTCTTGTTCAAGTCACAGGGACACACATGTGTGCATATTAAGTGTGTGGTTGAACGAGAGAGCGAGAGGCAGAGAATGACGGTGAATGCGAGCGGTGCAGAGGAAAAGGTGAGCAGTGAAGTTGTCAATCTGGCAGCAAATGTACAGTGTAGGTTACAGTTTGTCAGTGATTAAAGAATGCAGCTTTTCAAGACCAAAGTAAAGTTTCTGTGTGTTGTTTCCTAACTGCTGGAATACCGTCGCTATGACGATCAGCTCCGCCTACGTTGAGGGGGTACTTTCTGCTATCTAAATCACACACTGGGGCAGCATTATGTCGATGCTGTTTGGTTCAGCGTAAAAAAAAAGCAAAGCAGGCGTAATGACGGCTCTTCTTTACGGCAGTATCGCGGGATCTCTGTGTAAAAAAAAAAAAAAAAAAAAAAAAATTAAATTTTTTTTTTTTTTTTTTAAAAAGGGCTACTGAGTCAGGGCAATGGCCAGCCGAAAGCGGTCGCAAGTGTGGTTACACTTTTCAAAACTCGAGGCAGAAAACACTCACTGCATAAGCTGGCCATGGCAACACGTCTAACCTGAGGAAACACCTGGTCAAACACAAAATAAAAAATTCACTAAAAGCTGAAGAGGGTGCTGTGTTTGATAGTCTGAAAGCCAAGTCCCCCGTAGCAGCCGCTGCTAACGTTAGCACGCCTGAACCCAGCAGGAACAAGTTAACTTACCGTCCATGGACAACTAAACTTTAAGTGAGGCAGTGAGGTAAAATGTTCTAAATAAATAACAATGTGGAAATTGAGAAGTTGGGACTTATTTTTTACAACTGAAATTACATTTTTGTTATTACAGAGACAGTAAAGTACCGAAAAAGGGTACCATTGGGTACTGGTATCAAACTCCAGGTACCAGTACTGGTATCGGTTTAAATGTGAATGGTACCCAACCCTAATGATATTAGTCAAATATTTATATTTAAAAAAATCTATGTAATTTACTTTAGATCTCCTCCACTTTCAAACTTATATATATACATATTTCCATAAGTAGAGCACTTCCCCACCTGATATGTCCATATGTAATTATCTCAGCTGTGTTGAAGGCAACCATGGTGTTTTATCCAGTGACATTTTAGGGGAAATTAGTTTAATTGATGAGAAGGGCTGCATTTAATGATATCACAATAGATCATTCTATCAATTATGCATTAATAGACCAATTTGTCATGCAGTCCTTAAAATGTCAAAAATAATGACAAAAGATTATTACAAGTAAGTCTTGTTAGTCTTGAAATAACCAACAACAAACTGAAAAAAGTATTTATTTTAAAATATATATAATGAAAGAAAAGCAAGCACCAAGGAATAAAATCTACCAAAACAAACTTCTAAAGTAATGGCCAAAGCCTTCAAAACGATATACACAAACACACATATACACGGAGACACACACAGTCTTACTAGACACTCTCATATATTATGTTATGGTATCAAAAAACATTTTCTAACAGCTTTCATACATACAAACTACTCTGTCATTTTTTTCCAGGCTTCACAGATAAAGTGCACCAAGAGCACACTATATCAAAACTATATTTCAGCTCATAAAACAAAGCACTAACATAACATGACTGGGTTTCATTATTTTATTTTATTTTTTTGCTTCCCCCTATTAATATGCTGTCACACTATCTTCTTCTGTTGTACATACTAAATGAACCTTCCTCTGGCTGTAGCTGATGGTGTGCAGATTGTGTTTGGATTCTGAGGTTTACTGTGTAGTTATTGAGATTTCTTAAAAGGACCAAGTTATTGTTAATATGCTGGATATCACGCTGCAGTAGATTTCTGTAAACTGGTCATTTATGGAGATGAAGAATTCCAACTGTGAGATCTAGTTTAACAGTTGTAAATGGGCCTAATCGGTGGATAAAATCCCTCAGTGTTCAGGCTGTAACAAAATGTTCTGTTGGTGCCAGACGTTACCGACGTATTGGATGCGGTTGTGAGGATTGGTGTGCTTGTTATGAGGAGTACTACTTCAGCCTCTGAAAACCGTTGTATGATGTATGATGGGCGGCTGTGGCAGGGTTGGCAGTTCAATCCCCAGCTCCTCTTGTCCACATGTCTTGGGCAAGGCACTTGAAACTCCCAATGGTCAGGCCAGCACTTTGCATGGCAGCTCGCTGCCATTTGAGTTTGTTTACTGGTCAGGGTGGGTCGCAAGAAAGCCTGTGATTGAGTTGCATTATGGGAAGGATCCAGTGTTTTAGGAGCTTAACCTGTAAGTCAGGATATCTGCTTCAATTCTGACTATTGATTTTTTTTTCTCTTGCAAATCCCCAACTTTATGAAGGTGTGATTCTAAATTACTGGAATACCTCTTCAATATTTCTCTGAGTGTTCAGCTTTGATTTGTGCGTTGCCATTAGTAACAGCTAACTGGCAGACAAATCTGTGTTTTTGGTAAACAGGACCACAGACCAATTTGGCAAAACAATGCAATAAAAGCCAGGAGGTTATTCAACTGTCCCTTTAATATTACATTAATAAAGGTACATACCATAAAAAAAACTAAAATCCACTGTTGAAGTGCTACAACAGAAAGTATGTTACTGTATTATATATGATGCTAAAGACATGAAATCTAAAGTTGGATAAAGACATGAGGTATAAATACAAAGAAAAGTCACAAGTTACTATAAATGAATAATGAAAATAAATAAACACATAAACAGTAAAGTCACTCAATGCTGCCAGATACTTTCTAATGTATAGGGGTGCTTTAAGAAGACTTGAAATGATAATGTAAGTGAACACAGTGCTCTGGTAAATACATCTATTTTTTTTATGCTACAAAATTTGTTTATCGCATTTTCCACCAACATAATGCTTGTCTCACACAAACCGAACCAGCAAGTTATGAAGTGTATTTATCAAGTGTAGCCTCTTTATTTAGTTTCTATAAAAACCTCTTCTTTATATCCCTGATGTATAATACAACTCAGATAACAGAGACACAACTGTTAACGGGCTACGGGTCATTGATGGTGAGTAAAATTAAAATTTTCCTCTATTCCTGATGCATTATAGAATGCATCTCCCGCTGCCATCATAAAAGAAATATAATCATCTATAAAACATTTAAGGTTCAGTTATTGTTTGTTGGCACAATTAAATAGAATGAGTTATATTTAAGAGATAAAATATTGTTAAAGAACCAATTTGAAGTTGCAGGAGACACTTTTAAGATGGTATTGGGTCATTCAGCTGCAGTTTAAATCAGTTTCTAATGAAGGATTTGCACAGGTCTTTTTTAGTCACAAATATGGCCAATTTTGAAATTACTCTTTTTCAATTCAATTTCTCATAGCATTGAAATCACTTTCACTGTCACTGCAGTTGTGCTCCTCTGTTTATCTTTCAGGTTTTGCCTAAATCAAACCCATATACTGCATTTCTCAAAGTATACCAATATTTCTTTTATTATTATTCTTATCTTCTGCTTAAATGGAGACACGTACTCCTGATACCACTCGTGTCATTGTTTGTTCATAGTCCCAGTGCCCTGACACAGGTTCAGGGTTAAGTGTTTGCAGTCCATTACTTTCTGTGAAGCATTATGTGAAGAGCTCTGGGAGAGTCCCTGTTGGTTCCCTCTGTACTCTAATCTCTTCGGTCCTGTCTGTCTTTGCAACATACATATATTGAAAGAGCTACCAGATTTACTCAGCATCATAGAGAATGTTTGAATACAATCTCATCCCACTCACCCCCTCCATCCCAGTTCAGGCTCCCTGCTCTGGTCTTCTCTGCTGTGCTCCGCATATTTTTCATCTCCTCTTCAAGGCTCTACTCCTCTGTGTCATCCTACAGACGTCCATTTCTCCCGAGTCTTGCTTAGTATCTTTCTCTCTTGCTTTACCCCCTCAACCTAATGCAGGCGCACAGAGCCCCATTGCTCTGAGTCGATGGATGGATCTGTGCGTGGCTCAGGAGGGAACAGGCTCGTATGTGTCCTTCAGGCTACTTGAGGAATCAGTAACATGCACACTAAGAGACCCACTGAGCTCTGATGAATGTGTGTAACTCTCAAAGAGAGCAGCACTGACGTAGATTATATTGAATTTGGAGTTAAGGACCTGAAAGTATTTTGTGTTCAAATGACACACACACACACACACACACAAACACACACACACACACCATCATATGAATAGAACTTTCTACGAACTAATTGAACACTGATGTGCTCAATGTAAAACACTACTATGAATGGAAAACAATAGTATGAATGCATTATCAGGAGACTTATGTCTTGCATGTTCAGTGTTACACTTACTACATATTTACAGTAGTCAGTTGTAAAATATTTTTGTATATTGTTTATACTAAAATATAAAATACACAAATTTACTGTAATATAAACAAAAATATGTTTTTTTCCCCCCCAAAATACTGTATACATCCCAGCAAACTCTAATGATGAATTTGCCTTAATCATTTGGAGTTGCTACCTTTTGCAGATAATAGATCTGTCTCTGGAACTGCAAACGTGAAGACACAGGAGGCTCTGCGGAGGCTAAAGTAAATGATCTGTTAAAGTGCTGGTGTCAAACAAAGTCTCCTAACTTCAATGTGTGAGATTCTGAACATTTTGTAATCTTTCAGTTATTAAAAGCTTTTCAAAGCCACATAGAAAAATGCATGGTCAAGATCAAAAATAGACATACTTTTTATTAGTTCCTGAAAAGCTGAAAATGTAGAAATATGTGAGTGAATTTTTCAGTAACAATTGTTCACTTAAAATTGTTTGGCATTTTGAAAATTATGTTTACTGGCTTTCTTGTGGAGAGTTAGATGAGAAGATTGATACCACTCTTAAGTTTGTATGGTAAATATAAGGCTACAGCCAGCGGTCAGCTCCTCTAAAGCTCACTAATTAGCACTTTGTATCTCATTTGTTCAATCCCTACAAAAACCAAATTAGAAAAACAAAAAGTTGTTGCCGGCCAGCTTTATAGGTGTTGGTAGGTGGATTTCTTTTTACCTTGGGAGAGAGCCAGGCTAGCTGTTTCCCTCTGTTTCCAGTCTTGATGCTAAGCTAAGCTAACTGGCTGCTGGCTGTAGTCTTAAATTTAGCTTACAGACATGAGAGTGGTAGCAGCAAGTCCTTTAAATTAACACTGCAGGACCACTGCAAGTGTAAATATAATTTAATATGCAAAGATTTTAATATTTTGTCATTCTTAAAACATCATATTTTGAATTGTGCTTAAGTTGCAAACTTAACCAATTGTTGAAACCTGAATTTCCATCATTTCTGTGCATTACAACCACAATACATGCGCGTCCTCAAGTTTGTCTTTTACTCTACAATGGTGAAACACAGGAGGGTTGGATTAGCTTGTCTGTGTCGATTGGGTATTACTGGATTTACCTTTTAAGACCATTCACTTGAAACTCTCCCTCCATCTGTCTGGAGGCTGAGCCATCACCAGCACTCAGCTGAAAGAAGACCATTACCACAGCAGAACAATGTGCAGTCTAGCGCTAGACCTGTTTTAGCTTGACAGTCCTGGAGGAAAAAGTAGATTCTAGGAGACCGTAAGGGAAATTATATTGTAATTCCAATTACTGTAACCTGAGGTTAAAATTAAGGTATGGCAAGCTCACACAGATAGACACAACTTGAATATGGCAATAATTATCCTGTTTTATTGAAATTTGACAGTTGCCACCCTCGCAGTCGCTACCTTAAGGAACCTTTATTATTCAGCCTTTGTTCTCTGAAGATATGTACATGTAGCTATTTGGGGAGATAGGTAAGTTTAAAATCAAAGCTCTATGATATCTTGTCAGCTTGGTGTGTGAATCAGCGGGGCTACTCAGTGTTTGACCCTGGCTTTGCGTCGGAGAGTGTTCAGTGTCTTATAGTCATTATCCTCTTTCCGTGCTTCACATGGTGCCATAATTCCAAAGCCTGGACACTGCCAGTTAATTGGGTCCTCTTACATGGATGTGGGCAGTGCAGTGTTGAATAACACAGAGCAACAGTGTGACAAAACTGCAGCTCAGTATTGTCGCCACTCTAGTAATTGTCGGCTGATGTTTCAGGCTGGTTTTGAGAAATATATGATTAATCACCTGCTGTCCGAGTCAACTATGGTTTATTTATGGCAACATTAATCAATGAAATTACAGACTACAAATTATAACAGTGTGAGAAGCAGTACTGGCATGTGTGAAATCGCAGGTGCCGGTGTCATCAGCAGACTAACAGTGAAAGCTCTTCATATGCAAAAGAGCCTGCCAGCAATTTCCATCTCACACCCACCCCCCCCCCAACCCTGCTACTCAACACACAACCCAGTACTCATCTACTATTACATTGACACTTCATTTTTTTTGTTTGTTTGTTTGTTTGACATTCTTAAATTCATTTCTGGCCTCTCAATTCCCCTGACAGCAAAGATAAAATTGCTGAACATGTATAGTCAAAGCAAACACAGTGATGGGCTTATTAAAGACACAGGGAGTGGAGAGGAGGAGCTCGGGTCTGGCTGCAGCTGCTGCATTGGCTGTCTGCTCAGCAGTGGGGAAGGGCTGAGGGAGAGAGAGAGAGGGAGAGAGAGGGAGAGTTTGGGGGAGGAGGGCAGTGCTCTTGTTGGAAGATAGGGAATGCCCGTTAGTTGCGTCTGCCGATAATAGCACATCAGCCAGAGCTCTGCTATTGGGAGAGCAGAGCACAGGCAGTGCGGAGGACTGAGCCACTGAGCACAGAATGGTACACTAGAGAAGACAGGCACACTCAGAAAGGGACAGAGAGAGATGGAATAAGGGTAGAGAGAGTGCATCAGAGCACATTGAGAAAAGGAGGACAGAGAAGGAGCAGAGCAGTGGAAAGAGGAGAGGAGAGTGAGGAGGGAAGAAAAGTTACCAGGTCAGCAAGAGAACGTGGAAGTGGAGCAGCTGAGCCTCACTGGGGTCTCTCTCCCACTGGAAAAAGCCCGGCACAGCAATAAGCAGCACAGGAGGAGAGTGATATTACAAGAGGGGATAGAGGGAGTACTGTAACTTCTTCCTGGAAAGACAGCGCTGTCATAAGGCGAGGGTTATGCTCCTCACAGGACCCTTCTGCACAGCCACTTCAGGACTATCACAGCAAGACAGCAGCAGCAAGCAGAAGACATTTAAGATTGGCAGAGGTGCCTGAACAGTGCTGCTTTACTCACTTCTATACTGGAGACTTTCTTACCCAACTGTGTGCTTTGAGGCAGATGTTGTGTTTCTGTGAGGCATTTATCTTTTTTTTTTGCTTCAGAGTGTGAAACAGTGGAGATTTGGAGGGTGAGTTGTTGTGCCCTGTCATCTCTGAGACTATGGTAGACTGTGCGTCAGGGAGCCCTTCATCAGCAGCTGCAGCCTTAGAGCATGGAGAAGTCCAGCAGTGAGGAGTCAGCCATTCACCGTAGCCCTTCAGTAGACAGCCGCGACTCTGATTTTGCTCAAGCCTCCACGTCTGGCCGCCCGTTTGGCGGCCGTGGCTTCACTGCCGGCGCATTCTACGGTTCCACGGGGCCGCGCAAAAACGCACAGCAGGGTCAGGCTGGAGCGGCAGCTGACGCCAGCGCAGGAGACAAGACCAACAACAAGTACAGCTCACCCAAAAGCAGCAAATACGTAGTCTTTTACCTGGATCTATCCTTTGTGTTCCTTTTAGAATTCAAGAAGTGCAACATGGCAAGAGGCTGCCTCTGCTGCTTGAAGTATATGATGTTCATCTTCAATCTCATCTTCTGGGTAAGTGTCATTGTGTTAATGTTTTTCTCATCATACTTCATTCACAGTGATTTAGTTGATGTTAATTATAAAAATGTGCAGATATACCTTAAAGGGACAGTTGACCCCAAAATCAAAATACATATTTGTCCTCTTACCTGTAGTGCTATTTATCCATCTAGACTGTTTTGGTGTGAGTTGCCGAGTTTTGGAGATATTGGTCGTAGAGATGTCTGCATTTTTTTAATATACTGGAACTATATGGCACTCAGCTTGTGGTGCTCAAAGTGCCAAAAGCAGTTTCATGTAGGAACTTTAAAATAGGTCCTATGTGAAACTGCTCACAACAAATTTGTGGATTATCTTGAATAACCGGGTCATGATTTCTGGAAAGAGACAATGCTCTTTTTCAAATGTATTTTTTGGCACTTTGAGCACCAAATGTCGAGTGCCATATAAACCCATTATATTTTAAAAAAAGGCAGACATCTCTGCAGCTGATATCTCCAAAACTCCAACTCACTGCAACTCACACCAAAACAATCTTGATGTTTAAATAGCACTACAGGTAGGAAAAATATGTATTTTTGGTTTTGGGGTGGACTGTCCCTTTAAAGAATGATGACAGTAAATCTGGCTTTAGTAACTCAGCATTAATCCTTATCCATATCTGTGAAGGCTCAGTGTGTGTGATATGTTTTTAAAAATGTTAATCAGGAAACATCATGGCAAAGTGATGGTTATCAGTGCAATCATGCGTTTCTAATTATTACATCAGGCCGTTTATGCCTGTTCCTCCCGGTGCATGTTGCTATTCCTGGATGTCATGACAGAGTCAGTGGCATTGCACCAAGTCTCCTTTTGTATGTGACTGGTGAGGGGGTTGGATTGTGGTGGTAAGGAGGACATGGGTTCATTAGGGTCACTCATTCAAATGGTTATATGATTTACAGTGAACATGAAGTTCAAAAATGTTGCTTTTGGCATGCAAGTGAAAGTGTATATGCCTCTACAGTACAGTTACATTGATGAGAAACACAATATGCACCAAGGGGATATGAGTTGAGATGGTCAGCAAGAGCTTCAAGTGATTCTGGAGGAGATGATCTGATTTGGGTGCTTCATTTTATTATTCACTCTTTTAATGAGGTGTCTTTGCTCTTGGATAAATCTGCAATCAATAAGGGACAAAATGTTAGTTCAGAATTGCTGCACCATGACATTTGGCTCAATCTGAGTAATTAAACATTGTTGTAATTATCCGTATATGTAGTATTTACAGTAATAATAAGAAAAAAGAATTATAATGTAATAGTGCTCTCCACGCCAAATTTACTATAGATTTCACCCTGACAAACCTGGCCAGCGCGTGGCAGGCTCTGCTCTGTGCCCATGCATGGGCATTTGTTGTACAAGCGGGCAAGCCTTGAATGTTTACAGAATGGATTAAAGGGTTTATGGGTTATGGGGCCAAGTCTTTTGTGTGGATGCATCGAAGCGTGAAGCGTAAAAAGATCCCAACACTGGGGACTCTACAACCCCAGCCCACCGTGTCACTGGGTTGTGAGCCTTGCTAACTGGAGCACATTGGAGGCAACAGAGTGGGCATTAGCTTGAGCCCAGCTGTGAACAGTCTATAATTATCTATTAATGAAAACTTACACATGCACCACACAAACCGAGGTCCATCCCATTGTCTGCTCCATATACAAACAGCACTGCTAGTGGCCAGGCTCAGGCCTTAAGCTGTGGATATCTCTGCTGCTTCAGGGCAATATCTCCAATTTCCATTCTCATGTCATTACCCAGTCCACAGAGGCAAGGGAGAGTGTGATTGGCAGACATACAAATGGCTCAGGGGCTCTTCAGTGTGCCACGCCTTGATGTGAATGTTTGTTTATTAAGGGAATGAAAGGGTCAGGAAAGCTTAGCTGATATTGGATTCATTATTGCAGACATTGACTTTACTTGATGTGAACACCTATTCTGAACCCAGTCAGTATGTCTACAGTGTAAGTAAGTTCCAGGCCTTGACATCACTACTGTTTCAATTAGAGATGGAAATTTTAAGCAATTTCAAAGTCGATTGCTGGCCACATAAATTATTCAAATTCAAATGATTAAACATGATTTGTCGCAATTTAAAGGCTATTCAGGAGGACACAGATTAGATGAGACTAAACATGCACCTAGCTGTAGGGGATAGGTGCTCACTAGTTCAGGTGAAGTCAGACCCCCAACACGTCATCATTGAAAGCAACACCATACTGTTCTGTCAAATAGAAAACCACACATGCTATGCTGTCACAGGTTCTGAACAAAGTTCCTTAAGGAAATTCCAGCCACTAAAAACACCAGAACAGACAGAACCCACCTCCTGGAATTGTGCAAGTAATGTTGCTTCATCTTTGCACATTGATATATTCTTGATCAATCAAATAATCATAATGGTGATTTAATCATTTACTGGTGAATTAAGACTGCTCATCATTATTCTCTCTTTTAAGCTGTGAGCAAAATATGATAGATCAAGGCTTCATTAGACACTACATTAACAGAGTGACACCTTCAGTTACCTGTATGTCAGTTCTGGCCTGCTTGGCTCGTTTATTAGATCAGAAGCTGCCTCAGTGCACTGGTATAGATCAACCTTTGGCAGAGGTCATGAGGTCATTATTATTCGCTATCTTCTTGAGAGGCAGTCACAGGGGAATTGTGTAAAGGTGTTTACTTAACAGGTTCTTTCCAGGCTCAATTTGTGCTTAACCCTTTTCAGTGGGAAAACCTCGCCACTAATAACCGGCTGCTGCACACCACTAATAGATAGGTGGAAAAGAGGCTTTGGATTTCAAGGCTGGTGGCCTCCGATTCATGTGGAGCCTAGCTTGCTTGGGTCCATGGAAATGCATTACAACCATCCTGCGAGTGTGCAGAAGCTGTCCCTTAAGTGTGAGATTTGAGGACTGTCTCTGTCATTGGGCGGGGGTTCGCTCATCAGTGAGGGGTCAGGATGGGGTGCCTGAGCACTCGGGGATATAGAGAGGGAGGGTGAGAGGCATGTTGTATCTTGACACCCCTGGGACTGCGCTGCTCTAACTCTGACACTCCAGGAATCACAAGGTTACTGCAGCTGGTAGGTTTGCTTCTGAAGCTCTGACATCTCATCTCAGGACTGAAGGGGGAATGGTGCGCTGCAGTTACCCAATACCAGGTACAGCAGGGGTCTCTTCTTTCTGACTGTGCGCACATGCACAAACATACAGCCATCCTTGAGAGTGCGCTCATCACCCACACACCATCCGCTCCACAGGGCTTACAGTGGTAACTTGAAGCACAAGGTAAACAGCGGCAGGCACTCCAGGCATCTCCATACATGCACTCATCCTCAGGCCCCCCAGCAGTTGTTCATGACCATCTGGCTCCTCTTTCTTATAGGGGATTATAAGAGTCTGAGCTGTAGGGGGAGTTTCAGGCAGATTAGTGCAGTATTGGGTGGTGCGTTTAGGATTGAGAGCACGGCTCCTTCGGATAGTTCTATGCTAAAGCCAACAATCATCAAAGCAAATGGCCTTTGTGCTGTGACAATGTGTGGTGTAGTAGGGAGGGGGATCTGTTGTTCTCTCACACACACATGGTGACTGTTTGACCAGCCTGATAGGGTGATTGACATTAAGTCCTATTGGTGTCAGCCTTGTGAGCATATCAGTGTTAGTGTTCTTGCTGGGAGCAAGGATTTTGAGCCTTTTTCTCTGCAGTGCATCCTCTGTACCCGCGGCCTCCTCTGTTAATCTCTTCCATTCAAGATTCAATTTATTGTCCACTGCTGCACTTATTTATCTTGTCCGGTGATACTGAACACCTTTGAAAAGTAAAAAGATGAAAAAAAAGGCTTGAAAACACAACACAAGGATTTATTCTGCCGAATCACAAGCAACATCACACACAAGCTCATTTCCTTCGTTAGAGATAGGTTGTACAGTAGCTAAATGGGCCCATCCCAGCTGTGCCATTATCGTGAAATATCAAAAGCTAAAGCCTCATTTGATATTCATATTTAAAAGAAAAATGTCAGCTCAGCAGTCTTACAGTCCTACAAGCACAAGAGGGGTGGTAGTATCAAAGCCGCTCCTTTGTTAGAGGAGAGAAAACCAAATGTGTTTAGCATTCATGAATTCCTGTGCTTACTTAAGGGATTGCTGCAGGATTTATAAACCATTTGGTCCGTGGCAACAGAAGATTAGTTTCCCTATCGATTTAATCACTGAATTTGACATTTAAGGTTTCAAATGTACCTGTGCTCTGTTGCTACAAAGAGTAGAGCTATTGATAGACTCAAGGTGGTTTGTAAGAAGTGTATGTGAACGTCTACATCTGATTGAGTGGAACTCCATAAAGCATTTCACACAAGCTGTCCCTTTCCCTTGGGATTTCGATCTAAGGTGCTGAAGCAATTTGCCTGTTTTTCATTCTCCATATCGGCACATGAAAAGTTCAGTCATCTTTTATGGCTCAAGAGAGCGTGTATTGTAACAAACTTTTCTTTCTTCTTCTTCTTTTCACAAGAGGCACAGCTGAACTCCATCAGTCACTGCCAGGTGAAACAAGGATTGGGGCACGGGAAAATACATGAGGGTTGAGTGTGTTCTGCAAGATGATGAAACAAGCTGTATTCCATCAGTCTACCTTGAAAGGGTGGCTCTTGAATTGGCTTTGAGTTTGAAATGGCAAAATGGAGCATCAACCTCAGTCAATCTATCCACCTACATTTTACGCCTTCAACTATGATAGGATAGGCGGTCAGTGGATTTAATCAATGGTCAGTACAACCAGTACGACAGATTATATGTCTTCAGAATCATCCATATCAAGCATTTATACTGCATAATACGCTCAAATTTCCTTAAATATATAGTAGCCACACTGTGTAGCCTGCCATCACTATATTTATATGCCTTTTAATCATTTGAAGTCATGCAATTAGCATGCCCTATAGACCGATGGGCTTTGTTTCAGATAAGAGCTAACCTGCATGGTAAATATTTCCATATGCATGCCTTTGTCCGACGGATCATCTGGGGAGATCACTCTAATTTACACGTCTCTCTCTGGCTGCTTCGATTTCCCGGCCGTGTTGTGTAGCGCCGCTGAGCTCATTAGCTCATGCTGCTTATCAGCTGGGATACTTAGCTGCTGTGTTTCACTCTAGGGAGTGAAGGTAATAGAGCAGGAGAATTGGAGGTGCATTTTTCGCTTGGACGCAGTAGGTAGATGGTGCTTTTGCAAGGGAGTTAGGTCTCCCACCCCATCACTCATCACTCTTTGAATGGGATGGGCTTCAGACTTGATGAGTTTTTGTGTGTAAAAGGGTGATTATGACACCCATGAGAAGCTGAAAATTGCAACGTCTTATTTCAATGAGTTAATAACTTTCAAAGGCAGAGATTCAATTAACCTTCCTCACAAAACATGCATACAGTACACGTGTAAAGTTATTTCTAGTCATATAAATCCCTTTGGAGAATTTTGACATAAAGTTTGATGTTTTCTACTAAGTTAGCATAAAGCAACAGGGCTGCAGGTGCAGTTTTAGCCCAGTTGCTACTGTGTCAGCTGTGTGGTACTGACCTTTAGTGACAGTTGAACAAGAACAGATGATATAACAGTAGCTGCTAGGTACGGGAATTACAGTACCTAGAAAACCTCAGTCTTTTTGGTGCATGCCATTCATTCATTCATTTGTTCCCTCCCTCATTCACATCACACACCAGTGTCCCTCACTTTAGATTCAGAAGGTGCAGATAGAGCACACTGTATCTACTGTCTCTCTGTCAAATCTCCTTATTGCCAGATGAGAAAACACACAATGGCCAAATTTGTTGTCATCATGGTGTTAGTTGGAAAAATATCTCATCAGGGATCACTATGCTGTAGATCAACCCTAAGATTTATCATATTTTCTTTGCTTCAGCACATGAAACACAGAGATCTTGCTTTTCTGAATATAGGCCAGAGGAGTTCAGAGTGGAGAGAATGGGAGAACGACGGAAAAAGATGTGTCATTAGTTCTGCATACATAAGTAGGATCTTTTGTAATGACTATGTGCCAATTTGTGCCCCTCAGGCAATAGGGAAGGCTGCATCAGTGTTGTGTGGTCAATAATGTGTTTATATTACGTAACAGAGAAGCAGAAAATATCGTCATAGGCCATGTATTTGGGTTATTGATCAAAAAAAGGTCTTATCAATTCTTTTTAGTATTGTTTGTATATTTGAAAATAGCCAGAGCGAGGCATCTATTCAGAGGCTATTGGAAAAAAAATATTGCACAAAAACAAGCTTTTCTGAGCAGCCTCACAGCTGAGGATGATTTCACATTTCATAATGGCAATCAGTTTGGTGCAAGTTGATTGGTGTTATCAAGCAAACAAATATGCAGTAGTATGGCTAAATAGAAAATGAGTGCAATTATTGTAGCTTTTCAGCTGCCTTTGAACATTTCATATATCATGTTCATGTAGCGCCTGTGGCCTGTGGAGACAGTATAGCTGCGAGTCAATAAAACAGACACAGACTCTGTGACTTGGTCAGCTCAAGCTTTTGAAGTGCTGTTGCAGTCTCTGTCTGTGACAAACATCTCTGAATGTTCGTTACTTTCATGCTGCTTTGTTAGCCTTTTTCAGTGATGCAGAAAATGTTTATTTCAGCTTGTGGTCCACAGAAGGTTTTATTCAATATCGCTGCAGCAAAACATGTTGGAGCTTTCACACGAGCAGCGTTACAGATGAAAATTATATCAGTGCTACGTGTGTCTTTGCGCTGCAGGAGTGATTACAAACTACTATCTATCCTCACATTCTCTTTCACCCCAGGAAGACCAATCAATGTTAATCTGCACCTAAGCAGTGAATTAATGTAGAATCTTAGAACAGCTTGCTAGTTCAACTACTCAGCATTTTTTCTGACACCTAAAGGCAAATTACATTGAAATCAATGTTTCCCAGTCAGTCTCCACCTCCAGCCCTGCTGAGGCGGCTTAGAGAATATAATTTTCTTGGTCTTCAGAGAGCAAACGAAATTCCAATTAGATTACCCTGCTTATGTTTAATTAACAGTATATGAGATGTATATATGAACTAACTAGCGGATCCTTAAGCTGTGCACATACTGTGTTTTAAATAGTTGTTTTAGCAATGCACAGGTTTTGATTTCCTGGTGAAACAGTCATGTGGAAAGGCTGTTTCCCTGGAAATACTAGAAGTCCTATAAAGCTGCAGTTAAGTCCATAAGAAGACAAGCTTTAGTGTCCCGGGTTCAAGTTCTCCAGAGTTTATCAGCTGTAGGCTGAGGATGCATCAATGACTGACTCTAAGACCCATTAGCTCCAGGGCCACTACCTCAATTGATTCAATTGGGCCTGATTCTTTTCCCACCATGAACCCACTCAAACAACCCACACAGCATCCTTGAGAGTTTGTTTTCACTCATCTGTCTTCTTCCCCTTTCTAAACAACATTTAGAGACCCAGGACACACTAGGCAACTGCACTACAATACATTGAAAATATGAGCAGCAGATTGACTTTGAATTGGCGTATTTTACATGTGTCATCTTGAATTTGGGTCAGGGACTCAGGCATTCACTGCTTGAATGGTAATGAGCTCAGGACATATCTCCAGCAAAGCTCCAACATGCAATGAGGCACACACTCGTCCACATTGTTAGCCATGACAAATGAGAGACAGATTTATGCCTTAAACAACAGAGCATATATTGATTTATTTAGCTCAACCGCTGCAGATTACTGCTGCGTTATAACTCAGCCATAAAATGCAACATACTGTAGCTTTGTAGATGGAAATGCCATCAGTACATACGCTGACTAGAAGATCGTCTATGAATGCCTGACATGTTTTTATTGCTATTTTTTAATGGGGCAATTTCACATACTATATGCAATATAGTGTACAATTCAAACCATTAGCCAATGTATGAGACTGTTTGTTGTGATTTGAAATGGGTGCCTATCTTGTTGTTTTCAGAGCAAAACACAGATCTACATCAGAGCAGGTTGTTGCAGTGCTCTCGTTATGTCTGATCCAATTTGGGCTTGACTCTTATTTGATGTGCATGAGGTGTGCACACAACTGGCTCTGATATTCTCCCTGAAGAGCAAAATGCAGTAACTAGTCAAGAACCTTCACTGCTACAGTCGCAAGATAACTGACTGGCTGACAGATTGTGTAAACCTAATAGGGTTTATTGCCGTTCTTCCTGCATGCAGATTCATCCTCTTCCTTATCACAGCCGAGTTTTAAACTGTCCCCTTGACTTTGCCCAAGTCTTATCACATGGCTAAAGCAAATGGTTCTGCTTGTTTATTTTACACCAATTTGCAATTACCAGTCTTATTGCCAGACATGAAAGAGCATTTGCTTTGTGTATCTGCTCTGTTTCAGAAGATATCAGGGCTTTACGTGTCCTGAAAATTGGAAATCTGAAGCAGTCTGAATGCCTGCAGCATGCAAAGTGTTATATAAAAAGGGAGCATGTAAAACCAGCCCCGTTCCATCACTTTAGTATTCTATCTGGGGCATAGAGGGAGGTCTCAGATCTTACTTTTTAGAGAGGACTTGACAGTTTTATTGCATGGGAGAAATGCAAGAGCTATACGCTAAAACTGTCAGTAATTGCTGATATTCACCAGAAATGATGAATGATCATGTTAAGGGTGTTCACATCCTTGTTATAACTTCCCTCTGTCACAAAATATGAGTGAAGAAACAAAAAAGTGCAACTATCTGCCTTGAGCCCACATTCATTAACCTTTCCCTCGTCTAATTCAATTAATAAAATATACGTCAAACAAATTAATCTATTTGCCGCTATTATGTATGCTATATTTTAATTTAATGCATTTAACATCTTTTCTTTAACATTGCAACTTGCTATGACTAAAATTAAGAAGATTTTTCTGTAAACTGTATATGTACATACTTTTGTCAATTTGCTCTTGTAGGAAATTCTTAATTAAAGATCAAATGAAGAGAGAGAAATTGGTGTGGAGAGCCCCCTCGCTCGCCATGTGTCATTTGCAGTCCCCTGTCAGTAGTGATTTTTTCTGCACAGATGTCTCCATTTCTCTTATTTAGCCACCCAGGCTTCAGTAATGGGTGACTTGGAATGGTGGTGGAATACAAAAGAGTGAGTCAGAGCGGAGCTCGGTGTGGGTAGACCGAGGTTAGGGAAAGGAGTCTAATTTGTGAAGTCGATTATGGGGTCATTGCCACCCTCAGTGAATGATCACATTCATCCATAGTGAGCCAGAGTACTTATTAACATACACCTTTTGCCTGTGTATGCACTCATCAGTGCAGTGTGGTGAGACAAATCCCCATCACTGTGTTTTGTCCAGTGATAATTTCAGCAATGGACACAACGGCATGTTTAGGGTCAACCCATTAATGCCCCTTCCATTTCAGACACATTTCTACTATTTCAGGGTTGGCTTGGGTCATCATTTTAGATCTCCATCATGACAGGGTTTTGAGTTTGCACACACTGGTTGCACTGTCTTTTCTTGAGCACAGTTCACAGATGAAGTGGGACAGATGGGGTTGGCCAGATTTTTCTCCCCAGTCCCCTTCTGAGAGGACAGACTGGCAGACCCAAAATGCTGTCCTTTTCCTGGGAGGGAAGAAGCGAAGCATGAAGGCAGGGAGGGAGGGGAGGGAACTGTTCCCAAGAGCAATAGAGGTGAACACACTGATGTTTGATGACAGCTCCCCGAGAGGTGAATCACTGTCACTCTCAGATCCTACCCTCCCTGGCATCCACATCATGTCATTTTTGTTTTCCTCCAGGGGACAAACTTGAAAATCATGTGGTCTATTTCAGGAAAAAAAAAAGAAGAAGAAAGAAATCAAATTCAGTTTAAATTGTGGAAACAGTGATAATATGTGAAATAGTTTAGCAAAACAACAAACTAGAGAATAGTGTGGATTTATGGCTGTGTTTTCCTGACTTTTTTCCAGTTAGGTTGCCTGTCTGTTTTTGATGAATTTTTAGCCCATAATTTATGCACACCATTAATGATGATTGGCCGCTAGCTCGGCAGGCTAATGCAAAGCATTGGCTCTGCTCTGTCTCTCTTCCAGCTTCCCAGTGGGCACTGTGTAATAATCTTGCACCACATGACACGCATCAACGCAGACGATTGGCAGAGTCAGAGAGAGAAAGAGAGAGAGAGAGAATTTTCTTAGTATGTTAAATTTGAAAATAGTCCCCGAAGCTTTACAAAAAAAAGGCCTGTACCTGACCCGACACACGACCCGTTGTTGGAACCCGTCGGGTTCGTGTCTGGTTTCTGAACTCTACTTCATACAATGTGGACAGAGAATGCAGCTACTGCTAAATGTCGGCACAAACAGGACTATGTGTACTTACTCTTTAACAACATATATATAAGGTTATGGAGTAATTGGCATTAGTGAAATACCCAATGGCCATACTATACAGCTGCGTAATATTTATTATTCAGTTTTTAAAAAGAGAGATAACTAAGCATTTGATATACAGAGAAAAAGTGAACGCAGATGTACCTAGAGAGAGGCAGTCAGACATTAGAATTAAGCTCTCACTAAATAAGTAAGTTGCTTTTTCCTTTCGACAGCTCTAGACTTCCCAGCCTGATTAGCTGTGCTGCAGAGTTTAGGTTAATTTTCTGCATTACTCATCTATAACGCATGGGCTATAAAATTCTGTAACACTGTGCTGGGCTTTATGAGAGTAATTAGCCAGTCCTAATGGAATAAACGGACCTCCTTCATTTATTCATTCATTCATTCAATATGTATCAAACTCTGTCTGTGTACTTGTGTACAAAGAGAATTCATGTACAGCCAGAGTGCCCCTCTATTCTGCAGTATATACTGTACAGTGTCCACATACATGCTGTAGCTGCCTTATAAATTATGGCTGTGCGGAATGTAACAAACCTGCATTTTAAGTGAGCAGCAGAATCAAACAACAGTGATTTCAGAGCTCAAGCGCAGGACAGGAGTCTAAATGAGTTGCAAATGCAGATTATGATGATCTTGAAATCTCCATGTGATAAAGACAAGGACAGTGGCAGCCCTCATCTCACATGTGAAGGCTGAAATGTCTGTTTGCCCCCCCCACACACACACACACAAACACACAGTTAATTTTTAATTGAAGTGCTTACCTTGCAAAAGAGATGTGAGGGGGAAAAATATTGTCCTGCAGCATGTTCTCACTCTGTCTTTAATTCTTTCATAGTCGGTTAGAGAGATGAATGGGTTTCTCTGTAGTCTTGCCATTTTTTTTTTCCAAAATTAGCTGGCAGGGTCCATGACTCTTTTCTATGGATCATCATAAACACCTGTGATAGGTGAAAACGCAGAGTAAATAATTATAACATTGTGGACAGACACGCCAAATCGACCATTTCTCAGACAAGTCACCCCACCCTTAAAATTTTTAAGATCCAAATATGCAAAATTATAATGTGGATGAGTCACAAGAGGGCGATAGCTATGATTATAGTGAGAAATCTTCCTCAAAAGCAATCACATTTCACGCTGGCCTAAATCAGAATGGCTTTATTAGCCTGGTTTAGCTACTGATCCAATATCGCCTCAGAACGCGCTCTGCCTGAGGAATCTGGCTGTTTTTCATATTAACTGTGGTGGGCGGTCAGCTTTATCGCCCATAGAATTCCTTTGCAATCAGCAGTTTCCATTTTCATTGGTGAGACAAGAATAACTTCATTCAAAGACACATTTATTTGCAGAGGATGTGCTCTGGTAAGAAAGAAAAACAAAACATCAATATGCTTTGAAACAGCTTCACTCTGCATCAGTGCTGGTTACAGGGGGATGGAGAGTGCAGCTGCAGGGATCCAGATCCTCATTATATCAGAGTCCATCTCAGATGCAGGCTGCTCTGTAGAGATTCACAGTGCTAGTGCTAGCGCTAGCGAAGATGGTGAGCATGGAGGCATCGCAGCGCAGAGCTGCCTGCAGTTTTCTGTCAACATTTTTGTGTGTCTGCATAATGCATTCACTTGACTTCCAGTGTACTAAGAAGGCAGTCAAGGTCAGGAAAGTGTAGCCCATGTATATTCATACCCATGGCTTTGAATTCATGTACATTTAAATACTGCATTTTCTGTTTGTGCTTCCCAACATGAAAAGAAGTTCCCGGTAAATGGCTTTGCTTTAGTGCTGTCAGTCACTGACAGATCTCACCTCATCTAACCATTTATTCTGATAATACATCTCAGCTGGTTTGCTGATCTCCCATTGTTCTTTTCAGTGCTGATTGTCAGTGCAGCATGCCAAGGAGAGGACGTGAGTGATAGGTGGAAGGTTGCCTTTTTTCACGGTGCAGTGCATTTCTCTTATACAATCTGGACCTTTGTCTCAACCTCACCGGTAATGTAACCTATTCTTTATAGTCACAGGGGACGTAAAGCGCTCACAGCTCAGAGACATAGAGAGATGGACCTTTGTTTGCTCCAAAAAGTAAAGAGCAGCAGGGATAAACTGGGTGAGCTGAGTTCTTAAAAAAAAATAAAAAATGGATTCAGGCGGTCTGACTTTACCATGTTTTAATATTCTATGTAAAAGCACTTATGATTTTTTTTTCAACATGACATCATGCAGCCATCTTTTAAGGAAATACATCCTCTATTGAATTACTCTTTTCTTTGCTTTTAGTTTTTACTAATTAATTTCCTGTCGTCTTCCAGTTAGCATAAGTTGACATCTGGCTATTCTTTTGGGGACTGCTCCAAGTAATATGTGAGTAAAGCTGGCAAGGACTAGGGGAGCTCTACAAGTGAATTAGTATCACATTGTTTATAAAAATCATTTATTAAGCAATTACAGATAAGGTAACATGAGTAAAGGGAAGATAAGGCGAAGAAAGTCAAGGTGAGGTGATGATATGATTGGTGAAGATTTGAATGCAAATGGGACACTTGAAAATCTAACGTATGTAATCTCAGCAAGGCATTTCATTTGCCTATTAGAATACAATGTTGAACTTTGTCACCTCTATTGATCAGAATGCCCTCATCTTATTCGGTCTCCTTGTTGTGTTGATTACCCTGGAGGTCTCCTTGTTTCCAACAGACCAGTTGCTACACAATAGAGAGCCTGTAGGTTGTTGCATCTACAACCACACTCCTCCTGAGCCAGCCTTTTCCATGTTGTAAACACTAACTCATTATACTACAGATACGTAGATCACATATGGGTCGTGCAGTGCACACAGGGGGTAACTCAAGCAGCTCAAGAGGAACAAATGGGCCCTATCAGCAGCTGTACTAACAATACCCTCTCCTCTGATATTTACTCATAGAAATGGAAAGAAACCTGAGTCTAAACCGACACATGTTTTCAGGCAATGCTTTTTTTAAAATATGTAATGGAAAAATAAGCATTTCAACATGTACACATGAGGCAAAAATATTGCCACAGAAGCAGCTAGTATAATCAGCAGACCTCAGTTTGAAATGGCCTCTGGTCACAGCGATAAGTCCTGATGGCACAGATCAGCTTTAGCTCTATCTTCTGCCTCATTTGTTCCTGTCTAAATGAGATAGGCCTGCTATCTGCTGGCAGCCATCCTGCAGTGACACAGTGACAATACGACAGGCTCTTTAGGTGCATCACCTGCGTGGTACGTGTGGAGTACAGCAGACTGTCACTCCACCATTATCCAGCCCAAACTCCCAGGACAGAGGACAATTAGAAGACAAAGCAGACGGGAGATGGGCATGCTAGAAGCATGTCAAGACAGCGGGGAGCCACAGAGCAAATTAACTGAGCCGACCACTCTGCTGTTACTGTAGTTCGACAGGTGGACATGAAGACAGTCTTCCTTTTGAAAATGTCCCTGTCACTTTGGCAATCGCAGGGGAAGTGCGTTAAGATGGAGCAGAATTTTTATCGCTGCTGCCTTTCAGCGAGGAGTGCTCTCTAAACGCTCATTGTATCTGGATCCATCTGAGGTGACCTACTTGAGAGACGCCCTGCACAGCACTTGTTTAAATGTGTGTAATCTAGAGACATTCCTTGGTAAACAAGCCCACTCCGAGAAGGGTTATTTGCATGCTAAAGCAGAAGAAAGGGAGGAGCAAGGAGGGACACCTGTTGTAACAGTGGCTGGTGGATGTCTATGATGTGCTTTGATTTATGAAAGAAAGCAGTCTGGCTCAATCTCTCCTCGCTCCTCCTGAGATTTGAGTGCTTTTCACTGACTTTCAAAAGACCTTTCCTTTCTTTCACATTGTCCGGGTTTAGTGAGTGCAATAAAGCACAGATAAAGCTGAGTCTGAGCAACTAACGAGTCCAGGTATAATTAAGACAAAGTGTGCACCTTCAATGTGTCTGTACTTTCCAATGATTTCACTCTGCTAGTCCCATCCTCATTTTTCCAACCATTAGGCAAAGCTTTGCATTTCACCAAAACACTTGATTATCTAGCAAAAAGGAACTCTACAAGTGAAAACTCAATCTCTTAAAATGCCATGTCATGATGAGAACATCTGTACTAAACACCACCTTTACACTGTAGTTTCTTGTTAAGGTTAAACTTTGCCATTTATTTTAAAGCTATAACTGTGGCTCAAAGTAGACTGTTTCTTAATCTGTCAGATTCTACTGGAGTGCATGTTGGTGGTGGAGTATTAATAGCATGGAGAGCAAACTGATATTTTCTGTGCCGCCCTGCGTGCAGCAGCCTAGGTTATCAGCTCCAATGGCCGCGCTGTAACAGGACCAGACTCAGCGGTAGTGGCAAATCTTCTGATATTATCCACATCTCTGCACAATCTTCCCACCGCAGGCTGTTCCATTACACTGGAAATGAAGAGTGAGAGAGGTCAGGGCAGTCAAATAAACAATTTCAGGTAGAGAATTTCATTATCTGTAGGCCAAAGAGAATGGTTTGCTGAGAGATTTGTTTCCTCAATTAGCTGCTGCCTGCAGCTGCAGATCGGATCGTTTTGTTTTGCGACTGCAGTGATTAGCAAGTAGGAGAACGTTCATCACTATCAGGGAACCTCTGCTTTGTTCTTGGACTTTTAAATGTACTTTCTCTGCTCAGTAGGCGTGCTGCTCCGAGACCAAGGATTAAGCTAAACAAAATATTTGTTAGTTTACTCGTACTTTGGCTTGTGCTGCCCTTGTCCTCCTTCCTACTCTTGTTAGCTCTGCAGTCTCTGGATCAACACGTCCTTGCCACCACAGCTCTTCCTCAGCGTATGTTTGTTTGCAGTGTGATTGCTTTGTTGTATGTCTTTTAACAATGTTCTGTTGGTGAGAGATGAGACTGTACCTTGGAAGTTTTCAGATCTAGTTCTGCTTGACTCTTAATAAGTGTGAAAATGTCAGCTCCAAGCTACACTCTAACAAGGAGACAGACAAACACAAACAAACGCGCTCATATACTGTTTACACACACAAACGCACACTCAAGTGTTGTATAGCCTACAGGCTTAGTGAAGGCCTATTTGGATGCTCATCTTATACTGTAGAACTACAATATTCAAATAGCCACGGCATCTTTAAGAGACATGTTTGAAGTAAGAACATCCATCTAAATGCAAATTTTATCCATGCATTTTGTGTCAACTGTATATTTTCTGAACGTTCCCATCAATCATTTAAAAAATCAGTAAATTAGAGTTGCATAATTAATCAAGCAAAAAAACATTGTAGGGGTTATTGCATTAAACCATGAGTGGCTACATATTTTAATCAGCAGGAGGACTAATTCTTGAAATACTGTTTACTTTTTGAATGGCAATGTTGGTCTGTTGCCATGACATTCATGTCCCCCTCAGGATCAATTTTAATAATTTTCATGATACCCTGATCTTTCATCCAGCGCCACCTTCAGGTCAAAATTGAATTTGTCATTTATGACCAAATACCTGCAAAACTAATGTCATTCCCATCAACCTCAGCTGTACTTTCTGTTTACTGCTAATTAGCAAATGTTAGCATGCTAACACGCTAAACTAAGATGGCGAACGGTGAACAGCATTGTTAGCTTTGAGCATGTTTAGCTCAGTGCACCGCTGTCCCTAAGTACGGCCTCTCAGAGCCACTGTCGTGGCGGTAGACTCTTAGTCTTTTTATAAAAATTATGGCTGAATATATTTTGATAATCGATTTATTTATGATGATAAATTGAATATTTCTGGGTTTTGGACTGTTGGTCAGAAAAAACAAGACATCTGATGATATCACCTTGTGCCCTAGGATACTGGGATGGGCATTTTTCACTGTTGTATAGACCATACCAAACAAACAATCCATAATGAAAATAATCATTAGTTGCAGCCCTTGCTGCATGTTCAACCATGTAGAACCACAGTTACAACGTACATTTTATTTGTAAGATTTAACACATTTAATCAAAACTGCATTGTATGTAACAGGCGATCTCTGATTAAAAACAATGAATCCCAATGCCTTGTGTCATCCTTCTGCTTTTGATTGGAGATCGAGCCAAAATGTCATATGTTGTTTACCCAGGCCAGCCATGGCCAAGCCTAGGTTTACTCTGTGTCTGAACGGAATATGAGATGTTGGCAGAACTGCACTGGATGATGAGCTGTGCCTGAATGGAGAGAGTGGAGGGAGGAGTAGACTGGAGAAGAGACAGGTGTTTACAATATAAATGTGGATGGGAAGCAAAAGAGCTATGTGAGCAGCCATTGGGAAATCATGTTTACAGCAGCCTCCTTCACGGTCAGATCTATTACCAGTCATCCCTCTGCTTTGTATATCTCTGTATTCCACTCTGATGTGCACCACAGTATTGGTTAAACAATGCTGACCTTGCCGTGATGGAGTACAGAGAACCTGTTCTGGATTAGTGTCTGCTTGAATTTTGACAAACATCAGCATCATATTTGTTACAATTATTATCATCATTACCTCTGTGTGACTTTTTCCACCCCCATTTGTTAGCCAGATTGCACATAATGGAAAAAAAGTATTAATTTGGGATATCACCATCCAGGCTTTCAGCAAGGCCAAATTTGGAGTTGGTGTTTAAAAAAACATGTTTTCCTCTTTGATGTAGATTTATATCTCTTTATTCAACAGACACACCCTTGCATGTTATTCCCATGAGAACATTCCTCAACCAGATGACACAGATATTAAAGAAAGATTCATCCTGAATCATTTAAAAACTCTTTAAACATCTATTTGCTGTTGTACCTTGCACATCTGGTTTCGTTTTCTAATTTGGTGGCATATTTTTGATATTTAGCCGGTCAAAGTTAACAAGAGCTCATAAGGAAATATCTGCAGCAGCAAATGAGTTTAATAGAATTTTTTATATATTTTATTATATTATAACACCAGTGCTAAACCTCAGATTTTGGTGTCAGAACTGTTGCTTTAACACTACTGCTTTCGCTCTCTTCACCTCCAACTAAATGCCAGATGGAAATTAGCCTGATAGACATTTTTTTTCCCACAGGCTCAATACAAAAATAGCAATGCAAAATGTTAGGCTGTATAAATACTGTATATATATACATACTGTATATATACTGCATATTGACAAAAAAGATCCTGCTGCAGTAAGTAAACTTTACTCCTGTCATGCACACACTACTCCAGCTATCAGAACTGGCGTTCATGCCTGTCAGTGCCCAATCCTACCAGCTGCCCAATGTGAACTTCAGTAAATTATCTATTAAAAGTGAATATATAAAAGTGAACTATTAAATTTCGGATCGGGCACTGACAATGCTCAAACATTTGTTCAAGAGCATTCTGGGAAATTACAAAATCATTAAAGTAAAAGCATGAGTGGAAGACAGAGGGAAAATGGTTGTACCAAAAAAGTAAACTACAGCTTTTTATCACAAAATAACTTGCATTATACAGGGATATTCACAGATTGATGATGACTAATAATGTGCAGTATTATTTCCCCTTTTCCTGGAATGCCATAAAGCACGGCACTGAGTCCCCACCAGCTCATGAGCAGCTATTTTTTAATTGAACAGGCCTTTGAGCCCCCTCAGGGTCTAACATAAAAGCTAACCTATTATTTTCATGTGTCCTTAGACTCGACCATTTTTAGTTCTAGAAACAGTCACACATTTTTGTTTTAGAAATGGATCTGGATGGATACGAATGGATATGGCTATTATATATCTGATGATCACCCCCTAAAGTTCAACCTATACATCTAGGATTTCATGTGTCCCTGACATTTCCTAACAGAGACACAGAGTCATGTCACCGACGCAAACTTTTTTCTCTCTGTCTCAGTCATCCTGTGGTTTTAGCTAACATACCATACCCTCCTTGCTTCGCAGCATTTGCTGTTATCACACAGCACAGCCCTCCATGTCATTCAGTGACTCAGATGCACACACAAAAAGAGACATAAGTGGAGGCATATATTCAAAAGGTGATGTCTGCGACCAAGTATCCTATTAACCTTCCAGAGAAATTAGCATTGTTGACATTTTACAGCCCTTGAAATTTTGATTTTGACACCCATTTAATTCAACTGTATCAAAATGGTTTAATCCTTGTATAAATTCACACAAACATGGGTTTTTGATAAAGATGATGATATGTAATTGAGACTCAGAAATATTTAAAGCAATCCAAAGTATTTGGCATTTCTTTTCCTAGGGAGTTTGCAGGCTGTGTAGAATAGAAAATGTGCTCTGACAGAGGGATAATTGAATTGACCACCTTCACCGCCCACTGCTATCCGCCTTCACTTCACACCTCCTCTGTGTCGGTGCAGCGGATAGTTATTTCTTTGAGCTTCAGAGAGAAAATAGTAAGATGGGAGTGTATTGATCATTCTTCTCAAGAGTGGAGCTTCACAGATCACTGAGTTTCCTAGGCAGCCAACATTTTTGCACTAGAAGGGATGCTCTTCACATTCAGCCTCTGGTTATCTCTCACTGAGAGCGGGGGCTGCTAAGAGGCTTTACCTTATCATTGTCCGGAATATAAATCACCTTTTATATACCCATCCTCTTGTGAATAAACAAAACAGGGAGATATCAGCTACCAGGCGTCTGCTTCTCTTGTTCTTGCAGCCCCATCACTCCAGCAGGAACAAGTATAATGAAATATTATGATAGACACAAAGTTTAAAAGCAAAAATGGAGCACTCTAGGCAGGCATCAGTTTCCTGTAGTCCGTATAGTGGTAGTTGTCCTGCAGTGGAATATAACTAGGCAGGGGCAGAGACACAACCATTAATTATTGATACCCATGCAGGCAGATAGCAGAGAAGTGAGTACGCCGTCAGTTCAGGTGAGATCTGCAAGCAAAGTTCTAGTAAATTGATGTTTTTCAAACCATTTTTACCATTTTTATGGCCTGGCCTCTTTTTACAGGAACAGTCTAAGATTATTAATAATGACCCGTTCATGTCAAGATGAGACTGATCCGGCAGAACAACAAGGAAATGTTTATATTTCAGACATTTTACATTACTTAGTAATCAGACAGCCGGGTTAACTGCCTGCAGGGCTTCGCTGTATCACATAATTTAAATGAAAGAGCCTGAGATCTGCAGCCTACACTCTGGCCCACAATTTGTTCACAAGCTCTGGCCATTCGCTGAGACTTACAGTATGACGTCATGCATCTGAGAATATATAAATGTATGTGCAGTCATGTTTACTGACTTTTTTTTTCTTCCTGTTGATAAGGCAGGATAATCAGAGCTTGGATGTGATAGGGCATTTTTGTTTATTTTATTTTATTTCAATAATGATAGATGTTATCATTTCTGTGTACAGATGAAAGGGGAGGAACTTTGAGCGTGGAAAAATATGGGGACATAATTCTTACTTTGCCTTTCTGTCCGTTTTCAGCACTTTCTCAAATTAGCAACATACAATGGATTCTAGCCTTAATATTTCAGAAGTGAGCAGCTTGGCAAGGCACCATCTCCCTTAGGGCAGACTGTGGAAACCAAATGCAGTGATGTGTCAAAGCGAAAAGCCCACTAACAGAGGGATCTGTTTGCGTGTGTGTGTGTGTGCGCACGCATGTATGCATACATCTGTGTATGTTTTTGGTGTGTTTAGTGTGACTATCCTCAATAGTCAATCATGCAGAACAGCTACATTTTTTCTCAAAGCCCATTTCCAGCGGCAGTATGCCAGCTTCAACACTACATGACCTCCTATGGTGTGTTCTCATCTAATTACAACCCAATTATCTACACTGTGCAGCTGTGATCAGGAGGAATAGAATCTTTGACATGTTGACACAGATTCTTTTATATGCACCGCATCTTCTGTAGTGTGTGTGTGTGTGTGTGTGTGTGTGTGTGCAAGTTTTTATAAATGCCTACTTGACAGTAATGGCTCAGTATGAGAAGAGAGACCAAGCAGGGTTGCTGGGTCAGATATTCAGATTAGTAGCACTAGACTTGGGGGTGTTTGTGTGTTTTAATTTTAATCAGGTCTAACAAATGCACAACGGGTGTGCTGGCCGCCTGTTGACTAATCAGCTGTAATTTCCATTTTCATACTGCATGGCTAGTCCAACCATTTAATTCTCATTGTTGTGTCCCCGAAGAACTGATTTGGTACTGATTACAGGGGATCTCATTATAAAAAAAGCCAAACCACCACAGTAATGATGAGGAGAGCTCACATCCAAACCCTGCACCTCCACATCAAACCAATTATTTGTATGTTGAGACTATTTCTTCCCTTCTTTCGTCTTTTCTTGCTTTCGATCTTTCCTTCACTTCTGCTACAGCAGCCTGCATCTTCCTCAGCCCCAGTCCAGCCAACAGACTCACAGATCAGCTCTGTAACACTGAATCTTCTTCCAGGAATATAAATCACAACACCTCTCAGCCCTGGATGAAGAGATATGAGAAGCATGGGAACATTGCAAGGCTGTGCACCAGAAAACAGCCCAAAGATGCCAATTTAGATGTCATTTTGTCTTGTTTTGAAGTCCAGCTTGTCTAATAGCAGCAGAGAAAGGAGATGTAGCAGAAAGCAGTTATTGCCCCCAGTGCCTTATCATTCACCAGTACCTAACAGCTGAATGTGGTGGATCCAGGTTTGGAGGGACTGTTGGGTAAAAGCAGGTGATTCTTCATTGGGCCACACTGTCTGCTCAGTGTTTGGCACGCAGGCAGACAGGCGGACAACCTGCAGTTATCCAGCGGAATCCTAATGTGCATGCATCTGCAGCACGGAGGAAGAAATGTAACAAGAGCTGCCTCCTGCAGCACCACTTGGCCTCTGTCAGTCCTCATATAATCATGATAAGGTACACTGTATGTTTTATTCATTACCATAAAGTTTTCTTCTCCCAAAAATACTAACCAAAATCATTTCAAACATACTGTTAATTAACTGCGAGCTGAAAGTGCGCCCCCTGGCCCCAGAGGCTTGGCTGGCTTCCGCGTGCAATCTTATTTTTTTGTGCATTTTCCTCAGCAATCCTCTGTCCCTGGTGTGCCGTACTGAGGTTGGAAAGCACTAATAGGCAGGCTCAATCAAGAGGAAAATTAAGTGTGCACAACAATGCCAAATGGAGTGTTTCACTCCTGTAATGACTATATAAGTCAAGATGAAATGAAGGGGCACGCAACTAATGGACAGTGTGATAGTCGCAATCATTTCAATATTCTACTTACCCTGAATTGGATTTTTTTTTATTACATTTTCCTAAATTTTCAGGGTGAGATTGCTTGTTCAGACATGTGCACATCTGTGGAATGAACCTATTATTTGATTTCTTAATGTATTCTTGTCATAACATATATAAACCAAAACACTTCAGTTTGAACACATGCCAAATAAGTCAAGTTTAAACGCCTCGTGAAGTAAAAATGAATGAAATAAAAAATGCATTATTAGTTTGAGAGTGTGATGAGAGTGTGCGACATTGTTAGCCAAATTCCGAAGCAGACGAAGTGTTTACACATTGAGATGGAGGAGCTGTAATTTTATTGTGTTCACATTTTTCACGGCCTACTTGTTTCACCTGTCTCACTAGAAGTATTGACAGTCATTCATTATTCATCACCCAAATTGCCGGCTCAACTGTCTGTTGGGAAGAAGAATGGGAAAGAGAGGGAACATGCGGTAATATATAGGAGGCCGGGTAAGATTAGAAGACAGAAAGTGGCGTGGCCATCTGAGGAGTTCTTCTGACAGAAGTAACAAGGTTTAATTTATCCCCTGTGATGTCTCTATACTAAGAGTTTTTATTTTTATCCAGCCCTTCATCTTCCCTCGTCAAATCATAATTGCTCCTCCTTTTCACTAAGCAGTCAGCATGTGAGCTACGACCCAAACACCCAGCCCGAGGCAGGAGATGCCATCTCAAATTGGATTTGGAAAAACCTTAAGAGAAGATATTGTTCAGGTGGTGACGAATACAGAAGGAGCTTTCCGTATATACTGCAGGGGCTTTTTAGCTGAGTTCATTTGAGGATAAAGATACATTAAAAGCGCTCTCTCTCCTCTCTCTTTCTCTCTCTGTGCCCCTCCTCACTTACTCTCTCTCTGTCTACTTCCATTGGGAGATTGACTCTGCAGATTTTCAATTAGCCAGGGCAAAGATGTCCTCATTAATTACACTACATTAAGATGATGCAGGATGATTTTAACAGTGAAATTATGCAAGGTCCCCAGAGTAGACCTTTTTTCCTGTTGCTTGACTGAATGTCCCTCATGTTGCACTTAGCAGGAGCTTTCACTAAATATGAGAAGTATGAGCATGCCTAAACTGGGTTTTACAGCTGTCTGGTTCTTAATGTCAATCAATAAAACATCACTTAAGACCTAGAAGCTCCTCGCTCAGTCCAGTATATAACATAGCTTACTCCAAGGCCATGTTTGAATTCATGGTGTGTGATTTTCTGTGTTTTTTTGTGATTCCAGCTGTAGCTACTGTACATCTAGATATATTTAAGTATAGTTTAGTATAGTAATCTGTGAATTTCTAGTGAATGTTTGCATGATGATGTGAGATTCTCATAGCTGTTTGAACACAGACAGTTGCCTTAGCCTTTTTTAATTGCAGGTTCAAGGTGAGCTGCGCACACTACAGCTTTTTTCAGTCCTGACCTGAATGTAGAGCAGCATTAGGTTTTCTTTTCTCCTTTTATTCATGACTCCCCACTGTGTAGAGGCTCTTTCGCCTCTCTAGACTCCCCAGTTTAAAAAAAAAAAGGGGGGGGGGAACTCTTTCAACAGCCGAGCTGCTCTCTGCCTTGCTTGCTTATGGGTTTTAATTAAAATTACAGCATGGATCAACAGCCGAATACACTCTAATGAAGACGAATAAGGGCCGGGGAAGTAAACAGGCTAGACAGCTCTCATCAGACGAATAACGACTCCCATAAAACAACTTCCATGACTCCAACAATATGGGCATCTCTCCCCTCTGCATTTGTCTGTCTCTCTCTCTTTCTCAACATTTTATCTGGACTCTTATTTTCAGTTTTTTATCAATCTCCCCAAAAATCCCAGTGGCTGCCATATTTCTGTGTTGCAGATGATAAAAATGGATAAAAATTACAGTATCTCGAGTTAAAGAGCACCACAAATAATTGGAGATTTGAAAAGTAATGGGAATACCCAAAATAAAAATGTAAAATGTATGACTGTTTATATCTTCTGCATAATGTCAGCTTTGTACTTGTACTGTACAGGAAAACAAATTATGTGGAGACTCCGGAATTAAATTAGCAGCTTCAGCTCCTCACCTATATATTAAATGTGTTCTTCTGTATATTTATCGCTTTGCAAATGTGCTGTATGTGCACGAACCAGCTGGAGCCTATGAAAGTGTGGAGAACCATAGCTGTTATGCATGAAATTGCTCTTACTCCCTACAATTTGGGAAGTCATCACATGCTGTAATGTAGAAGCCGCTGTAATGAAGTAGCACAGGATAGGGTAGCCATAGATTTGCAGCGTCATGGAAGAAGAGAGAGAGGGAGGGAGGCTTAGATAGTCGGGGAAGAGCAAGGCATTAATGTCAGCTAGCAAATATAGCTCAGGGTTGTAGCAGTCCAGACCACATGGGAGGGATATGGCAGTGTCAGGCCTCTGTGTGCCAGGCCTGATAGATGAAGTGGAGCAGCTCCTCAATCATGAGGGCTCCCGTTTCCCCTAATAGATCCGGCCTCACATTGGGAGAAGCTGCCCTCTGATGCAGTGGCTGCTGCAAGGCCAGTTAACCTGCAGCACAAATGGGCTGCCTCTCTGACTTCAGAGCAGGAATCCCACCTACAAAAACAACTAGCTCTGACACAGGATTAGTATTTTGACTGTCAACTACATTTCCTTAAGGTCATGTGAATATTTTAACACACTAATCCCTTTTCAAAGGCCTATTTCTGAACAGCTCTGGTTGCATCAACCACAGAATACAGCTCCACTTGCAGTAGCATTTGACACTATAGCAAAGGCCAGAGCAATTAACCCGTTTCCAAAGGGTAATGAGAGTCTGTTTCTTAATTCAGATCAGCTGTCATATTGTTAGTGTCCGACCAATGAACGATACAAGACTCCACATCAGACAATAGTGTTAATTATGCTTTCAAAGCAAATATCACAGCTCACTCGAGGTCCAACAATGCAGAATTAATCCTCCACATCTACATAACATCATTAAAGTCACTCCCTCATCACCTTAAATAGTTCATTTTTATGCAAGGGGGTATTTTGTAAACTTATTTTAAAGTGTCTTTCCTGAGCATTTTATTTTATTTTTTTTAAGCAGTGTCAATGGTTCAAAGTGTTTCCTAAGCTTGATATTGTTTACAGTTTCTAGTGGTACTTTTATAAAGTGGACGACTATTGACTGGCAATGTCAAATAAGATGAGGCACTCGAGACAGAGTCCTCCCCCCTCGACGACATGCTGTAATACACAAAAAATGATCTTCTCTGAACAGGAATTTGTGTTGAGTCCATAAGTAAGTAAGTAAGTAAGTAAAGTTTATTTAATATAGCACCTTTCACAGATCAAGGTCACAAAGTACTTCACAAAAGTGAAATTGTTAAAAATAAGATCATAAAAACAGTAAAAAGAAACAAACAATAAAACATAAGCAGCAAAGAAAACACACAAAATTACAAACACTAGACAGCACAAGGTGAGAAAAAGCCAATTTGAATAAATGAGTCTCCAGCTGCTTTTTAAAGGCATCAACAGACGCTGCACAACGTAAGTCTATAGGAAGAGCGTATTACAGTATCATCGCTAGCCCAGACCTGAGTCTGGCAATGTTTCTTGAATGGAAGAAACATGTACGGGTCAACAATTTGAATATAACAAATATAACACTGAGATTTCTAAGACTAGACTGTACAGCTGAAGAAACACTGAGCAACCTTGGAAGCTGTCTTATCTGCTGTTTAGCTGTAAAAAGTTGTTAGTCATCTAGTCCTTAATGGCAGACAGTCCTTAATCAGACAATTGTGCAAAACAGTTTATCAGTCTCATCAGGTTTAAATAAGACATACAACTGGATATCATCAGCATAACAGTGATATGAAATAATGATAATATGACCTAAGGGAAGCATATACAAAGCTAATAATATAGGACCCAAGACAGAACCTTGAGGTACACCACAGAAAAGAGCAGCGATTTCAGACATGTAGGGACCAAGTGACAAAGAAAAACTAGGAGGAGAACCAGTCCAGAGCGCTCCCAGAGACACCTACTCACTGCCTAAGCCTTTACATCAGGATGTTATGATCTACAGTATCAAAAGCTTCGCTAAGATCCAGCAGCACCAAAAGAGAGCATTCACCCACATCAGAAGACATCATTATGTCATTGGAGACTCTGAGAAGAGCTGTTTCAGTGGAATGCTTCTGACGGAAACCAGATTGGAATTTATCTAAAATGTTATGTGCAGTCAAGACGGCATTGAGCTGTTTGGCAACAACTTTCTCAAGAATTTTTTAGATAAAAGGCAGCTTAGATATAGGCCTATAGTTTTGGGGAAGGGATGGAAAAGGTTAGTTCTTTTCAGAAGAGGCTGAACAACTGCATGTTTAAAATAAGCTGGGACACAACCAGATTGCAGGGAGCTATTTATAATAGAGACCAGGCATGGACCAATAGCCCCAACTATATTTTTAAGGATGGCAGTTGGTAAAATATCTACAGGGTTTAAGGAAGGTTTCATACTGCTCACCAGATCAATGAGGTCTTGCAAGGAAATAAGAGAGAAGCAGTCCAAAATTGACGAGATGGATAAGCAGACAAGGGAGTAGAAGAGGGAGAGTAGAGATGTTAGCCCTGACATCTCTAATCTTATCCACAAATAGAGAAAGTTATTACAATCCTTTTTTTAAAAGACAGGCACATCAGGAGGTACAGGAGTGATACTGTTGCATAGGCCTTAGGGTTTGCTTTTGCTGGAGGAAATTAAGCTAATAAAGTGAGAAGCCCTCGCATCCTTTGCCATGTTGTTGAACTCTTTGTAATAAAGATGATGAACATGGAGCTTGGTGGATTTCCACAGTTGTTCTGGCCTCCAACATTTACACCAGAAACAACGAATGGTGTCATTTAACCAGGGGGTTCATTAGGAGCCACTTCTCAAAACGGCAGAGCAATGTGTATTAAGCAGTGACTTCCTGTCTGGTTTGCGCAAGCCTCATCATCCACACACACACACACACCGATGTGCCACAATAGTTCTCAGGTTCCGAAGTAATTGCAGTTAAGTAGTTAAGTACGTCTCGTTGTATAATCTCTGTCCTCTGCCCGTAGCACTTGCACCACTTAAATCCAATTTTGAAGCCTCTTTCTTGTGATGGAGATTTGGGTTTTTTCATTGGGAATGCGCACTTTTGCAAATGAGTTTTCCTTGCTTTTATCTATAGTCTCCAGAAATGGAGATGGGAATTTATTATGTTTTGATTTTTAGAAACCATAAAAATAACAACACTGCCATAATTAATATTAAAGCATTGTTCACTATGAAGGAATTAAATGAAACTGCTTAAAAGTCAGTGCCAGCATTGTTAAAGTATGATGTATGTGCTTTGAATTATTCAACAACATCTGTCACACTGCAGATGTTGATAATTTGATGAGTCTTTTAAATATGTTATTAATTGTAATTAGCAAAGGCTTAAGCAGCATCTCGTGTTCAAACAGGTATAAAACAAATTGTTCTTTAAAAGATTTTAACAAGACCTGTGCTGTTGTGATAGAAACACCCAGCTCAGTGAAGCCAATTTAATTTTCTGGCAGCAAAAAACCTTAGACGGCAGTATTTGCTTTGCATTTTTTGTCATGTTGTGTTCTTGGTGAAAAATCAACACCCAATCCGGTATTGATCTAATTTAATGAGAATCCTCTCTGACATCATTCTAAACCTCAGGGACACACAGAGATACGAATGCTTGACTAATCACCATCTGATATTTTTATAGTTTTATTTCTCTCTCTTTTATATACTCTCTCAGACTCTTTTATTGTGTCCATCCCTTTAGTTTTTTCTGTCTCTCTCCCTTTCGGTCAGCGGGGAACTGATCAAACTACTATTTAAAAGCCTTTCTTCCAGTGTTGAGTTCATGCTAGATTACATGGAATTGGTCACATGAAGAGCATGGAGATGATCAGATAATTTGAAAGGCCTGCTCCATCATAATAACAGCTCACTTGTGAGATGATACAGAGGATGCAGCTTAACCTTTCAAGGAGGATCATAATGGAGAGCACTGCAGAATGAAGTGATTATTGCCTTTGGAGGAGCGATTCTGTGACTTGTGAGAAAGGAAAGCAGGGCAAGACTGCTGGGGAAAATAGTGTAGAACCACTCAACTTAATTAAGCATTATTTCTTCATAATGTAGAGGTCAAATCAGTCGTGTCCCCTCGTGGTGCAATCTTTCAGCTCCAGTTTTTATGTTTCTTACTGATGATGGGGAGTAAAGTACAGCAGAAAATTGTCTTTTATTTGTAATTTTGTAAAATTAGTTATTGTAGTACTGAGATTGTGAAAAAGCATATTAACTTGTCTGTAGCTCTGTTTTGTGGCATATGTTTTTGTTTAACTCCAAATGAAAAAACACGCTTGCATGTTTCTATGTAGAGAGCAGAGCAGGTTTGGTGTTTGGGTGGAAAAGATAACTTAGAAGACCTTTCATCACACCAGGATGCCTACCAATATCTTTATCTGTGACACTACCAAAGACCAGAGGGGACATGGGAAAAGGTGATTTTTCTTCTTTTGATCTAAGTTTAAATAGGAAGCTGTCTGGATATCAGGAAATGCATCGTTTGTGATCATGAGAAACCAACAGAAAAGGCATGATTACAAAAATGTCCTCTCTGGCCTTCAAACAAATTGAAGATGGGCTTAACTTTTCCTCTTCCTCACCAAAACTCTTTTTCTCGTTTTTAATTCATTGTGAATAGAGACCATGAGCTATGTGTGAAACCTTCACAACATGAAAGGCTTCCTTTTGCCCTCCCAGTCGACTGATATATAAAAGTAGATATTCTGGAAAGGTTTTCAAATGCTTGGTCATGTACAGTAATGCCCTTATTTGCCCTCCAGTCCAGCAGTCACACTTAAGGATTTATCAAGGCAGCGTGTGGACTCTGAGACACGAAGCCTGCATACTGACCAGTCTGCTCCAAATCTTATATAAAAAGACTAAAAGCGTTAAAACCAGGTCTTTTTTAGCTGTACAATACCTTTTCTACATATAGCCTGCCCAGCTATACTCAATCCAGACCATACAAATAAAATAAAAATTGATTTTATGCAGTAGCAATCAGAGTCATTAAACTGTAAGAAGTCTTTTCAGTCAGTCTGTCTTAACTCCCAAGTCAGATTTAATCTTTTGGCTGGCTGCCGTGAAGGTCTTCATTTTCTCAATCCCTCCTATTTGTGCTCAGCTAACAAGGATTACCACTGAAAGTCTGTTTACTAAGCTAACTATGAGCAGCATGGATGACAGATGTAGCTTAAGTTAATTAATCATCCCTGACATTTAGAGAGATACACCTCTTCTCCACCTCCTCTGTTGCTCTGCCAGTCCTTATATACAGTACACACAACACACACTCACACATATTCGTTATAATATTAATTTATTGATTGAAGAGTTAGTTATTCATTTATTTATGTTGCACACTTAAAGGAGTGTGTGTGTGTGTGTGTGTGTGTGTGTGTACTTGTACTTGCTACATAATGAGGACTGAAACATGTTTTTTACCTACAGAGTGAAGACAGTTTTGGAAAGTGAGGACACTTTGGCCAGTCCTCACAACTTCAAACGGCTGTTACGAGGTTAAGACTTGGTTTTAAGGGTTAGGTTAGAATTATGTTATGGTTAGGGTAAGGGTAAGGTTTATGGTAAGGCATTTAGTTGTGATGGTTAAGGTTAGGGCAAGGGGCTAGGGAATGCATTATGTCAATGACGGTTCTCACAAAGATAGAAGCACAAGGATGTGTGTGTGTGTGTGTGTGTGTGTGTGTGTGTGTGTGTGTGTGTGTGTGTGTGTGTGTGTGTGTGTATGTGTGCCCATAGTGGTCCATACAATATCTGGCAAGTGGTGTGTAATGGACTTAATAATTAATGTTAGAGATGGATGGTGTCTTTTTATCCCCGGCTCAATTTTGCTTCATTTGGATGGCAGAAAGAAATTACAGCCTGTCTAGTCTTCATTGGTTATGCGCTGCTGTTTCCCTCTGTTTCTACTTTCATTTATGAGTCATGCATGAATGGAATTTTTTTTTTACGCACTCACTCGCAAGTGATGAGTGTATCCAGAGTCTGAAGATGAAGCTTAATGAATGTCTTTCCATTTTTATTATAAGGAAGCCCTTTAATCAGAAAGAAAGAAAGAATCCCCTTGTGATGCAAACTAGCAAGAAAGAATTAGATGAAACTTAAGTGCAGTAAACTATACTTATTTCCGTCTGTGCTGGAAAATGCATCTTCTATCAAAATGTTTAAAAAAAGTACAAAAAGACTATGCCATAAATCATAGAAAAGGTTTCAGTCGTAGTTATCTGGACACTGTTTTCAGAATCAAGACGTTTCGGCTCCCATCCGGAAGTCATTCTCAATTGTGAAAAAATGGCTACTCTGTGTTACATAAGCCCTGCCCTCAGGAAGGAGTCTACCTGAGTATCTGTTGATTAGCTAGTTTCACCTGAACTATGCCATAAAGTCTTTTAGACTATATTGTCCCCACTCATCTTGTACAAAGTAAAACAATTTCCACATCAGGACAGAAAAAGTCAGGAGTACTTATGTGTATCAAAAAGTACAGATTTCTCTATTTCATATGTGAACATATTCAACAACAAATTTGACCACTGGACTTTTCTACTTGTGCTGTTGTTACACTGCCTTTTAGCATTTACCATCATCCTGTGATTATCACTTGTGGCCACAGTGGACATTGTTCAGCAGGTAAATTTTGACTTCATTTACTATAACTTGAAAATGACGTGTCTTGGCAAGAATAAGAACCTGTACAAACCCAGAATGTCACTTTGCTGCCTCGGTGTGAGTGATATTTCGCTTTGCCTGTGACATTGAAAAGATGGTCCCACAGCCCCTCTCCACTGAAAACCCTCTCCTCACATACACTGCATAGCCCCACTCACATTAACATCTTCCAAAATACTAGGCTATTCAAATCATGTACCCTGAATCCCACAGGCATGATCTCTTTGAGTCACAGAGGTAAATGGTTGACCCCCCTCACCATGCCCCCCTGCTTTTTCGATCTGCCTCTTAAACTCTCTGCTGCCCTCCTCTAGTGCGCCCACAATTAATGTCTCATCATCCTGCATTTATTTTGAATTGATTCACCTCATCTCCTTAACCCACGGGGGAAATATTGTTCTGGTTTGTGTCATGGAAAAGGGTCTGGCTCCATTACGCCATTGGCTGATTTTAGATTAAAGATCTTAGACTAAATCACAGCAGGCCTTGTGACAGAGCCCCAGCCTGGTCCCTTGTATGAGTTAGCTTGCCAGTGCTATCTATATATAACCACCTCAATCAGCTCAGTGGCCGGTTGGACTTCAACTGACCTTACTGCATTATATGAGCCAGAGGGACTTGTGGTTTTACTGACCTGGCATGTAGACCTAATGCTCTTTCAACTACACTGGACTGAAAAACATGACAGGGCTCGGCTAGATTTTCACCTGAGCTAATGAAAAACGGGAAGACGACCTGCAAGGCAAGGGTCACGTGACAAATGGAGACTGTTGAAGGAGTCAGTAGGCTACTATTTGGTAGCATTGCTAGCATGTCTACTTGTACTTCAAGAAGGTAATCAGTGAAGAAGCACATAAGACAACTGTCCTTGAAAAATTTGTAAAACTCTTGACAGCAAAGGTAGACACGTGGTAAAGCTTGTTAATCAACCTGCTCCTTTTTTTATTCTTTCACAAAGTACCTTATCACTGTGATTTCAATATAATGAGGGCTTCTGGGAAGCCAACCTCTCTCCAAAATATGACATTTTATACTTGAATACATGAATATTCATACAGACATAACTTCTTTTTAATTAGATTTTAAAAACCACATTACAGGATACCTTAATAGAAGATACCTTTATGGTTTTATTATATAGTTTTATTAAGAATTTCCCCTCTTTAATGTGTGGGTCTGTCGGCCAACAAAAGACTTCCACCAACTCTGTTCAGAATGTCTTGAGAAATATCAGATAATGAAGAGGGCACAGCTCAAAACCATTGTACTAAAAATATAGCAAACCTTATTCTCTACTGAAATGTATCCATTGTAAAATTTGTAATAAATGTTGTGGTTGCCATTTTTAAAATCCAAGATGGCTGCCAAATTGTGATTTGTTTGCAGATCTCCACAAAAACACCTGCAATCCAACTGAAAGGCTAATAAAACAATCTTTGTTTGATCATCACTTGCGCCTCTTTTACCATTTCTAGATGGGCCTTGCTACATGGCCTTGCCTGAGCTATTTTAGGGAAATTGAAAATAACCCCTTTGAAATTCAAGGTGGACAACCCAGTAGTGCAAGGGTTAATATGCCCCTGAAACACCCCATGTGAACACTGCATTCCTTTAGCAAATCTACCTAACCTCTTTACCTGGCTGGGTATGATAACTTAGGTCAGCATCTCTTGGAACTCGGTGTACCTTTTTTGGTTGAAAAGAGAAAATAACATAGTTTCCTGACTCCTCCAAACTCACAGGCTGTACTCCAGGTATTTATTTATAACTGTTATTCTGAGGGACTTTCAACAAATGATGAACCCGTCAGCTGTCAACTCCCACATAAAACCTACAGCCTGCAGCTGTTCCTCCTTTGCATTTAAATGACTGGGTGTCAATGTGAAAGAATAAATTGGCGTGACAGGAAACAATACTTCAGGTTTTTGCTTACTTGTGTCATTTTCCTTCCGTGGACCTGACCTAGCTTAGCCCCCTGATATTGACCTGGACCACAGGCGTGCTTGACAGGTCTCTTAAATCAGCCAGGGGCCACCATGTTCCCACAAGGACACCGTTAACAAAAGCAACCAGAGAGGCTTGAATCGTGCTCAAATAGTCACATACACCTGTCTATTCTAGGAAGCAGGAACGGCCGAAAGGGATTTTTACACATTTACACACACACACAGACACACACACACCCATAAAGAGTAGAGAATAAGCAGTAAATGGATCTGAAGATTAGCTGCCCTGCTACTACATGTGAGATAAGAGTTAAATGTGATCTCTCCTGCAGTTCTCCTGTGTGAATCCTCACCCCCTGCATACTACTGCCTTGACACCAGCGAGTGTGTGTGTGTGTGTGGGGGGGGGGGGTAGAGAAATACAGTAGTTATAGGCACCATACATGAAGCTTTTCTGTGACCGAATAAGGTTCAGTTTGTGAAAAGATTACATCAATAACCCAAAGAAAATAAAAAACCAATAGAACTTCCAAATTTATACTCGTACTTCATTTTTCATTGGTGTTGAAGTTTTTCTCCCTCATAGGCAGGGAATAAGAAACTGATTGCTGAAGCTACAGTAGTGATGGGCATTTGTAAAGGATTTGTAATTCTCTGTAATCATGTTTTTTGGGATGCAGTAGAGGTTTGTCTGCCTGTGTGGAATCCACTGTTTGCCAGCAAAAGTTTGCCCACATGAGAGCCTCCCTCTCAAATACATCATCACAACATTTGAGGCTGAGTAAACAAAATCATCTCATCTTAACTCATCTCATCTAATCTTGTGACATCTTATCTCGAAAAACCCCCTTGGATTGAATAATCCTCCAACTAGTAAATGAAAGGGAATTTCTCCTGCTTTACAGTTTGTGCTGTAAATACAGAAAAGTGTATTTGGCCGACAAAATTAGGATACCGGGTCTTGCACTTTATTGGAACTCTTACATATTAAGACTTTGTGTCCCTGCTTTGAGCTTTTTGGCTGCCTTGATTTTAAATAATTTTGCTTAAAAGTAGATCTGTGATCATATGAGTTATTTTAAGCAAGATGGCAATGATTGTGCACAGTTCCACTGACTGAAAATGGGAAAGTTTTTTAGAATTACCATTACCATATTTCATATTTGACTATTCTTTGTTGAATAGAAATGTCTAATCTAATATAGTGGTTCAAGGACAGTGATAAAGCCAGAGCCCATATTCTTGTTTTTTTAATCTAACAGAGGTTGTGCTAGCAGTGGACAGATATAGAATCCCAGAGACTCTGAAATGTCAGAAATGTATAAATCAACCATTAAAATAAGAAATTAGGTGATATAAGTTTTCATTAAAATGAATGACTGTGGTACTTTTCATGCACATATTAACTGTCCCTACAGGCTGTTTTGGAGCCATCCACAGATAAGTGTGATAAAATATGCACACTTGTAGGGTGTGGGGAGGCGACTGAGCGTGTGGCATTACTGTAGTTGCACATACTGAAGGAGGGGTGTACATTAAAGCACCAACTGAAACAACTGAAACCCCACTCTATTCTCGACCAGCTGACCAAGAGTTCTCAGATTGCTCCAGCATGAAACAGGCTCCTTATCTTTCACACGCTCATTGGGGAATAACATATGATGTTGAAAGGGTTACTATGACAAGCTCAGGGCAAGTTCATAGAGTACAGAGTATTATTTTCCTGACAGGTTTAATGAGTATTGATTTATTCCAAAACTGTTCTCTGAGCATGGGCGCCTCCCCTGCTGATTTTGACAGAGAATCGTTCATAAATTCAAAAAATATTTAGCGCTCTGCTAGTGCTACGTTCTTATGTGAGTGCTGTGATTAATAAATGTATTCTTTGATTTTTTGAAGAAGTCCTATCCATACCGCTGTCAGGCATATTGTAGCAAGGGACAATTTCGTATTTTACAGGATGATTGGAAACCCTAGTTACCCTGTCCCCTGAAAACAAGAACGCTCTGTTGTTTCTAAAGAGGGGTAATGCTGTTTAACTTTATTTTATTGATGCTTACAACCACATATCTTTTATGTACTGACTCAGCATTTACTCAGGGTAGGAAGTGGAGTTGTGAGAGTTGATGTGGGTTGATGTCAATGGAGGTCACAGATGGAGTCATATTACAAGATCCTCAATGCAACGTAATAGCCTGAATGAAGCCTCATTTATTCTCCCTCTCCCTGATTTCTTTCTCTTCTCATCTCCTTCTCTTACACCCCAAGGTGGGTTTCAGTGAATAATACAGCTGCAATTATATCACAACATTAAAACAGGGATTGATGCCCAACTATTATTCAGTGATATGTCTCTTTGTGTGGCCCAGTGCATTGACATGAGGGGCTGATGGGGATTCAGGGGTTGGCTGACCAGAAAAGAGCAGTTACACAGTCCATTTCCCTGCTGCGCTAATTAGCATGTCAGCTGTAAAGGTGCCTCCAATGAGCCGTTTAGGGGTGAGGAGAGGAACAGGGGCAGAGCCAGTCAAGGAAGCTTTTCTGTGCCATCAAACTGCCACTAAAATCTGACCTTTACACCGGTCAAAAAGGGAAGACTGAATTTATTAGCGGCGTGTGGTGGGGGGTTATCATATTGTGCTCAGACCTCCATCTACATTGGCAAGTGTGTATTGTGTGAGTATTGAGTGGAAACTGTCAGAAAGATTTTACTACTCTCAAGTGCTGACTGAAGGTCATTTCTTTAGGGAGCTCTCCGTGAAAAGTTTCATATCCTCACAGAGCCCGAGATGCACACAACACCTCCTGACTCTCACCCCGTCATCCCACTTGAGCTGTTTTTGAGTGAATAAAAAGAAGCAATCGGATTCTGAGAGAGAGGAGAGGTATAAAGAGAGATAGCTCCTGCAACAACCACAGGGAACACTGATTAGGGCTTCACCACGTGGCAGTAGAATGTAATTTGAAGCACATTAAAAGTTCAAGTTTTTTCCTAAAGAAAAAAGAAGTTTCATTGTGATTCAGGTATTTTAAGAATGCCATTTTTGTTAATGCTTCAGCTGTCAAGGTTTTATCTTGCATCAACAGCTTTTTTCTTTTTACCTCTAAATCAAGAGTAGGTTTTCATAATGATAGATGAGCAGAGATTTTTGGCCTTTAGACAAGACTCAGGTGCTGTGGCTGCCATACCAGAGGTGAAATAGAATCACTTCTCCCCTCTTCCCCTCCGGATGAGGAGCAGATGCAGACGGAACCTAATCAACATTCAAACGGTGCCCACAGACACACCGCACCTCCATGAATACAGATTGGCTCTCTGTATTGGTTAATGTAAGGTCTTGTTTTCACTACGTGTTTTCTCACACTCTAAGTTTATTATCTCCAAAATGAAGTCAGTTGTAGCACACATTCATGGAATAAGGTCAATTTTCCAGGATTTGTGGTGCTGCAAACTCATGATTAAAAGAGGGAGATGCTGTGTGCTGCAGAATTCCCTTATTCCAGCAGGTCTACAAATATTCCCAAAGCATTGTAATACAACATGAATTATGGCATGAATTATAGGATGTACTGCAACATGCTTGGGTAGAAATGAGTAGAAAAAGAACTGTTCCCTACAACATGAAAAGAAGCAACGGGGGCAAATAAGATATAAGGGGATGGGGAACAGGGCCAATAATAAAAGCTTCTGTGGTACACTGTCAGGCTACATTATCACTTCATACTGTAGGCAAGGGTGTAATAACATAAGCCTCTCCGCCCACAGTATCTTTCCTTAGCACTGTCTTTAAAAGTGTGGTGAATATTTTACTATATGAAGAGAAAGGGCTATTAAAAAGCCCTTTATAAAGTAAGTGCAGGGAAACAGTCATTTACCCTGTGGCATGGCATGCAGAGTGACTATTGATTATATGTCTTTCAATCTGAATATCCTCTTTTTTCGCTAGGCATCCGCCTGGTGCTCTGGTTTTCACTTAAGCTGATGTGCACATTTTGAGAATTCATCTGTCCCTCCAGGGATGCATAATGCCTTGCATTGCATTACAGGAATGTTTCCATTCACAGTACCGCTGCTCCAGGAATAAACATATGCTTAGATGTTCACAATTTTACTCTTATGCATTTGTTAAAAATTTGTTCCACCCCTCTGCAAACCATCTAAAAGCACAAATACTGAATAGTCACGCCGCGTTTTTGCACAGCTACAGAGTCAGGCGTCACCTCACCCCCTCATATTTGTTTTGGGTTCCAGACACCACACCCGTTGGCAAGTAAAATCCCTCCAGTTCATTGGGAGTGTAGGTAAGCCTTCATCACATTGTGGTGAAATGTTAGGCCATGTCCTTGTGCCAGTGTCTCTAATGGATGTTGTGTTCCAGCAGCAGCAGCAGGACAGATCTTGGTGGGCTGTGCAGTACTCAGACCATCCCTGCAGCAAGGCCATGCGCCCACTCCATGCTTTTTCCAAGTGAAATGAGATAATAAGCTACCTCACACACATACACATATATCATACACACATATCTGAATGCACACACACTAACAGGTGCACATATAGTTTCACTTTTCTCCCCTAACAGCTCACAGTGAACCCAGCAGCCTGTCTGTTTTTGCAAAAGATCAGGCAGACTGACCCCGTAGATAAAATTATAACAATGTGCTTTGGTTGCCCAAGTTCTTCACTCATTTCCAGGGAGAAATCGCAAGGCTGCTTTTCACCTCATTTTAGGCCGGCAATTGTCAGACACTTGAAATACATTTGTAACGACATGTTTTGCTCTTCTGGCAATCTCAACCATGGCCAGCCAAGTTCACCTCAGTTCATCCCATGAAGTCCCTATCTATGCCTATTAGGAAAAATAAATTATGCTGCAGTTGTTGATGTTGGTGGTAGAGGTTATTGTTTTGTTTGTGGTTTTCTGAAATGGGGACAGAGTCAAGTGGAGAGATGTGGGTCTATCGAGCATATGGACAGCTCTGTTGGGGAACTTTCTGTAGCAGATGCCCCCATACAAGTCCATTTAGCTGGTGCCCTCAACAGTGACATTGAGTCTTGGGATCATTCTGATACTGCGAGGGGTGAAGAGGAGCACAGAAATGTGCTGAGTGTAACACTCTGGCTTTCTCTTTTACTTACAGCAAACTATAGCTGCCATAAAGTGCCTTAGGGATTTCCCATTTCCTTGAGCCCTTTGGTCCTCTGCTCCAGGTACTATACGGGGAACAGGTTGAGTGTCCAACCTGTCTAATACACAAGTCTCTGGCCATGCCCTACCTCTGCTGAGCCAGCATACTCATTAAGCCCTTCAACTAGTGAATCTCAATGGGAGACTGTCCAACCGTCTGCCTGCCTCTAAGGATTTTCGGCATGGCTGCACTGGCAGACCAGAGTGAGATATTTATACGAGACAAATGTGTGTGTGCCTCTGCAGGCAAGGCAGTTTATGTGGAGCAAAACAGGCACTCGTAAAAACGCACTGCCTTCACATAAATAGATATTTATTTTTCTTAACGCGTTGACTTTATTGTACGCAAATGCCTCGTAAGATATCTTCATAAGCACCTTTGATGTCAACAGCAAGCAGCAATATTCACATTTAATTAGCGCCTTGTGGAGGAACGTTTCCCTCTGTTATCAGCTCCGTTTATGTATTTATATCTCATTGTCCTCATTAGAACATCACTGGGATTTTTATGGTACTTCATCTCTTCAGGACTGGATTTCTAAGCATTGGTTGTGAGCTGACTAGGAAGAGATAGCAGTAAGACAGGGCAGCTGCCATCCCTGCAGCCATCCCGCATCCACAGCATGAAGAAGTAAAGGAGCTTTGCTCTCCTGTGGCAGTGTTTGTCTGTATTTGGACCAGTGCTTTGGTCTTTGGCTCTGTGCTTTGCACTCTGCGCTTGGCCTGCAGGCCCCTTTTCCTGTGCATCTCTCTGAGTCTCCATCCACGCTCTCACTCCCTCTAACTGACTTTGGTAGGCAGAGCTTCCTCGCTCTCTGGCTCCAATCATGGGATGACTTTCCCCTTCCTGGTGTTCTCCTACTTGTTCTCTATGCATAATTGAAGTGCCTGCGGGTTCTTATGCTGATTGAAGAGTCTTGTTGGGATGGTAGAGATCTAGTCAGGGATGTCTAATAGCGTTTCTTCTGCCGTTGTCCTGGCTTTCTTTCTTTTTGTGTTTTGTCCTCTAAGGGTAGAGGCTGTTGTCAGGTGTGAAAGAGTGTGGATGTGTCAGCGCAGACAGCGGGGATAGCTCTAGACAGGCAGAGAAAGGCTTGTCTGTCTTTAATCCTTCCTGGTGCGATTGATTTAAAGTCACTCTGTGGTGAATAGACCTTTCAGCTCTGCTCGAGAGAGAGAGAGAGAGAGAGAGAGAGAGAGAGAGAGAGAGAGAGAGAGAGAGAGAGAGAGAGAGAGAGAGAGAGAGAGAGAGAGAGAGAGAGAGAGAGAGAGAGAGAGAGAGGACATGGTAAGCCCTGCATCATTGATAGGTGCATCACTGAAGACCCCTAAAAACAGGGTAATCCAGGCTCCCTCTTCAAAGTGCCAGCTAAGGCATCCGACCAGAACCACCACAGAATTACACCATTCTGGATGCTTGACTAAGCATGTGATGGATGGTGGGGAACATATCAGCACAGAATTGAAAAGACATATCTTTTTGTCTGTGTCATGTGTTTAGAGTACCTGGACAGATGCTGAAAGTCAATTGAGATGTGTAGACAATAAGTACTTGACCCCATAAAAGCTCAATTGTCCTCAAATTGAAGTGTACATGTTCATAGAAAGCGGCATGGTGTGTTATCAGTCGGTCAGTCAGTGCGATTTTCTAAGAAATCTCTCGCATTGTGTGAATCCGCCAGGACTCCACTGGGTGAATGAAACTTTAACCAGGCAGATAGCTTTTTAATCTTACACTCTGCATCTGTTCCGGCCCTTTGAATTCATGCAGTGTTTATTCTGAGCCTGAAGGCACTGTATCCCTCAGCCACCATCACAGACCCTGTGAATAATTTACTTGGTATACAACTCACATCGGCTATACACTATTCACTGGAGAATGACTAGAATGCCCCTAGGAAGCTGGGGAGACAGGGGTGAAGGGCTTTCTGGAAAGCTGCACATTACTGTATATTGCCTACAGCTTAGCTTGTCTAAAAGATTTAAATGAAAATCAAGAGGAATACTCCACTGAAAACCTGTGTTTTACCACCTTGTAGGATTGAAAAGTGGATCTGAAAAGTTTGCAGCTTCCACCTTAGTGAAAAAAAAGTATCAAAATGTCCATAGAAACTTAAACCACAACTGCAGCATAATCCACTTCTCTGCTGTCTGTCCAGATGCTTAGTATGTTACAAAGGCTTATATATTTTATTTTTAAGCTAACCATGCTAACAACAAAGGAACGCTGTGTATTTACCTATGTTTTGGAGTATTTGTAACATACTTCACATACAAATGGCCAGTAGATGTTGTGGCTTGTTGAAATGAAGATATTTTTTCATTATAGACAGTTGCTGCTTTTGACATATACTTTATACTGACATATATATTGGCTAATAATCCGTAGGCTATTTGAGGGGGGACGAGGGGGGATGCCTTCCCCCTTGTTAGCAAAATGACCAAATTCCATCCCCCTTGTTAACCTGCTCAAATGATGCTCTGTGCTTTGTCTCGTAGTGGCGCTTCACTTTTAATAATCGCCACGGTCTCGGAACATATGAGACATACTGGTTTTGAACTGCCTGTGGGAAGATTGAACATGTAAGAGTCTGTCCATTCTTGATTATACGCTCTGTTTTGCTGTCTACTTTTGTCTTTTTAGAGCACTCCATGTGAAATTATTTCTCCGACTCGTCTCGACTCTACTCTCCCTGTGTGCGTGCTACGTGTACCTCAATCACTGACTCGACTCGCAATGGTTATGCACAGATTTGCAGAGCTTGGACCAAAAGTGCCCTTGAATGCTAATAAACTTTTTTTTTAGGGTTACACTTTATTTGGATAGTCTGCCTACAGAAAGTTCATTAGTATTTGTAACATTTCAATAGCTTATTAGTTGAGATTCAACATTTCAACTGTTTTCTAGGTTTGGTAAGTTTTAGGCACAAAAAACATCTTGGTTAGGGTATGTTCATGAATTGTCACGTATACTCTATTGATAATGTTAAACATCTACAGACAAAGCGAAACAGTTGAAATGTTACAAATACTCTATCAACTATCTGTAGGCGGACTATCCAAATAAAGTCTTAAAAATCAAAGCAAATTGAGTGTTTATTTGACAATTTAAATTAATTATACATTATTTCATTGGGCCATCCCCCTGTTAAAAATTAACAAATCGCTTTCTGGTAATAATAATAAAGGAACTAAAAACAACAAGGTTTTTTAAGGCTTGTCAAGAAAGACAATGTGAGTCAAAGAATAAATCAAGAGAGATAATGTGCAAAATAATATACTGTGTCACCTGGGCTTTTGTTTTGTTTGCTCATATGTGGCCACCATGGAGGATAAAGGCAGTAAAAGTACTTATTTATCAGGAAGATATCTTAAAAAAAATAACCTTTTCTGACAGGCACACACAAACACTCTCTCTGGAGAGTCTACTCTTAAAATGACTCCCTTTTCTTTCACAGCATGCCAAAAAAGAAGACCTTTCCCACTTGCTGGGTAAAAAATACAAATAGCCTGTCTTTACTTTGAGGCTTTTTCTTTCACTGCTGTTTGATGTTTACAGTTGCTTTATTATGGTTGTTGTTCTGTAATTCTGTTTCCCTCACGCATGTTGGCAGGGCATTTAGTACTTACATGGTAACATGAATCACAGGCTTGCAGGATCACATGGCGAGAAATGAAAAATCTTCTTTTATCTTAGGTGACTATCCTCTGTCTTCATTTGAGTGCAAAATCAATGCTGGCTAAAGCAGAGGATGGTGTGTGCTGCAAGACAAAAAAAAAGTTTTTTTCCCAATAAAAAGAAAGATGGAGTTGCAGTAAAGGGCAGAAGGGATCGTAAAGTGATAAAGTGGCTCCATCACCAAGTAGTGCATGCAAGTTGGCTTTTCCCCCAATCTTATGGTTTATTGTGCTGTAATGGTAGTGCTTTCTAATAACTTAGATTAGATGTCAGTATGGCACAGCAGATGTCTATAGAAGATTGTTATTTCTGTGTAAAAGACAGCTTCTTTGTTGACCAATTAATTACTGTCAGCTGTAAAGCCTTTAGTAAACTGAAGTCAGAGGCTTCAACATGTACTTACAGCCACACACACACACACACACATCACTCACTCACTCACTCACTCTAACTCATTCACAGGAGCACTAAGCCCATGTGATGAGAGCAGCCACAGAGGACAGCACTAATTTGACAAAAGCTGTCATTCTTTAGGACAGGACGTGACCTCTCTGAGCACTCAGAGTGTGAAAAGGTCAGGCTCCTCCAACTTTCACATATATACACACACACACACACACACACACACACACACACTGCCCAGCACACAGACCCCCTTCCTCTGGGGGAGATTGAAGTGGGGTCCTGTGTCAGGTGGCTCTGAGTCACTGAGCCAGTTACCGCAGCAGCTGATAATTCTTCGAGCCAACCTCTCGGATGAAGGGTCAGCCTCTATTTTCTTCTTCTTCTCTCCCTCTAAGATCAATCTCTTTTTCTCTTATACACATCTCACGTGTGCGTCCAATCTTTCTGGATTTAATGCTTTCTGTCCCTCTTGCACACACCTTATGGTTGAACCTCTTCACCTCTCCTTCCTGTTTGGAAAGTTGCCTCACAGTTGCTTCACACAGTATTTTTGCAATTATTTTCACCCTGAGCTTGTTACAGGGCTGCAAACAGTAGGCCTTCATTCATCCAGCTAGATAGAGTCACATCTCATGTCCTCCAATTTCCTCCACCAGCAAGTTAATGTTGCTCTACTCCACTCCCCTCTCTCTCCTTTTCTCACTTCTTCCACAAATGACATTTAGACACTGGACTCTCAAAATATTGCCTAACACGTATGAAAAGGTCACATGCATGGTCTGCTCTTAATGTTTTTCACTGATTTTTAAAAAACGACTCAGTTTCAACCATAATTACACGCGACTAGCATCCCTCCCTCCTATCAGAAGTGCTGTACTTTCTGAACTCAATTCGGTGCTAAGAGCAGCGAGTTTTGTGTTCCAGACTGCAAATCATTTTTCATTATCACTGCTGGAAGATATGTTCCTATCAGCCTCAAATATGAAAGTAAGTGATAAATAGGAAGGAAGCATCTCTGCGCTGTATGTATACATGGGAACATCAACCAGACAAAACAGCTAAGTTGTTTTGACAGTGTTTTCCAGTAACTAAACCAGAAATACATATTTGACAAGCTAGTGTGCTAAAAGACTCGGCCCCTCACAGAAGCTTGTTAATATTGAAATAGTAGTGGACCTGGTAAGCTGTTATGCGTCACCCTCAGTTGTTTAATGATGGGTCCGTGCCCTGCAAAGTTACATGCATGGATCGGGAAAGCAGAGTAACAGCCCAGAGCATCCGTGCTGGTTGTCTCTATCGGCACAGATAATTGATGTACAATCACACTGGGTCAAGCTGCATAGGGACCACAACCACGAATAATCTTAAATACACATTAGTAAGGTTAGTAGTACTGTGAGACATTTGTGTTGAGTGACTCGCAGATCATATATAAATTGTGAGAGCTGGTCTTAGATCAGAAAAGTCATTGCATCAGTCGGTGTATTGACTTAACATCACATCATTCAGACCACAAGCGAGTTGAAACATTATTGCGTAAACTGTTATTTTTGTATTTCCACATCCTTAAAAAATATGGTAATATGCCAACTTATTCCTCCAACCCAAATGTTAATCATAACCCTGCAGCATCTACCGCTCTAATTGATGCAATAACAATGCCCTCTCCATGACTGTTTACAAGCCTCTCCAGGATTTAGGGATTCCTTGATCCTTCTGCGCAGATGGGATATCGAAACATGACCCTCCCACAATTAAAAGTAGATAAGGAGCTCAGCTGAGAGGCTTGAGGTCAAGCTCAGACGCACACACCAAGGTCAGATAACAGAAGAGATCAGAGCTTATACTGGAGGTATTTCCTGTGGCCCCGACACAGAGGTCTGATGACAGCGTGTTCTTGTAGTAGTAGTAGTAGTAGTAGTAGTAGTGGTGGTAGAAGAAGCAGGGCAGAGATTAGAACATGCTCCTGGTAGGCTCAGATCAGACCGATTGAGTGGAGGCTGGGTGGTTTCACAGTCACTTAAGAGAGCGACACACTTGGACAAGCTCCCTTCACTGGGCATTAAATACAATTAAGTGAAGGCCCTGTGTCCCTCTCCACCTGGACTCTAAAACCTCCCGGTGCTCCCCTCACTAGCTGTAAATCCACTCTATCTAGCTGGCCTCTTAAACTTACTATTCCTCCCCCTGCTCCTCACACTCTATATAATCTGGCCTTCTGAAGAATGTCAGTTGTGATTCCTTGTATTAGCCGCTCTGCATAGGGACATGACTTTTACTAGCATTTTCACTTGACGTTTCATTCTCCCATTTTTAATCAGGGAAGCATAAAGGGCCAGCGTGTGCCTCCCAGTGAATACAGTTGCCCCTGAATTATTTAGACGATAGATGATTGAAAGTCTTTCGAGCACCACTGCACCTCTCTTTCTCCTTCTCTCAGGAGTGATCTAACTTACTCAGCCCACTCCTTCATTCATATTGAGAAACCCAGTGCGACTTTACTGTCATCCATATGTGAGTAAGTCTCAGAATCTGCTGGGCGGGCTCTGTTCGCAGCCCCCCTCGCCTTCGACTTGGCAGCAGCACTCAGATTTTGTTTGTTAGCGCAACAACTCCAATCTTTCACAAAATCACACCAGGAGCAGCGCAGTGAATCAGTGCTGGAATTTGAGCACTCTCAAACAGGGCTTTTATCTATCCTGAGTCATTTAAGTACAGGCCTGATTCTTTGATTCTTTGTGTCCTCACTTTTAATTGCATCTAGTCATTTCGTATGTCCTCAGGAGAGCACTTGTATCATTCATCCACCAGAGTGTGCTGCTGTGTACATACTGAAGCACTCTCATCCTTGGGCTGCACAAAGTCAAACCTCACTGTTCAAAGGTCACAGGTTAATGAGAGGGAAACTGCATTCATCTGACACTTGAGAGGGGGTTGCTTGAACTCAGTTTATGTATCTACAGATCCTATAGGATTCATTAGACCCAAGGTGTCTCTCACCACCTCATCAGGCTTGCATTTGAAACCCAAAGTTTATCTTACACGTCATCACCTAAAATATCTGAGAGCCAATGTTGAGTTTGCTGGACTTGTAATATGCATTCAGTCACTTTGTTTGTGCAGTGCAACATGGCTGATCAACAGACTTGTGCCATTAGTCACACTGAAACCACACTTGTTTGTTGCGAAAGTGCTGCAGCACATTTGCAGGTTTATAAACAGTTATGCTATTTGTCAGTTAAACTTTATCAGACCAAGAAAATTACCATTGCGTTTGGTGGATTCATTATTTTATTCTGAAAGAGAAAAAGGAAGCAGTTGAGATTTATCCATAATTCCTACCTGATGATGGCTGTGTGTGTACATGTATATGAATGTGTGCCTCGGCGTGTGCTGTACATATTGCTGACAGGGATTAGGAAGTGTTCTGGAGCATCGGAGCAAAGATGAGAAAGGAGGAGGGGAGCGGTGCGAATAGAAGAGTAGAAAGGGCGGCGGTGCGATGATTTACCATGGTGCCTTTCCATATTTTACCTCATTTGGGATTTTTTCAAGATTGCCCTGGGTATTTCTTTCTATTATGTGCAGGCAAAAATGTCACCACTTACCTCTTAGCCTATATTTCACAGAGTGGTAGGCATGTTGTACGGTTCTTATCTCTGATAGATGGACCAACACATCAGCAGGTGGGACACTCCACGTCTCCAATCAAAGCCTTCCATAAACACTTTCCTGCATTAATGGACTCAGGTTGCAGACCTCACACATATCAGCAGGGGCCTGGCAGGGTGGCAGAGAGGAATTAGGGAACTGCTCCCTCTAGGTGAAGTTAAAGTCTACTGCAGGGGATTTTGGAAAGGCTGGAAGTTTTTCGTTTTAGAGGGTGGCAGTAATTACATCTGTGTTTGTTCTGGATTTAACGTAATCAGCTCAAACGTGCAAAACCAGGACGGCCCAAGTCCAATTTTTGCTCTAATCTCTTGCAGAGCTGTTATTGGCTTATCAAGTTGTAATTGGTGTAAACCCTCTTGTTTTTTGAGCAGTTTTGGGTGATGGATGACTGCGTAGGCAATTCCCCGGTCAACCAGAGGGAAATTGAACCTGTTGCACTGGGCTTTTTGAGCTGGGATTTGTGTTCATTCAGAGCCAACCTTACACTGTAGATTACTATATTGTTCAGAAAGTCAGTATGAGCAATATATGCCAAGAGAGAGCTGAAAATGAACTTGGTTGTCAATAATTTCTGTTGCTTGTTTTCTCACCTTGTCATCTGTTTTATCTCTTGCCTTGCAGTTATGTGGCTGTGGGCTGCTTGGCGTAGGCATCTGGCTCTCTGTGTCCCAGGGCAGCTTCGCCACCTTCTCGCCCTCATTCCCCTCACTGTCGGCTGCCAACATGGTCATCGCCATCGGCGCCATCGTCATGGTAACAGGCTTTCTCGGTTGCCTGGGTGCCATCAAGGAGAACAAGTGCCTGCTTCTGAGCGTGAGTTAAATCTACATACCGACGCAGGCGACTGTCCAAGCATAAATGCACACACTGCAACTCCTCTCTTGCTCTTTCTCTCCTACTTTGGATATATTTTTCTCACATTCACCCATGTCACCCATGAAAATATTGACAGAAATGTCTTGTGGAGACAGCCTCTCACATATGTGTCTATACACCTACACACACTGGTCACAGGCCAGCGAGAACTTAGCAGCATATTTGTATTTGTCTTCCAGCCAGAATCTCAGCGGAGGTAGACGACTGACAGGAGTTCAGTCTGCATTGTATCAAACCTCAGGGGCTCACAAAGGAAAATTGGAACTGAGCAGTGTGATTCTCCCTTTCTGCAAATTAACACCAACGCAATCATGTCATTTCTATGGCCCAGTGAAAGATCTGTCAGTCAAGATCCCTTTTGTGTCACCAACGTGGTTAAATTACTGTATGTACATAGCACACTAAAGGCACTTGATATTTTTGAGAATGTTCTGTTATTCATTACAAAGACTCCTCTGTCTTGATGTTGCAATGTTTAACCAAGTTTTACAAGTGTTTTATCTTAAGTACAAGTTAATTACAAAAGTTCACCCAATGGAATGAGGCTTCAAAAAAAAAAAAAAAACTTTCATGTATAGAAACTTTAAATGAGACGTGGAGTTGGGGCTCTGGGTACTTAACACCACAAACAGCTCAATCCCTTGAAGCTCTTGCATCAGTCAAAAGCTCCACCAAATCCTCAGTGTTCGACATGGCTTCCTTCACCTGCCTAACAACTGTGAAGCGGAGAGAGGAAGAGAGCGGAGTGCAAGGAGGAGGGAGATGGAGGGGGTGAGGAAGACGGCTGGAATGAGAAAAAAGGGAAATTTAATGGAAAATCTAGCAGTTCTGATGTTTCTCATTAAGTCTCTTGCTACATCTGCATGTGGCAGTGTTTAATATTTGGCCACGATAATTCTGTTTAGTGCAGAGTTGTTGTTGCTAGTTGTTGTTGTTGTTGTTGTTGTTTTTTTTTCTTAGTCTGCCTGTCCGACTCCGCACACCCAGGGACGTGGAAACATCAGAGTGGGTTTAGATCTACCGGAGCAAACAGATCCAAGCGTCTACCTTGACATATTATCTCTGAATATTCTCTGAAGTTACTCTGAGGACAACTCTCTCTGGATTAGAAATATTCAAAGCCTAGACATCCTTTGCAGTACATTTTCAGTCTCTCTTTTTTGCTGCCAAAAATTGTTTACTGAGACAAATTTAAAAAACAGAAAACAAAGTGGGAGAGAAAACGCTGAAATATCCGGCTGAAACGTCAAATCTTTAAAACCTTGAAAGCGTGAATTGTTGTCAAATGAGAACATACGCCCACAAAGCTGGGTTTGCATGTGAATACATACACACATATTCTCAGACAGAGCCATCACAGTGCCACTAATTTAGTGTACAAAGGCTTTTCCTTGAATTTTTTGCACCAGGAAAATGTGATACATATTAACTGGCAACCCAGATACTCAACCAACAAAAAACTGTCTTAACTATTTCATTTGGGCCTTGACACAAATATTAGCTTACCCCTTCCTGCCAAATGAGTTTGGAATTAATGGGGTTTTCTAAAATCTAGGTTTGCGTGCCTCCTCCCATGCTGTGCAGAAGAGATTGGTAAATATTGTGCTAAAGAGGAGTCAATTGTGAGAGGTGAATAGTAGATGAGATGCAAGGCTGTGTTGGAAATTAATCTAAGGAGGTATTAAACCTTCTTCCCCTCCTGTCACACATTCACAAGCCCTCTGGCACTTAGATTCTCCTTTTTTTCCCTCCCTCTGTCATTCCCACCTCCTCCTTCATCTCTCTTTTTCTGTCTTTCCTTCTCCTGTTTAAGTGTTTTTGTGTTGAGTGTGTGCTTCATTTTATAATTGGGAAATCTGAATTGCTGTGTATTCTGCTCACAAACTGAGATCACTGACTGTAACCTTAAAGGAATAGTTCAACATTTTACCAAATACGCTTATTTGCTTTCTTGCAGAGCGTTAGATGAGAAGATTGATACCACTCTCATGTCTGTGCGCTAAGTAGGAAGCTACCACCAGCGGGTCAGTTAGCTTAGCTTAGCACAAACGGGAAACTAGAAACGGGGAAACAGCTAGCCCTGTTTAACCACATCTGCCTACCAGCATCTCTAAGGCTCACAAATTAACACATTATATCTTGTTTGTTTAAGTGCTGGGCTATTTCTTAGCTGGACGAAGTAACTTCCTGGAGTCTTGTTGTCACGGTCAGTAAGGTTGCCAGGCAACCAGTGGAGACTTCAGTCCAGCACATAACCCCCCATGAAACTACAACGTGTCCTTTTTACACTTTGGTTTTTGTAGAGATTAAACAAACAAGATATAATGTGTCAACTAGTGAGCTTTAGAGGTGTTGGCGGATTTTGTTTCATTCAGATATAGCCAGGCTAGCTGTTTCCCTCTGTTTTCAGTCTTAATGCTAAGCTAAGCTACCGGGCAGCTGGCTGTAGTTTCATATTTGCAGTACAGATTTGAGAATTTTCTTCTCATCTAACTCTTGGCAAGAGAGCAAATTTAAAGCGTATTTCACAAAAGGTCAAAACTCTTCCTTTAACCTAAACTGACTGATCATGTTTCCATGCACAGATAAGAAGAAAACACTCATTCACACATTGCATTTGAGGGTAGAGTGTGAATCAAAAGCACTACAAATCACAGATGCAGAGTTTATTATAAAATGTATAAAAACTTTCACATATGTGATGAATGTCACCTCCTGTAGCACTCAGAGAAACAAAGGACTGCAACAGAGGCCTAGACTATCAGATTTGTATTCAACATGTTTTCATAGGCATGACAAAGTAGATTTACAATACTGCCAAAGGAATTGTTAAAACAAGGCTCTTCTCCCTCTCTCTGACAGTTCTTCATTGTCCTGCTGATAATTCTTCTGGCAGAGCTGATATTACTCATTCTGTTCTTTGTGTACTCAGATAAGGTAAGTTAATTTTGTTTTCCATGTTGTGTCTGAATGTTAAAACTTACGTCTGTTATTGTTCCAGTTGACCTGGTAACATTTTCTTTATGCACTTCACCACGGCTTATCCATGCCAAGGTTGTGAGGCATACATTCCAGTTTGAATGCCCTAGACTTGGAAAGTTAATGTGTTAAAGCTTGCGCAAACACACACACACAGGACCACACACAACTGCACAAAGCAATAAAAAGTGTTAGCGTGATAAACATATCCATGTTCCAGTTGCTTCCGGGGATCCGAGTTTACTTTTTTTATATTTGGTTGTTTCTCAGACAGGAGGTTGAATGTCTTCATTCTGCCATTAACCCAGCAGTCAAAGGTTAGGCCACAAAATGCAGCCCAATCCCGACCAGTTGGCTCCCTGTAATTGGTTCTAAGCACATTTCCCATGACCCTTGCATGGGCTCAAGTCAGGTGTATGTCTGTGTGGCGAACAGATGACGATATGTAAAGCTCTGGAGATTATTGACATTCATGTACAGACTAGATTCTTCTCCATGTTTAATTAAATCGCCCCACAAATGTTTCATCCTGAAGATGACAAATGTCTTGCCGGGAAAAGCAATGAAGACTTCTATCTGTTTTCAAGGACACGTTGTTGATGGATCCGTCTATTTATATATTCAAAGTCTCTATGTCACCCGGCCCTTGGGACGCCGGCTAATTCTCCCTCTTTGTTCTGAGGTTATTGCTCAAACTTAGTCTCTCAGGCAGATAAAGGAATTCATTTAGCAGCCAATCCATTCTCAGATTTGGATCAGGTCTCGGAGGCACACCCTGTCAGGAGTAAATATGTCTGCAGCCTTATCTCCAAAATATTACCGGCTTAACTTTGGGGGAAAAAAACTCCAAACCCTGATCCCTCTGGTGGAATTTTAATAGAGTGCCTCTTGACTTCAACGTAGCACCTTCCCATTACCTGTGAAGTCAGGAAAAGACAGCCAAGTAGGGTTGAGGATTTCTTAAATGTGAAATCAAATGAGTCGGCACTAGTAAGGGATAGGGCGTTAGTCGGGGAGAACTATCTCATTCACACAAGTGAATAGCACCCGTATTTTATGTTTCTCCCATCTTGCCAAATTAAAGTGTGTTTACTGGCTTACCTGGCTTAGACCTAATTGGATGTGAGACTACAATAATGCTGATCACTACCAAATTTATTTCCCTTTATTGGTCTTCAAATGTCATTGAAAAGCAAGGCCATCACAACAAATTATATGTTAATGCAGATGGCATTTTCAGACAGCCTCCAAATACGATGTCCTGCAAATTTGAGGAAATTGTGTGGTGCTATTACTCAGATGGCATTTTATGATAAAGAATGTGAAAGATTTGAATAAGTACAACTGGTGTACAGTCACACAAGGCCTTCAAATGTTGCTCTGTTTTTTTCTCTCCTCCTGGCTGGCTTCTCTCCAATGAAATCTAGTATGCCATGTGAGGCTCTCCTCATCCTCTGCTACAGGCTGTGATCAGAAGAATCACTAATTCACTTCCCCTATTTGATCTTCTAATCACAAGGCATTTATTAACCAGTCTGGAAGACATATAGTAGTTGGCAGCTTGTAAATGTGTATCAACAGAGGCCTGCAAAACAGTCTTTCAAATAGGTCAACTTTAAGTCATGAGTGACACCACTGTGATCCTTCCGGGTGACAAGCTGTCGACGAGATGTGAGGAAGAAACGAACATATAGGATCTGTTTTGCTGGAGGAACACATTTTTTCACTGCTTTTATTCAGTTCCCCTGTCTCACCCCTTACTTCTGCATTTCCACCAGTTTAATCCTGCTTAAGAGGTACAGCGCTTACTTCTTAATGGAGAATCTCTCTCTCTTCTTCCCCACTGCAGCAGTCTTGCATCCAGGTATGGCTTCTGTGTAGGTACCCCCTCTCTCGCGCCACAGCTCAGTGGTGTTAAGCTCTTTGATTAAATGCCATGTAGAGGCCATAGTATAATAAAGGCTGGCCCTGCAGTTAGCAACCAGCTGACTACAGCAGATGGCTGGGCCACAAACCAGATTACAGCCATCCGTCTTTAACGCTGTGACCTCATTGTGCCTCCGTCGACCCAACACGCCGAGCCGAACACCAAGGTTTATTAACTCAGAATCAGGAAGCAGAACCTGGAAAGCAGAGAAGGGAAGCTCCAAAGAATGTGTACGGGGATGCAGGGAGAGTGGGTGAAAAAGAAAATGCAGAGGGGGGGAACGTATGGAGGGAAAGCAGGTGGAAAGAGGTGAAAGAAAAAGGGAGGTGAGATGCAGTATCTAAGGCAGGGCAGGGAAGGAAGATGAATGTGTTAGGAAGGGAAGTTGTTAGAGGAGAGAGGGAGAACTACATAAAAATAGTCTGAACAGAGGAGCAAAAGAGGAGAGGTGTCACTGTAAAGTTTTAGAAAGAGAGTCAGGAGAAAGGCAATGATGTCATGGAGGAGGAAGGGAGGTTAGTCACATAAAAGACCATTTCAGAGAACAGAAATGACCTTACAACATCCATGATTTATCTTACTAACAATCCAACAAACCAGCAGACACATCTAGTCATATGTTGAAATAGTGTACAGAATTATGTTCAGTCCCTGGCCATGCTTTTCTTTTTCCAGACCAATTACAGAGAAGTAGTGGGGGTCTTCCCCTCGCTCTCTGTCGAGTGCCCTGGCCTCAGGCTACCCGGCACAGGCTTGGAGAGCAACTGAGGGAATTAAGTATCCTGTTTAATGATGTGCTGTTGAGGACCTCTGGGTGAGATCCTGTTTATCTCCACATCATTTATTACACTTTTCCAGGCAGTTAGCTAACGCACTTATCCATAGCTGTGCAATCAGAGCAACAGTAAAATATTGTTAGCGTCGGTTCTTAGGGTCCTACAGAATCAAAGGATGTGACAAGTAGAGCTAGTGTGCCCTGTATACATGTGGCCGAAGAATTATTGTGGAAGAGAGTATAAGAGTACTGAACACTGAAAGAGGTGCCTTAGAGTGAATGCAACAAATAAGATGTGAAAAGGGAAGATGCTATGGGTTGATATGAGTTTGTCCTTGAAAAGTATATAGCTAATGATGGAAGATGGGGTGTGACTGTCACGTTAATGTTTGGTTATGAGGTAACACTCTTTCAATACTGTTGTACAGCTGACTGGAGTTAAGCCAACTGTGATCTGATAATACAGAAAAAAGACTTGCTTTCTTTCATTTGAAGAAACACTCAAATAAGTGACAGTTTGTTCTGAATTGTGTAGCTGATTAAGACTTCATAGAGTGAGTCATGTTTAAAGACTGAAGATGAGATCAGAGGGGGGAGATGAGGTGAGTACGACAGGGAATAGAAATTTGAAGAATAGTGGATTTTCAGTTTACCACTGGCACGATTCTGACGCCTGCTTTAATGGAAAAATCCAAGTTATAGTTATGAAAGTATTTCAATTCAATTTATTTATATAGCGCCAATTCATAATAGAAGTTATCTCATTGCACTTTTCCTATAGAGCAGGTCTAGACCGTACTCTTTATAATGTTATTTACAGAGACCCAACAAATCCTACCATGAGCAAGCACTTGGCAACAGTGGCCAGAACAGGCAGAAACCTTGGACAGAACCAGACTCAATGGTGGGCGCTGCCGCTGCCGTGTTAGGTTTTGAGAGAGAAGGAGAGGGAAGAGGGGGAGCACAATGCAAATTCCACCTAGAAATTTTTAATTGTAATAATGTAATGGTAGTGGTAATATTAATATGAATAGAGTAATATTAATAGGAATGAAAGTCATAGGAATAATAATGACAATAATAGTAACAGAGCCAATAACAACAACTGTAGTAGCAGTTGTCGAGCAGGAACACGGGGGCAGCGGGTGGGCCTCAACCACAGATCCAGTCTCTGCAGCTCCAGAGGCAGAAATACCTGCTGAAAGCGACAGAAGGAGAGAGGGGAGAAATGAGAAAGCACAGAACTACGGAAGAGAGATGATGTCGAGTTAGTAACATGCAGTATTAATTAGGACCGTATCGTTTTCCACTTATCATCATCAAAAGTTACCTCAACCATAACCAAAATAACTTGACCTAAATGTAACCACATTGTTGTCAAGGCAAATCTCTAGCTATGGTACAAATAAGCCATAATTTTTCATTCCAAAACATGTGCTTTTCACATGAATCATCATAGGAATCTATTGTTTTTCCAGAGTGCAGATAGGTACAGTATGTTGTGTTATGATGTGTATGCGTCAAGAACCTGCCCTAGTATTCTAGGAGGGTAAATGTGCAAGTAAAGGAAGGAGTGACAGTTCTGCAGTTCCCCTCAGCTCTACAGTGCATTATAACTCTTCAAGCTTATTGTTTTGGTTTTCCAGCCTTCAACTTTACTGTTTTGGTTCACTCTCACCGCTCCCACACATTGTTTTCGGCCACAGCAGGCAGCTGTCTGCAAAAAACATCAGATAGACAAAGTTAAGAGCCAGATATTTCTCTCTGGAGTTGGTGGAGACCAAACCAGAGAATATTAGACTTACATTTGCCACATGGCCAGAGACACAACTCCAAATGAATGATAATATTACTCCAATGCTGCTGGATGTGGAAACAAGCAACTTTTTTCTAATTTGTTAGTCATATGAACTTAGAAGGTGATAACATGTTGGTGTTTTGTTCACAGCTTGTGTTTGCTGCCCCAAGTGGCCAAACAATTTGAGATAACAGGTTTATGTTAAGAGAATTTTCAGTGAGCGTAGCGCCAACAGAAGGTGGCAGACTACTAAAAACTTTCATTTTTATCTGGCTACATTTTTACATACTGTATGTACCATTTGTCTTGTTTCACAGATGGGTTGTTTTTTCATTTAGTTGGCTTCTTTCTCAGAGTGGTAATATGTTTACTAAAACACCTGCATAGTCTGCTGTTGTTGTTGTTGTTGTTGTTGTTTTAGTACTGCAGAGACTGTGATTCATTTGGAATTAAACACTGTAACATCGTTTGAAGATTGTAATTGCTCAAAGTGATAAATAGCAGTTGGGTAAAAGTGAATAAAAACTCACACAATACACAAATTGCTCTTCTATACACCCATCACACCACCAACTGTAAATAAGCAATACTTTTGTGAGGAGCTCAAACTGCCCTCTGAGAAACCAGTTGTTCGTTCTCAGAGGCAAAACTAATGAGAAAGAAATACAAGAGAATCAACACTGCGGTACAACTCGCATATCTCTAAATTTGTTCTTCCATGGCAGAATTTGTCACCTACATGGCACAGATGTAACCTTTGCTGTCTGAACAGGAAAATTGGATTTGAGGTGCAACATTGAAACACCAACGAAAAGACCGGATCTTTGACATTTATAAAAATTGGAGCAGTCAGCTCGGACATGGCTATGTACTCTGATAATGAGCAAGCAGTGTGGCTCCATGTCTGCATGGTGACAAGTCCCAGTGTACCTGGCTCCCAAGGTGTTTACATGTCACCAGATCTGGGGCCCAATTCTGACAGTAGGGAGTCCTTGCACTGGAGTTATTAAAGTCTCTGTGCTTGGATCAGGAAAAAAAAGCATAAGACAAACTAAAAAAGTAAATAAAGAAAAGCTTTAATACCTTACCATTTGGTCATTTCAGTACTGGCTTGGGTGTATTGTATTATTACAGCTTTTCAAGTGACAGACAGGTGTTTATCAGATGATCCACCACCCACTCTCTGTTCTCTGCTTTTGTGAACAGTGACAGAAAACACACACCAATTTGGATAGAAAGCCTATTCCTTCCTCCGCCCTGTCAACATGTATATCTGCACGTCTCCCTCTGTTTTCTTGCTTTCAATGACTGATGTGTGTTGGCCCGGCTGGCCGAGCTGAACCCTAGATTTCTGTGATGAATGTGCTGTCCTGTATTGCTGAGCGTGGACTTGGTCAGCCCAGAGGAAACCACAAGCTTATCTGTTTAATGAGAAGTATGAGCCATGTATCAGGGTTTTGCCAGTATGCCACACTTTAGGTATTGCATTGATGCCCGGTGGCAACTTTGAGAGGAAACTTACCTGGAGTTAAACGTTGCCAAAGTATGATGTTGGACTGTTATTTGTGAACAATTTCCAGTACCAGCAACATGAGCTTCAGTCAAGAAGTTAGTTTTCCTTATCAGAAAAAATAGGCTAATGCAACAAAGATGTGTTGTATCTGCTCCTTTCGCAAGCAGAAAATGGGGCAGAGCATTGCATGATCAAATCCCTGTTTGTTCTGCAGCCATTTGTCTGCCTATCGTTAGTGGTAAATCTGGATCATTAAGTTTCATTTCACACTGTAACAAAGACTTCCACACATGAAATGGAAGATGTACAGAGACTTATTGGAGACCCTGAAGATGATTTTTATTGTAGTGGGGGGGAGGCCTGCTCTCTAGTGACTGTTAGTGAGGAGTCAGTAATGAGCGAGCAGCATACCATATAGCCTAGATGGAGAGGAGAAGATAGAGGATAGAAACAAAGTATGAGGCAGAGATTGATGATGCTGCTCTTCATCTTGTTTTCCTACACAAGGACAGATATGGTAGGGCCTGCAGCCTGAGGTGCAATACACAGATGCACTCCTTTGCATCAGCAAAGTTACAGAGTGAGAAAGAAGAATTTGATTTGAAATGATACTAATCGTGTTTCAGAGAATGTTATAAATGGGTTTTGCATGATTAATGATTACTAAATAATTTTATTGCCAGGGAAACTTTAATTGCTCAGTAAAAAAATCTGTTTCATTTTTATGTTTAATTCGGCAAATAGTTTTCTTATGCCTTGCAGCTCAGAAAACAAGGGTTTGAGGGGTTTTATTCCCACCAATAAATTGCTTAACCACTTAATTAAAACTTAATCTAGTTTTCTGTACGATCAAAGGAAGGTTTGGTATGTCTCTCATATACAGTGCAGTGTACAGAATACAGGTCTCTGCTGAGCTACACATGTCAAATGACATTAAAATTGTATTTCTTTTATAAAAGCAGACATTATCTACCAGGCTGCTTCATTTTTCCTGCTTATATTATTTTTTAACTGAAGGATTTATGACTTATTGTGTGCAGAATTTTTTTTCTGGGCATAGTCTGAGGCCTTAAGCTTTAACTATTAAAGCAAGTGCGTTCCTTTTGTTGTGATATAACTTGTATTGCCTGTGAAGATGTACAGCAGGGTTCTGGCAGTCCATGTCATTTTCCCAGTAATAATTACCCCTTATCTGAAGCGCCTCTCAATCTATCCTGGCAGTTAGCAAATCCCCACTGGCAAAGCAAACTGCAGGAGAACTAAAGCTCTGATTTTGTATCTCATTAACACATCTAATGAGATATTAATCTCCATCAGACATGACACAACCCTGAGCGCATTGTTGGGGTTCAGTCAAGAGGAAAATGATTTGTTAGCTCTGCTGAAGGGCATGTTGAAGCTGTGTGTGTGGAGCGAAGCGACACATGACTTGTGTCAGATCTGCAGTCATGCAAAAGTCCAAGTCACTTGTAGGGTTATTTTTAGATGACAAGAAAAAAGGTTACCTGTAACTGAGCTGCTGTCGTTTTCCACTGGTATTTTCTGTCTTTACATTCTAGTTGTTGCCGTCAGCTGTCTATGTACTCTTTTCATCATGATTAGTCAGTTGACAATCCATGATCAATCATACACAATCCTCTGAAAACACTAAAAAGTACTTCACTGCACGCCATGGACACCACCATGATCGGCAGTTTGAAAAGAGCAGAATAATGTGAATGCACCCTTACAAACACTCAAGTTTCAACTGTCTATTCCAATATAAAGACTAATTAATTAATGCTAAAACTCAACAGTTCTTGCTCAACCAACCCCTTTAAACCAAGGTCTCTAACCAAGGCTGGTGTTGTCTTTTTTCGTCTCCAGGTGAGACAGAACGCAAAGCAGGATCTGAAGGATGGGCTGGCTCTCTATAACTCAGAAAACAACATAGGCCTGAGAAATGCCTGGAACATCATCCAGGCAGAGGTAGGCAGCCCGCACACCATGCATTACATCAAGTATTAGAAACATTAGCATAAACGTTCACTTCACTAAATGCAAAGTTTTACTGAAATATTCCAGCTAATGTATTTCCTGGCTTGTAGCTGTGTCATTAATGTGACTTTAAAGGTCAAAACTGGCTGTTGAAGCACACTTCATTCCATTATTGGAGTCCTCTAAATCAAAGGGACTAATTATGATACTTATTACATTAAAGTTAGTTTGAGGTCTCCTTGGACTGACAGGAAGCATTAACTAATCTGTGTCCAATGTGTGTGTGTGTGTGTGTGTGGCATTCACAGTGGAAGTGCTGTGGTGTGATAGCATACACCGACTGGCACGAGGCCCTGAAGGAGAAGGTAGTTCCTGACCGCTGCTGCCAGGAGCATTACCAGAACTGTGGGCGTAACTCCACCAACATGTTCTGGAACAGGGTGAGTTCACATTGGCTGTAATGTAAATGCATGTAAATACAGTGGGTACGGAAAGTATTCAGACCCCTTTAAATTTTTCACTCTTTGTTTCATTGCAGCCATTTGCTAAAATCAAAAAAGTTTATTTTATTTCTCATTAAGGTACACTCAGCACCCCATCTTGACAGAAAAAAACAGAAATGTAGAAATATTTGCAAATTTATTAAAAAAGAAAAACTGAAATATCACATGGTCATAAGTATTCAGACCCTTTGTTGTGACACTCACATGTTGTCCATTTCTTCTGATCCTCCTTGAGGTTGGTTCTACGGCTTCATTGGAGTCCAGCTGTGTTTAATTAAACTGATTGGACTTGATTAGGAAAGGCACACACCTGTCTATATAAGACCTTACAGCTCACAGTGCATGTCAGAGCAGGAAGAGAGCAAGGAACTGCCCAAGGAGCTCAGAGACAGAATTGTGGCAAGGCACGGATCTGGCCAAGGTTACAAATAAATTTCTGCAGTACTCAAAGTTCCTAAGAGCACAGTGGCCTCCATAATCCTTAAATGGAAGAAGTTTGGGATGACCAGAACTCTTCCTAGACCTGGCCGCCCAGCCAAACTGAGCAATCGTGGGAGAAGAGCCTTGGTGAGAGAGGTAAAGAAGAACCCAAAGATCACTGTGGCTGAGCTCCAAAGATGCAGTAGGGAGATGGGAGAAAGTTCCAAAAAGTCAACTATCACTGCAGCCATCCACCAGTCGGGGCTTTATGGCAGAGTGGCCCGACGGAAGCCTCTCCTCAGTGCAAGACATATGAAAGCCTGCATAGAGTTTGCAAAAAAACACATGAAGGACTCCCAGACTATGAGAAATAAGATCCTCTGGTCTGAGACCAAGGTTGAACTTTTTGGCGTTTATTCTAAGCGGTATGTGTGGAGAAAACCAGATACTGCTCATCACCTGCCCAATACAATCCCAAAACAGTGAAACATGGTGGTGGCAGCATCATGCTATGGGGGTGTTTTTCAGCTGCAGGGACAGGATGACTGGTTGCAATTGAAGGAAAGATGAATGCAGTCAAGTACAGAGAGATCCTGGAAGAAAACCTCTTCCAGAGTGCTCAGGACCTCAGATTGGGCCGAAGGTTCACCTTCCAACAAGACAATGACCCTGAGCACACAGCTAAAAAAACAAAGCAGTGGCTTCGGAACAACTCTGTGACCATTCTTGAGTGGCCCAGCCAGAGCCCTGACCTAAACCCAATTGAGCATCTCTGGAGAGACCTGAAAATGGCTGTCCACCAACGTTCAGCATCCAACCTGACGGAACTGGAAAGGATCTGCAAGGAAGAATGGCAGAGGATCCCCAAATCCAGGTGTGAAAGACTTGTTGCATCATTACCAAGAAGACTCATGGCTGTACTAGCTCAAAAGGTTGCTTCCACTCAATACTGAGCAAAGGGTCTGAATACTTATGAACATGTGATATTTCAGTTTTTCATAATTTGCATAAATTTCTACATTTCTGTTTTTGTTTTGTTTTGTTTCTGTCAAGATGGGGTGCTGAGTGTACATTTATGAGAAATAAAATTAACTTTTTGATTTTTAGCAAATGGCTGCAATGAAACGAAGAGTGAAAAATTTAAAGGGGTCTGAATACTTTCCGTACCCACTGTAAATGTGCATAAATGTTATTTGTTATACACACTGTATTATATAACCATGGAAGGATTACTGAATGGGTGTACTGGGCACAGCTTCTTTTTAAGTGACATTTCTTGTTGCAAAGTCAATTAAACAGCTACAAAGAGACTGAATACAAAGAGTCAAAATGACTACAAAGATACACAAAACCACTATGTCTGGGTGTCTTGCTCATACCGTATGTAGGAGGTGGCCCATTGTCTCATAATTCGTCTATGGATATAACACTAGTGGGATCATCAGCCAGATCCATACGGTCTTATTGTTTCACATCAAGTTTTGTTTGAATATACAGTATGTGGTTTTAAATAATAATTATGTGGATATAGGACACTGACTGATGTTAGTAATGGATTCACAGGGGACATAAAATTCATAAATCTTATATATTTTAAATCTTTGGTCCATCTGTTCAGTAGTTGCTTTTACAACCCTCTTTTGTGTACTTAAAGTAGCTTTAAAGTTTTCGTCTTATTGCTGAATTCTGGATTTTTTTTTCCATTATGCATGAGACAACAGTCCTTTTTCCCAAAAATCTTGCAGCAAAATGTTCACCAATCTCCCCCCATTACAAGTCTAATCTGCTATTGGTCTGGCATGTGGTTTGTTAGCAGGTCCAAAGTAGGGGATTAAAAGCTGTAATATAATTGCCAAAGTGAGAATAGACAGACATTGAGCTGGCCCATTGGGAAAGCGCAGCACTGAAAGCCTGTGTGTAATCCTGCCCAGAGGAGACGGCCACACACTATATAGTTAAGCCTTACATGCTGCCTCAGCACCCACACTCAAGAAGGGGCACCACTTTCACCCCACCTCAACCTTTTATATATATATATAAAAGTCATTGCTCATGGGTAATTCATTTGTTTTAACACCTCACCTGGTAGTTCATTCATCCGAGGGTACATCTCATATGTAAGAGATGTATTTTTTCTATAAAAGCGGGAACTGGATGGTTTTTCTAGGTGACCAAACAGGCTACGAGCCCTATTGCGTAAGTGACATGATTTCCTCTGCCACACTGAAAATGCACATTTCTTTAGTGGTATCTTTACAAGCTTTTGTTCCATTTTAGGGCTGCTTTGAGAAAGTGGAGGAATGGCTGGATGACAACAAGCACCTGCTGGGAACCATAGGCATGGTGATCTTGGTAGTGCAGGTAGGAGGCTTAGAGATAAACTTTCCTTCTCCATTTGTTTTTGTTTTTCCCATTTATTTTCCCTCTCTGTTTCTTCTTCTCAACATGTTTATTTAAAAAAAAAAACATGTGCATCTAGTGGCCTCAGTGCCACCACCATCTACTGAGAAAGTTATGAGGCCTGTGCTCAGTGGGCGTTCTGGGCACCCACACATCTTGAAATATTGAAGTCACTGTCTTCTGCACCCCGATCCTGTCTGGGAGAATCAAAGCCACCTGGCTTTGTGCCAAGCAGGCTGTAGTCATGTATAAGGAGCCATGAGAAGATAGGAGAGTGGAGATACTGAATATAGAGGAGCAGGTATAGAGTCGCAGGGAGGTTTGATAGATATTCCTCCAAAGGTACCATTTCTCTTTTTGCCCTAAACTCTTCTTTACATCTATTCCTCTTTGTACAGTGAGGCTCTCACTGTCTTTGCAGTAGTTTTTCCACTTACTTTGCCTTGCACAAATTTGACTGCTGGAGTGTTTTCTTTATGTTTATTCGCTCCAGACAGTCAAGATGCCAACTGCACAGGCGTTAGCTGCTGCTAGCTAGCAATGCACCGACCATGTGTGTGCAGAAAGTGTCTTTGCTGCTGTGTTTGTGTGACAACTCAACTGATTTTACAACTCATCAGGAACTCCACTTTCTGTAATCTTCCTCCAGTCTCTCCTTTTTCCTGTAGTCTGTACGTTTATGAAATGAAGCCATAAAACCCCGGGATAAGTGGGAAGTTTTCGCTCAAGTTGAAACATTTTTAGCTCACGCGGAGATGTCTTTTTAATAGGCAAGCACGATGGCAGCAAGACAGTCTTGGGTCTGGATCCAGAAACAGCCAGTGCATGTTGTCCCTGTGGGTCTAAAGACATGCATGTTGATGACAATTTGAGACTCTAAATTGATTGTTTGTCTATATGTGCCACCCCCTGTGATAGACCGGTACCCTGCCTCATGCCTTATGTAAATGGATGGACCTTTACGTATCATACATTTATGTCACTCACTTCTTAATAGTTAACTTTCCATCCAAATGTGGCACAAATTTCAACAGAATTTCCGGAAAATCTGCAAAACAAAATGCAGAAACGATGCAGAACATGTGATGGAAATACGTCATTTATGTTTGTTTCACATACTAATTTGAGGAATGTTACAGTCATATCATTCACCACAGATCTGATGTTTTCATATGCTTGAGTGACGCTTAAGTCATGTGCTTCTTGTACATCATGTCTGTTTCCATCACACTTTGTTGCATTTTGTTTTCCTCCACACATCAGCTTTTCAATCCCTTTTTTTGCAACATGTTGACTGTTTTTTGAATTTTCCACTCTGGTTTTTGTTATACACAAACTGAAAATACGGATGAAAACAGGAGGGCGGAAAGGCACTTAAAATTTCGGTTTATGCAATGTATCATTTCCTGCACTGTGCTTCTTCCTTTTCACTTTTAATGCTTTCAACACTTTATTTTCCCAGCGCTCCCTGTGACTGTGCTCATGCAAGACAAGTCTTCAGTTTGCTAATACATGAAACCTTAGTTCATTCAGAGCAAGGTGGCCTCACTATGAAATCTCTGCATTGAGTTTTGTAAGATTCTGCACATTTCTCAGGGGAAGATGGTGCTTGAGCTTTAGTGTAAGTTCACAGCCTCACTGAGAGAAAGTCAGCATGGTATATTGGCTAGCTTCAGATCACTGTGTATTCATGACAAGAACACACTCTTCTTACATGCTGTCATGTATTTATTCTAACTCACAGACTCTTTTCTCTCTGACACTATCTCCTCTCTGTCTGGTCATTCTTCTCCAAACACTCGTACAGTATGCACATGCAGAACAGTGACAAATATTGGCCCTGTTTGGAGACTGATAAAGTCTTCATGCAGAATGAAACCCCACAACACTGACTCGGCTGACATTGATTTTAATGATCTCGCTCCTTCTCTATACACACACACACACACACACACACACACACACACACACACACACACACACTCTCTCTCTCTCTCCTCACTCTGATTCAGGTGAGGGGTGGAAGAGTCGAGAAAATTGACCTTGAGCTGTCAGATTAGCAGACTTGAAGGCAAGGTGGAGGACGTGAGAGTGATGAGCATCATGAAAAGCTGATGCCCCTCAACTCAATGCAATGTCACATAATAGCCAGAGGAACAGAGAACTGGCTTATGAATGATTTAGACTAGCAGCATATATGACTGACTTTGACAAAAGCCTTTATGTATTCTTTAACTTCACCCACAATGGTTTAAGAAATGTCAGCCGTATTTATATATGACTGTGCTTTGAAGAGTCTTGTCGGAGCGACTGGCCATGCTGTCTCAAGCAGACAGCAAAAACTTTGAACCACATGTAAATAACCGGGTTGGTTTTGAAGCACTAAGGCAGTTTTTCACTGGTCTTAACTCCCCCTAAGCTGGATGTTTACCTCAAATGGCACTTCATGTTTTGATTGACAGCAGCTTAAGGTAGCATTTTCTCTGAAGCAGCCCTGCGAATTAGGTTTTGAGTGAAACTAAAGAAAGAGAATCAGCAGCTTTCCCTGGCATAATCACATCCCGTAGGAAACCCCAGTGGAGGCTGTTTGCAGGAAGTCCACCTTGCCTTTTGAGTAAAGACTATGCACCATACAGCACTTTGCAGATTCCCTGCCATGCGAACTTTGCCAGATAATGGTTTTAGGATCAGCCTTATGACTGTGTTTGATGTAGAAGTATCAGGGGTAATGGAAACTTCAAAGAGATAGCTGGCTACTTTGATTCAGTGGCATCTCAATTTACTTAATTGACTTAATGCTTGTGCACGCTGTACATGTTTTCCATCACAAAGATTCCAGAGCTCGCGTTTGAAGGCCATCTGAGTAAAAGAGAGTGAACGAAAATGTGCTCGCACTTCACCACAGGATTTATTGTGCATCACAACACACGGCAGCCCAAGGCATCAACATCAAAAAGTCCACACAGAGACACACATGTGCACACATATACATAAACACATGCATATACACTATACATGCAGACACAAATTCACTATCTCCTTCTTGTTTCCTCCACAGCTCCTGGGCATGGCGTTCTCCATGACGCTGTTCCACCACATCCACAGAACGGGGAAGAAGTACGATGCTTAGCCTTTAGGGGAGGCACCCAATGGAAAGGAGCCCCACTGCCTAATGGGATAAGACTCTGATTTAAACACCCCTGCTTCCCCCTTCTCTTTATAACCTCTTTAGAGTATCCTTTGCCCCCCCCTCCCTTCCCAGACCTTCTGTACAGATTCCAGCTGTGTCCCCGCTCTGTTCTGCTCTCTCCTCTCACCATTCATTTTGCCAAAGAGTAACACAACTGGAAGAGAAGGGACACTTACTTTTGGCAAGGAAGATAATCCCATTGGTTGTCACTCTTCTTGAGTACATTTCTATTTCATGTTCTTATTTCTTTTTTTTTGCTTGGACTAACAATTTGCTGGAAAGGAAGGACGGACTTTGAGACAATGAAGACTTTACTATTGCCCACACACCCCACTCCGAGGCAAAGAGAACATATGAAACTGATAATACCCTTTTTTCCTCATGTTGACTAAAGTCAAGCCCCTTTTCACTTGTAAATGAAAAAAGTTCCAACATGGCATGCTAGTTTTCTACTTTACTGATTTACCTTTGTTGTCGAAATGTCTTCATTTTTTTTTTTTATGTCATCGACGCTCCTGTGGAATGTAAGTGTCGAACAGATCAGTGCAATGAGCTCTCAGACATGCAGCGTGTGTCTGGGGTTGGATTTGACGTGACGTTGCTGTGGTGGGGCACAGACATGTCAGGGTGGTGTTTAATGTAATCCATGATTCCTACTTTTTTCACTCAACTATAGAGATTTGATGGAGGAACGTCATGTAAGCGTGAGGAATCATCAGTGGATTTATTTTATACCAAACTCTGCAGTATCCTCTGAATAATAAATTGTAATGCACAAATCTGCCTGTGAACACACACACACACACGCACGCACACACACACACACTTTTTACTGCCACACAGCTGCAGTATTCCCATTCCCTGAGAGACAATACAAATGGTGTAAAATGGCTGTTTATTAGGGCTCCACCAGGACTGTCAAGTGAAGAGATCTGGGTGATGAAGTTCCCCTTCGAGAATACAGACTGAATTGTGTGTGTGTGTGTGTGTGTGTGTGTGTGTGTGTGTGTGTGTGTGTGTGTGTGTGTGTGTGTGTGCGTAGCTTTGTGGGTGTATTTTATCACATTGTCCAAGCTGCAGATCAAAAAAAAAATACAGCACATAGAAACACGGAGAAGCAAGGTCACGAGGGGCAAAAACATAGCAGACATGTTGTCTCCCTGCTGCCAATTGTGTTAGCGGAGGCTGCTAGAGCCTTTCTCTTCTATATTCTTGAGCTCTCGTCCAATTGCTCTGCCCTCTTCATTCTCTCTCTCTCTGGCTGTCAACCCCCATATTCTTCCCAAATGTCAGAAAGCAATAGGCTTTCTGCTCCATACGTAAACACAGTACCTCTGCTGACATTTCTGTTCAGTTACACCTCTGGTTTGCAACTTCACTGATTTTACATTAAGCATCCTTTTTTTGCAGCCACAGAGGAAGGGGTGGCGGGACTGTAGGCAGATCAAAGCTAAGACAGATAGGTAAGGCAACATGCCCTGTAGGACATGTCTGTTTATGTCTGATTCGCTGCAGGAGACCTGAGCATCAGCCTGCCTCTTTAAGACTGAAAATACTTCTACATCTGCTGTGGTGACTTAAAGAAAATGCCCACCAGTGTGTCTGCTTGAGGCTTCAAAATGTCTGAGCATGTGAGAGGCGGTGGTGAAAAGGATTATCTTATTGTTAAAGGATAATTTTAGTTTTGGCCAGATTATGATTGATGGTTGTCATCAGTTCTGATAGCATTGTACTCACCAAAGTAAATGCTGAGGTCTGAGAACATGGTTTTAACATTTCCACAGAGGGGGGATTATTTTGCCCTACACACCCACACAGGTGTTTTCAGTTACTCTTGCTGATGAGATTAGGGAGTTTTGGAGGGCACTGTGCGTACATTTCATACGCAGAATTCAGATACTGAAAATGTGGGACAGTAAAAATAGTGCACTACACTATATAGCAAATGGGGAGTGATTTCGGACACCTATTTTTGTGGCTCTGGCACAGGAAGACGTCCCCAGTGCACTGATTGGCTTGTATGTTTCTTCAACAACCAGACAACAGCCGTCAATGAGTCCAAGCCCAGACCTGTTTCAATTGGCTATGTGCTTCTTGCCCCATCAGACTTCTTTTTAGAAATGTTGTCACATTCCCAGATCTCAGCAAAGAATTTACAGTACTATTACTGATAGGAATAATGGGCCAAACTACAGAAATAAGACCAAGTTGTAATAAACTGGAATTACCCTTTAACGGGAGAAGACAAGTGATCATTTGTTTGCTGCTGTTGGAAGCCGAGTAGAGAAATCATGGGGACCAAAAGTGGCTGCGTTCTAAACTGTATCCAAGGTAATCGTTGACAGGATAGTTTGTTGCTTTGGATGAAGCCTTGCAACTCAGACACTGTGCATTGCTGCTACATGGACAAAAATTACCAACCAAGACTCACTCATTAGACATTCTTCCAGTCTGGTAGCCTGTATGCCTCAGAGTATCACCTGAAGTCATTCTTAATGTTGTTGTTTTTTAACTGGTTTTATAATGACTTAATCTGAGAGACACAGTTTTAGGAAGAGGGGGGTTCGTGCATCAGGAAGCAATAGATTTAGGCTGTGATGTGCAGCGACCCTGCTGGCTGTGATTCACTGCCTGCCCCCATATGCTCCAACTCTTCTTGCTGTGTCCATTGGGGGAACATGACAGCTGCTGATGTACAGCGCAGGCACGAGCGGTCACATCTCTGCATGGCTGCCTGCACAAACTCTCTACACATCCCTTATTTACGGCCTCGCTCTGCAGACACCCGGCGCTACATATACGGTAACTGGCAGCACTGACACTGTAGAAATACTGCTGTGCTGTTTGGACGCCTCAAAACAGCTTTGAGGTATATTCTGCACCCGGGAGGGGTTATAGGAGAAATAGCTGCAACTAGTTCTGTAAATCAGACTGTATTGTACCCTAACTGCAGGCAAGGAGTTCAGAAGAAACCCAAGATAAATATTTTGTTGCGTTGCTTTGTCTTGCATGGGGTGGAAAAGTGTTTAAACGCGGAAGTCACAGAAAATGTGAGAAAAGTGGAAATAAAACAAATCCAGTGTCTGTCTCCAAATCTGACGCCATACAGACCCAGCATGCAAACTGTGTAACTCGTTGCCACCCACTGATCTGACTGTGCTGACATTCTGACATTTTCTGCTCTGTGTGAACTCCCTTTCAGCTCTGCCACTGTCACCTGGTTTTCTTGAGAAAATGTTCCTTCGTGTTTTTAGAATGCAGGAATGAATGCATTTTAACAAATGCTGTTTAATGATGTTATTTTTGTACATTTGTTGTCGCTGTTTTAATGTTTGTTTTTATACGATGTACTGTTATTTTTCTGTAGTTGTAAGCTGTTTTTACTGTCTTTTTTTTCATGACAGAAGCTCATTGTCGCTCATTGTGAGAACATGACACCGTTAAGAATTAGTTTCTTAGAGGATTAGTCTTTGCGATGTTCCTCTACAAGGTGCAAAAACACCTTTCTGTCTTAACATTGCTACAGGCAGTTAAAGCAATTAGGTCAGAATTGATAAAGAGGGAAAATTTGGCATATAGCATCGGGTGAAGCCCACTAAAGACATACTGCACGCTTGTCGTCTGACTTTAAATAAATTAGGACGTGCTGGTATAATCTGCAGTATATCTTTTAAAACTGCCAGTGTAAGGCCGATTATGTATTTGTAGAGCATGATCTATTAGATGAGACTGAACAACACGGAGCTCATGTCACTACAGTATACCAGCCCTGTAGGTTAGCCCCGGATGTAAATATTTACAACTGATGTAACTTACTGTTACACTGCCTACTCCACTTGTAATCACATTTATATTGACAGTTTGATTGCCATTTTCTAATTCTGAATTGCCTGAAAAACCAATGCTCTTTTATGCTCATTTACACACATACCTTCCACCCATACGTCATCCATGTTTGTTTTTCTGCCTCAGTTTTCTTCTTTAGTACAGGAGCAGTGTAAATTTGTGTTTTTGTCAGTATGGTTTTCATATTTTATTTGACTGCATTTGCATCTTGTAGTAAGACACATTTTTCCGTATGTTTTTTTGTTGTTTTTTTTGGAAGGAGTATAAATGGAAGTACTCCCAGTAAGCCACAGAGCTGGTAAAGGAAGAATGCACATGCAGTAATTGGGTTTTGTCTGCTGTGAAAAATTTAAACACAGAAACTGTTTTGGATTTTTTTTTTGCCACCTTCGACATATTATTTCTGTAATCTCCTCCTAATCCTTCCCCCGTGCTAGTGCTGAATATCTGAGCAGTGGAAATGTATGCTCTAGAAATGGTGTGTTTGATGTTGTGTTCTGCTGGGTGGCACTATCTGATACCTGCCAGCCTTGTCCTGTGGAGTTTTCTGCTACATGTGAAAGCACTCTGAATATCTATACTAGGTGGTGAACTACCGTCTCTTTATTCTCTAAATCAACTATTTTTTAAATAAAGGAAAGAGTGTCACAAAATCCCACGATACCGTACGCTCATTGCCTTTCATGTTTAATGACTTGATGCTCCTGATGTATTCTCTTTTTATGTCCCTGTCAATTATATATGCTGCATTTAAACAGTGTTTGATGCTGGATTTTTTGGGGGTTGGAAGACAGGACTTGGCATGAAGAGCAAAGTGAAGCGCTGTCGCAGCATATCCCATGGTGTATTGAATGAAAGAGAGTGGCATCGCCGCCTTAAAATGGCCTCTTTTTTTAAAATAATAACTAAACCTGAGGGACTGTTGTCCTAAAGACGCTGAGATGAGCTAATGGTAGTCAGCCAGTCGAGCAGAGGGTTTTTTTAAAGAACAAAAGGGAGATGATGAAAGTGGGAACCATCGCCAATTTGTCTCGTGTTTCTACAGCACGGAGTGAGCAGCAGAGTATTTTTGTATGGAGCTTTATCCCTTTTTAAACCTAATTGTTATCAGGCCCATGTGTGATAGTGAGTGGAGTTTATTGTGCCATTCCATCCTGGCTTTTTGTTTTACATCACTGTTCCTTCTATGCAAAAATATGACCTATTTTGACTCTTTGTACAGATTATTTTGTATGAGTAACATGTACTGAAATAAAGTGAACGGAATCAACCGTGGATATTTTTTCCCCCTAATTGTTATTACAGCATTTCACCCCCCCCCCATCCTTACCAGAACTCATTTCATTAATCTGAATTGGGAAGGCTTTCATTTTGATGAGACTGTTTAGTTTGTCCCTGCGCAGCATTATTCAGCTTGTTAACCTGCAGTGGAGGTGATATGCAGGTTGTTTCTGCTGCTGTCTGTTCTCAATCTGTCATGTTTCCCTGAGTAAACTCTCTATCATGTTAACTGCACGGCAGTGAGGCTTTTTGGTCTTTGTCATGCTGTTTTGACACAACTTCACATGCAAACACATGCATTAGACTATTTGTTCTTTAAAACTTCAGTTAGTTTAAAAGATCTATTTAAATGTGCAGTCGGAAGTACACTAAAGATTTTAATTTTACAGTGTTTATATAAATGCAATTAAAGTAAAACCTATTCAAGCTTTTTTAAAGGAATAGTTTGACATTTTGGGAAATACACTTATTTGCTTTCTTGCCAAGAGTTCCATGATAAGATTGATACCACTCTTATGTCAGTATGATAAATATGAAGCTACAGCTAGCAGCTGTTTAGCAACTGGAAACAGGGGGGAAGTGCTAACCTGGCTCTGACAATGATAACAAAATCCACCTACAAACACCTCTGAAGCTAGCTTATTAACATGTTGTATTTTGCTTGTTTAATCTGTACAAAAACCAAAGTGTAAAAATATCTTGGTTTTACGAGGGCGCTGTGTGCCAGACTATTTTTTAGCCTGGTGCAGTTAACCCCAGTAAAACCACAACATGTCAATTTTACAATTTGATTTCCCGCTGCTTCCAGTCTTTATGTTATGCTAAGCTAACCAGCTGCTGGCAGTAGCTTATATTGCATGTACTGACATGGGAGTATAAAAAGCAGTGTTTTTCTTAAAAGGAATAGTTTGACTTTTGGAAAATAATGCTTATTCACTTTCTTGATGAGAGGTAGATGAAAAGATTTACACCACTCTCATGTCTGTATGCTAAATATGAAGCTACGGTCAGCAGACAGTTAGCTTAGCACAAAAAATGGAAACGGGGAAACAGCTGGCGTAGCTCTGTCCAAAGGTAAGAAAATCTGCCTACCAGCACCTCTAAAGCTCACTAATTAACACATTATATCTTGTTTGTTTAATCCATACAAAAACTGAAGTGTAAAAACAACACGCCACTTGGTTACACTTTGGTTTCCCCTCGTTTCCATTCTTTAAAGAGACAGTTCACCCCAAAATCAAAAATACATATTTTTCCTCTTACCTGTAGTGCTATTTATCCATCTAGATTTTGCTTTGGTGTGAGTTGCCGGGTTTTGGAGCTATCAGCCATAGAGATGTCTGCATTTTTTGAATATAATGGGACTATATGGCACTTGGCTTGTGGTGCTCAAAGCGGCAAAAAAAAAAATACATTTGAACAGCAATGTCTCTTTCCAGAAATCATGACCCGGTTACTCAAGATAATCCACAGATTTGTTGTGAGCAGTTTCATGTAGGAACTATTTTCTTTCTACCGATAGTTCCTACATGAAACTGCTCACGACAAGGTCTGTGGATTATCTTGAGTAACCCGGTCATGATTTCTGGAAAGAGACAATGTTGTTGAGTTTTTCAGATGTTTTTTTTTTTTTTGCACCACAAGCCAAGTGCCATATAGTTCCATTATATTAAAAAAATGCAGGCTGATATCTGATAAAACGGCTGCTAAAACTCTGCAACTCACACCAGATCAATCTAGATGGATACGAACGATCTCCAAAACTGGAGCAAAGCACCTGCTGGCAGTAGCTTCATATTTACTGTACAGACATGACAGTGGTATCAGTCCTCTCATCTAACTCAACAGAAGTTGAACTATTCCTTTAAACAATACAAAAGGTAAAGCAAAACGAAGTGATTAGGAAGGGCAAACTCCCAATTAAGCGCCTGTGGGACTAAAAACAGAGATGTATCCCATCAAAAAAAATAGAGAGATCAATCTCATTAAATCTTCATGTACCTCTAGCAAGGCACCGAGGTACCTGAGTGATCTCGTGTCCTTCTGTCACTCCACAGGAGACACTTGATGTAATGATAAAGAAAAACAACCTTGTGATTAAGTATTCACATACAGTATTCCTATTGCCAAGGACAGTTACAGGCTGCATTTCTGAATTATGAGCTAGAGTTAGAAGAGCGCCAGTAGTGAATCTTTTATACATTCACATTAACTTTATAGTTTTTTTTTCTTCTGTACTCTATCCTCACGTAATCCCTCTGGTCAGTCTGACAGATGATCCATTTTGCCAGATGATTATCAACTGAGTTTTACATCTAAATCTCATTGCAGAATAAGTGGCCTGACATTTTTATTTCTTGATTCATTTGAGTGTTATGTGGCTAAAATTCAGCATATTCACTCTCAAGCACAAATGGACACAGCACAGTGGAACAAACTGCCTGATGTCATTTAACTACATTAGATGTCCTTCCTCTCAAAGATGTCATTGTCCAGCCTTTGTCAACTGTCATTCTGATCTATTCTTTGCAGGAGAACATCCGTCTTTGAAGCTGTAATTTGTAGACTAGAAGAAGTCTTTCAGAAGCAATAAACATTGATATTAAAACAAGAGGGCGATAGGTTTGTAGGCCTATAATACAGGATGTAGAAACTTTGAGGTGACCGAGAACGACAGCAAGACAGAGAGTGCATGGAGGTGAAAGAAGGTCTGCAATCTAGCAGCAGGCTGACAATACTCCAAAGCTCGTAAGCCATTCAGCTGCAGTCAGCCAGAGATATTTTTTGTGTAATCTGACCCGCCTGTCTACATAGACAGTTCTGGGCCCTACCAGTATGGCGGGGCAGCGTTACAGCCCCATGCCCCCCTTTTTAGCCAGCATGACACCCCCACAGCCAGCAAACGACCCACCCCTCACAGATTCACATGGCGGCTGAGTATCTGCCAGGTGGGGCTGGATCTGTGTACTGTTTTGAAGTAAAACTCACTGTAGCTCTGCGTAAAAACACCAACAATGGACAGGAAACCGAATCTGAACCGAGCTGAGACGTTCTCCTTCGTCAACCCCTGGATCAGATATTTTCTCTTCTTCTTCAGCTTCTTATTTTGGGTGAGTAGAGTTGCACCACTGAAGGATTTTTCTTTGTATAGAGACACCATAACACAGCTGTTATGGCGTCCCGGTACACCACATATTCTTAATATTTCTGAGCATACAAATCACCAGCTATCAGGAGGTTGTAGCTTTCCAAAAACATCAGATCTGCTAGAAAAGGGAGCCAAACTAAAAAGGGCAAAAGAAAAAGCTTATAAATAATAAATGAAGGAATATAATTCAGATAGTATCCAGAGCGGCAAACAGCAGGAGCACCCTGCTACTTATTTTAAGTTTACTACAGTTATATATGGACGCTCAGATTGCTCATACATCACTGTAGCAAATGTTGAGTGGTGCATTCTTATCAAATCAGTTGAGCGCTGACTCATGCTGAACTACAAAACACCTGGCAACTGTGTAAGCCAGCTGGTAGTCTGTATCTGAATGTTTCTATATATTTTCTGTCAAGTACTGTTACTTGATATCCGTCGTTGAATGAACTGTAGGCTGCACTGTTTTACAACATGCTGACTGCACTTTGTGACTGCACAAATTTGGAGTCCATATTACGGTATATACAGCAGTGATTCCCAACCAAGGGTACTTGTACCACAGGGGATACTTGTGCGGTTGCCGGGGGTATGTGAAAAGGTTGTGGAGTAGCAAAACTAATTTTAAAAAATGTAAAAATAAATCCACATATTGAGTCAGCACCTGAACACCAGATTGAGAGTGCATGAAAAGTAGTTAGCAAGCAAGCGGATATATGTCCAAACAGTTAGCTAAAATGAATGGATAAATGGTTAAAATAGGAAAAAGTAATTGATAAAAAAATATTGAAATAGTTAGCTAAAAGTAATTGATAAACAGTTTAAATAGCTAAAAATAAGGGATAAAAGGTTAAAACTTTAAATGTTTGTCCATTACTTTTAGCTAACAATTAATAGTTAGCTTTAAGTAATGGATAAATGGTTGAAGCATATAACTTCTGCCACTACCACTCGTACTACTGCCAGTGTAGTAGTACAAATGCAACCAAACCAACCTAAACATTGACAGTTCAATTGTTTGAAACATTATTGCATCTGCAATATCCACTTTTCCATAATTAAGTGTTAAATAACTTCCGGTTTAAAATCAACTCAAATGAACACATTCGGAACATGACGGGTGGTGTCGATGAAGCTTCATCTGACAGAGCTGTGGGAGTAAAGCATATACCAAGAGTACAAAGTCTATTATTTTACAATTATACAAGCTCCACTGCTGGTTGTTAGTGTAACTAAGAGGCCAGGAGACAATTGGGACTGTTAGAGAAAGAGAAAGGTAAAGGAGACACTTTGATGCAGCCATTAAACCATCCAACAGCAGTTGCTTTCACACAAACAAAACACACACACACACACACCATTAAGACTCTCTCTGACTCCCTCACTTTCCTACTACATCACTACTTTGAGCACACGGATCACATCTGTAGCTGAACGTAGTCCCTACACCTCTATCATATCCCTGTTCATCCAATCCTACACAAACACAGCGAGGGGGCAAACACTGTACTGCTCTCTTACTGTGTTTAGAGCCAATCAGCAATAACTGCAGCCCCAGCAGCTACACAGCCCGGCCTGTGTTGACTTTGTTTATCAGACACGGGCTCAGAAGTGAACATTGCAGCCCTAATCCATCAGGCCTTTGTCCCCGCGTCCCCATGGCTCAGTTCAGCTGGCTTTCACCTCCGCACACAATCCGCCAGGAGAAGCCTGATTCATCCCTTTGAAAAGCCTGAAAACAGAGCTGGAATACATTCATGTGTGTGTGTGTGTGTGTGTGTGTGTGTGTGTGTGTGTGTGTCTCCTGTTGCAAATGCACACTGTCACCCGTATTCACACACAGTGGCAAACTGACAAATGGAGCTGCAGGTGCAAACACTCCTACACAACAGAGAATATCCTTTAAAAAAAAAACTGTGCTTTCAAAATTCTTTTAAACACTGCAGTTGCAAATAAATTGTGCATCATCGATGTCTTGTGTTTTGTCAGCTATTGTCAAGGCAAATTATTGATTCAAAAATGTGAGGGAGATCAAACATTCCATTTCAAAGTAACAATTTACTTCTCCAGAGGACATGAAAAAATTAGGTTGGACGTGCCAAATAAAAATGACACCGCTTTCCTAGCAAATTGGACCATGGATCCTCATGACCTCCAGAGATCCAATACAGGCTTTTCAGACGGAAACAAAAAAAATCTGTTTCATACATACAGGCTGAACAAAAGGCATTCTGTATACACACAGGTGCACACACACACACATTGACATGTACACAATTAGTAATCAGGAGACTGTCTTTGAATCTGGAGGCTGGAAATGAAAGCCAAGCCATGCAGATTGTTATTCAAGGTGAGAAAAACAATCAAGGAAAGGAAGGAAATGAGTGTTGACAATGCAATCAACAGTAAGCTCTAATTCCACCTATTTTCCACCCTGCTCACTGTTTTATTGTGTAGCTTCTGTTAGGGTGAACTCACGTCCTTAGCAGCTTTATAACAAGTCCTCAAGCGACAGCATTACTTACAGCACACACACACACGGCTGTGCCTGAATGTTGTCACTGTTTCGAGACCTCATTAAAGGAGGTATTCTTCCCTTCATCTGCTGCATGCAGTATGGGCTGCCGCTGTCTCTTTAGTGTTCAATATTTTACACAGTAGGAGCTTATTTTGCTACTGTAATGTTTTCTTGTGTTTTTTTTTGTTGTTTTTTTTGGAAAAGCACAGATCAGGTCTCAGACAGATCAAGACCCTGAACTCCTCACACACAACATCTCTTGCTTTCTCTCCCTCTTTCACCTTCTCTCTCATTTTTCCTCTCTGCCTCTATGTCTCTGCTGTTGTAGTTCATGACACTGAAGAAAAAAAGAATTATCCATAGTCCACCTACAATAATCAAAACACTGCTCAGTAAAGCTTGGATGGATTGTAACCATGATTTTTTAACCAAGGTCAAGTTCTACTCTATAGGGAGATTCATACAGAAATACTCTCATGTAAAAAGAAGTTTTGAAGGATTGTCTTTGAAAAATGAATTCTCCACTTCGATGTTCCACATTAACGTCCTCCAAATTCAGATGATTAAAGCCGAGATCCATATGTTTGTTATTTTTTTCCCGCTGACATCCATCTGTCTGTTTATCGTAAACACATAAACGGGCTTGGCTGCCATGGCTACAGGTGCTCTGCAGACTCAGCACCTGAGGAAAGGCTCATCAACGCTAATCTGATCACACCTGTCGTGGTTGACAGTGCAAATAAAGTCTGTTCAAAACACAGCCAGCTCACTGGAAGCAACATATTTTCACACATCGACATAAAGCATACACCCAGAAGAATTACACATCAGTAGCTGTTGCATTGCCTAGGTTTTGCAATGGCTACTTACAAAGGTGTTCTTATGGATCCCAAAACCTTAACCAAACTTTTAAGGAATAGTTAGACATTTTGGGAATTACACTTATTCCTTTTCTTGTCGAGTTAGATGAGAGGATTGATACCACTCTCATATCTGGATGAAGCTAAAGCCGGGAGACGTTAGCTTAGGTTAGCATAAAGACGTAGAGGGAAACAGCTAGCTCTACAAGAAAGGGAATGTGCATATCCCAATAATGTCAAACTACATATTTTAACATGCAAAACCCTCGTCCATCATCATAACAAGTGATTGCAGCACTATTTGGCAGCCAATGTGAAACTACCACATGGTGAATTTTGTGAAAATGTGAAGCACAATCAGACCTGAGCAACCATGAAAGAAAAGAGAAATTTGAGCTATTTGATTCAAGTCTTTTTGTGGTTGAACCTTTACAATGTCCCTCTTTTTCCCAGGTTTTCTCCTTGTTGATTGTTGCCATTGGGGTGTATGCTAAAGTCCAGAAAGCTACAGGTACATACATCACACCTTTTTCACATTCAGGTACATACAAAGACACTTTTCCACACTTCTCAAACGCTACAGAAATAGCCTATTATCCGGTGTGAATTTTTTTTTATTTATTGTTATGGCAATTTAGCTAGAAGAAAAGAAATGTGATAAACTGTTCCTCCATACATTGCAGCCTCTCAAGCTGTGCTGGTGTGAGATGGTGGCCTCTTTTAGTTGCACACCTATTGAGCTACCCCGACACAAAACAATAGTTTGTCACGTTTAGTGGGTCGGCAAGTTTTAGCTTTATCCTTCTTTTACTTTGTGTCATTATTTTCAAATTTAAATTGTAATATAAAAAAAAGGATTAACCTGGGCTCATGATTACGCCTTTGTATCCTGTATAATCCACCACAGATCAGGATTGGAAAACAAAAAAAGGGTGTGAGGGAGGAAATAAAGGTTAGAAAGGAGAGTTGAAAAATTAGGAAGAAAACAGGAGGAAAAGAAGAAATAAAGGTGGGAATAGAGGACATATATCTAAACAGGGGGTGTTGTCTTTCTGTCTTTCTGCCAGACACAGTGCGAGACACATTCCTGATCGACCCGGCTGTCATCCTAATTGTGGTGGGGGTGGTCATGTTCTTCATCACTTTCTGTGGTTGCATCGGAGCCCTCCGAGAGAACATTCGCCTCCTCAAGACAGTAATAGACATAATAGACACATTACTAATACTGGCGCTGTGTTTTGCTTCCGATGCGGTAGCTTAAATTACATTTAATCCAAAGCCAAGTCTTACATCTCATGTGTAACAACGCATCTGACAGTAATGATTATGTCTTAGTCAGACTATATTTTCAATATATATCTTTTCTTACTCTAGTTCTCCTTCAGCCTGACACTAGTCTTCCTCACCCAGCTGGCCATAGCAATTCTGGGCTTCTTCTACTCTGATCAGGTACTCGTCTCTATACTGACAAGTCTGTCCACTAGCGTAGTTATTCTGTAATATAAAGTCACATTTTGTCTCCAGCTCTCTTCCACAGTGTCATCACCATTGACCATGAATCCCCCTGAGTTCCATTGATTTAGTGTATTCTTTCCCAGCTTTTGGACATTCTGTGCATTTGTAAACTACAGTGTATAAAACTTAATAAGGCATGGCATCTGAGACAACATGGAGATGGTCTTCACTTTCAGTTTTACCTCCAAAGAAATATTTATATAACATATTTAAATGCTTATATGATTATTTTTGTGAATAACTCTGGCAAGTATTCTAACCAGAATTATGAGTGTACTGTTGATGTACACTAGAGCAAACAAGACTAAAGCTGTGTCCCAAATCCAGACTACAGTATGTGTTCACACTGGAAAAGTGACAAAATTAAGTTGAATTTTAGAAGCCTCAAGAGGTACAATTGTACAATATTTAACAAGGGGGGAAAAAGTTTAGATAAAGTTCAAAGAATAAACATGATTTTGTGTGGAGGATTCATTTTTCGACCCATTTAGAAAATAATCATTTTGTAACACCTTGTGGCAGTATCACTGAATAAATGTGCCGGTGTCTGTATGAGAACAGGCAACCCACTCAGTGAGTGCATGTGTATGTATATGTATCTGTCTGAGCCCCGTATATGACCCCAGTGACTGATTTAAAGGCTAGGGGGGAGGGAAGGACCCCCTAGCCCCCCTCCCTCTCTAGTATTCCCTTATCTCCTACACTAACATCCCATTTGGGCTCTGTTTTGAATAAAAACACAACAGCCAGTGGTGGCAACATTCCCTGACATCAGTGTCTGGTGGCGAGGTGGCAAGGTGCCTGGTGCCCGATGATACCTCTCCTCTCCCTTGTGTTCTCTGACAGTGGCTCTGACTGCCTGCTGCTAAACAGAGCAAGTTAACAACCCTCCCAGCATCTTTCCTCTCTAAATGATTCAAATGCTTCGGCACTTCAAAATGGAACCAAATGTTCCATTTCAACAGATCCCTTGAAGGAGATTTTGCCGCTAATGACATGGCGAGGTGTGACGGTGGGCTCCGAGGCCCACAAGCATACTGCACCATGTGGAAAGAGGAGAACCAGAGGAAAGGGTGGGGCACACACGTAAAAATCCTAACACAATTTAGTAAAACTACTTCAGGATAAAGATTTTGGGCTATTTTGATACAGCTCACAGTATTTATCAACATAACCTGTTCTAACGCAGGCTGTAATACGAACAATTCAGAAAGCCTTCAGCAAACCACTCACAGAAGTTCATTTCCAGCTTAATAAAATTTTAAAGTTCAGCGGCTTATTAGCATACAGCGCTCCTATTAGCATATATTACATCTGAACTCAGTCTGTATAACCATGGCCCTCCTTGTTTTCAGAATTTTAAAGGATGGAGATTTGCATGAAATACCTTTTCAAACATTCTATTTATATGTGAGAATAAAAAAACTAAATATTAACAATGCAAGGCCTCATTAATACCCTGAAAAGGAATATAATATAATGGACAATAAAAACTCTACTACTAAAGTAGCAAACTACTAAAGTAGCAAACAATTTTAATGTCTGAATCAACTTAATTTAGTTTGAAATCCTCATTACAGATTAATCGAACAAATCAATGTATTTCATTTATATTTCATCTAAGTTTTGTTTATTCAGCTCAAGTGGAGCTGATGAATATTACCATATTATAATAACAAATGGGTAAGTTCAAGCAATTATCTACTGCAGCGTAAAAACTGCGTGTATGCTCTGCATTTGGTATGCATCGTGTGTATTGATCTCAGAGGCATGAATGGTTTTATTAGTATCGTTATGCTGCACTGCTGCTGTCTTGTCGAGGTACATCCCACAGGATGCTCATGCAATGCAAACAGGAGGATGTTTGCCATTTATGTTTATTTTCATATGGACAGATACGTGAGCATAGATTCAATGAGTCTTATGCCACATATCATAGTGTTTATAGCCTAAAAGGTCATTTGTAGCGTGTCCCTATACGGCCTTTAAAAAAAAAAGTAGATGAAATCCAAAGAAAACCACCTGATCAACAATGAATACATGCCTGATAACTCCTCAGACACAGTTTTAACTTAACTCCTAGATATGATCCATTTTGAGTTGTGTGAGGATTTCCACAGCGTCTGTCCAAAGGGGATTTCACAAAAAGGCACTTTTCTTCATAGATGCAGCCCAAGTAATTAATTGAGCCACAAAACCCAAGAGGTTTCACCATGTCTGGTTATAGAGACATTTGTAGATAAGTTCACCTCTGGCAATCTTAACAAAGTTAATTTCACAGCAATGCTGATATTACAGCTATTATTCTATGTATAAACTCCCCCATGTCCCCTCTCTTAGACTCAGGATGCTTTTGGAAAGTTTGTGAAGAAAGCCATCGTGCACTACAGGGATGACCTGGATCTGCAGAACCTGATGGATTACATCCAGAAAGAGGTGCCCTGGCCAGTTCCACTTCCACAGAGTGGCTGTGCTTGTGTCTGTAGCTTTCCACATCACACAAGTCTTCAAATTGATCACAACTAGTGGTTTATTGAATATGTCTGACTAACTAAACCAGGAAACCACAACCAGAGACCACAGAGCTGTATATATCATGTTATTTTGGACTCAGTGAGGGTTTCCACATGAGAGGCTACATGTGTACATACAGTTCCTGTACTCTGTGGGTCTTCCTCATGTGTTATTCCTCTTCCATCTGCACACACTGGCACACTTGAGAGCCTGGGTTTTCCCATGGGAGAAGGCTGGACTGGCAGAATGTACAGTACAGAGCATGACCATGTTTCTAAATATATACCTGTGCTGTGCTCTCCTCTCTCTCTTTTTCACTCAGTTCAAGTGTTGTGGGTGGAACAACTACACAGACTGGTCTTGGAATCTGTACTTTAATTGTACACATGAGAACCCCAGCTCCGAGCGCTGTGCTGTGCCTTACTCCTGCTGCACTCCTGTTCCTGGAGAGGTGCGTGCTTTTCTATGTGGACTCATGACATACACTGTGTACACAAACCGATATAAAAGCGTCATGGATTGCTGCCCACATCTCAGATTGTTCAGAGATTCAAATCTGGTGTGCCCACTGTTGTTTCCCCCAGTTAGAGAGAACTGATCAATCAGAGCTTATTACGCAGGATTAAGACAGGGGACACCATTTTAGCTAACTAGCTACCAAGATACATTCATGAAAAATAGTGACGGAAAAATGATCTATACCAGCCTGTTATTGGTCTGTGAACGCTGAAATGTAGCCAGAGTTTCTTGACAATGACAAACAGTATTTGCATTATTTTGACATTGGATGAGTGCACAAGTGTGTCAAAAAACTGCAGAAGCTATTTATTTCACTGCCTGGAGGCGACATCAACATGTCTACATCTGCTGGTAGAAACTGCTGCTGGTATTACTTTCCTTTCCCTTGGGGGAAGTAAGTTGTCGTGCGCAGAACTGGTCTGATAATGACCAACCACTTTCTCCCTTGTGAAGAATCTGCAGCTTGCATGAATGATGTGTTAACCGCCCCGCGGTTGTATGCCTCTGCCAACCAGTCAAGTTGCAGTTTACATCCATGTTGGTCCAGACTCATATAATATATATGTATATGTGTGTAAAGTGTATTTTTTGGCTAAATGGAAATTATCACTATATTGAGGATACTTATGTATGATTCCAGTGAATATACATTGTTGAACTGATTGATGAAGGATAATCATAGATAGTACTGGCTAAAGATGGATTCTTATAGAGTATAGCTACACAAAATGTGGTGCTTTTGTTTTCTCCTGGTATTTTTAGATGCAAAGCCTCTCTATGAGCTGTAGGTGAAACTCACTCACTCACTCACTCACAGGATCACGATTAGCTAGGCGCGCTCCAATACGTTGACGCTCATAATATAAGAATGAGGCAGGAAGTGAAAGGCAGAATGGACGAGATGGAGGAAAGCCCGTACTGTGCTAGTTATTGTTTACTCACTGTGTCGTCCCAGTCAACATGTGTGTGACATCCGGAATCGCTCAATTCATTCTTAAATCATGGCTAAAAACCTATTTTGAGGTCACAGTGACCTTTGACCTTTTGGGTAAAAAATGTCATCACTTCATCATTGTGTCCCATTAGACATCTGTCTGAATTTTTGTCATAATTACCGCATCAATTCTTGAGTTACAGCCACAAACGTGTTTGTCAAGGTCATTTTGAGGTCACGGAAACAAATTCTAATCAGTTCATCCTTGTGTCCAAGTGGATGTTTGTGCCAAATTTGAAGAAATTCACTCAAGGCGTTCCTGAGATATCACATTCATGAGAATGGGACGGACAGACAACCTGAAAACATAATGCCATTTAAAGTTCAAAACAATATAATAATCAAGGGAAAGTCTCTAAAATCAAGCCAGACAAACTGCATCAACAAAGAGTTGCACAACCTGAAGCTAACTAACTGGGATATAATGGTCATATCCATAGCCTCTAGAAACATGACCAACCTTATTGGCAGCGGGGATTTACCTTTTTCAAAATTGAAGCCCCTTTTCATGAAGGTTTTATGATATTTTGTCTGCACAGAATCAACACACAGCCGCCTGCACATGCATAACGAATGAAATGTGCACAGATAAGGATGCATGCTAGCACACAACCAGTATATATGTAAATACTGTACTCATGCATGCATGAATACACACATTTGCACCCACACAAAGACTTGTGTAAAATGCTTGTGTAACCTCTGTGCCGACACAAAGCAGCACAGCTTAGAGGCCACCGATGACAATTCCTTCTAGTTTGTGTGAAGACAGAAGACTAAAGAGTGCATGTAGATCCATCACACTAATATTGATTATACATCATGCTACACGGAAAACAGATCACAGCAACCTTTTTCTACATGGGTGAAAAATCAATTAATTAAACACTTGAAGAGCCGATGCAGTGCTGCAACCTGCTGTTCATAGCCTGTTACTGCATGGCTGCTTTAGGGACTGAAGAGACTTCCTTGTCACATCAAATGTTCATGGTTGTATTGCTCTCGTGCTGCTTTCTTTCATCTTTTTTATTCCAAGTCTCTACAGTCATCAGGCTTCTGCAAAACTCTCCACTGGCTGTCACAAAAGTTGCAATGCAAAATAACACAAGATATGTGAAACAGCAGCATCTTCTGAATACTATTTCCAGTTTTTCAGGTTTAATCGGTCAAGAGATATAGATTAAAGGTAATCTTTAAAACTCATGTTTTCTGTCTCTCTGTCTTTGCCTTTGTCCATCTGGCGTACAGGCAGTGGTCAACACTATGTGCGGTTTTGGGGTTCAAACCCAGAACTACCTGGAGGCAAACAAGTCAATCTACCCAGTAGGCTGTGCGGACAGAGCAGTGATGTGGATCGAGTCTCATCTGTTGCTGGTGGGCTCTCTCGCCCTGGGTCTGGCCTTGCCTCAGGTAACCCCACACATGGACTTACTTAATGCAGGCTGTACACTAATTGGCAACCATCCTTTGCCATTGGTAACATCAGACAACTCAGGGTTGAAATGACTAGTCTTGTCTTAAATAAGCTCTCACACACACACACACAAGTCAGTGGATGCATCAACTGGAGGCTCACCACATTCCGCGTGGAGCAATCAACATATTGACAGGCCCTGCTCCCTCAAAGGCAGGCTCGCATGGTGCATTTAGACGGGGCTGCGAAATAGTCCGAGCAACACTTCATCAATCAGGACCCTGCACCTTTACTAAAGTAACTCAAATACAAATCAATCAGACAGCTTCCAACAACGTCCCCGCACAAGTACAGAGGGTCTCGCATAGAATAACGTCGTCCTAGTACAAAAGAGAATAAAAAAAAATCTAATAAAAATCTTTTTCTTAAAGAAACCAACAGGGTGTAGGGTTAATAGGAGGCTATTGGGATTGAGCTGATTCAAAATGGAGGGTTAGACCAAGACAGCAATAACACGGCACAACGGGACAATGAAATTTTAACGGCACATTATTCATTTATTACACTGTTCTAGACCGAAAGTGCAGGTTAATGTGCAACCGCGGATGAACTCTGCGTGTGGTAATGTAAGATTATGTGCCTAAGAAGGGAGGATACTGCCGATTCCCTCCTACTCAGGACCACTGCACAACACACGTCAAATCCCACAGCATTAAGTATTGTTAATAACTCAAGTCAATATGTAAGATTGGCCATGAAGTCAAATCAGCACTTATCAAAAGCTGCCTCAAAATAATTAGTCCGCTTATCAAATTGATTCAGGTCCTGTCATATTGCATTCTCACACGGGACGGAGCTTTGCCGCTGGATCTTTAGCCGTGTCTCTCTCGCTCTCATATCTGGCTGATTAGGTCCCCGATGACTCTTCTAAGAGGGAAGCATGTGAATTACCCATGAGTCCTGTCAAAACAATTGCAGTATTCCAGTTGCTTTGATGTGCAGTAAATCTGATGAAGAAGTTCTCTTTTCTGTCTTGCACAGCCTAACTAAACACTATTACTGGATTTGTCTGCATAACAAGCCACTTTTGAATCCAACTGTTTCTGTTTAAAGCAGTGTTTGCCACCAAATGTGTGAGTTTTTGCTGTGAAAAATACATGATCATGAGTATACAATTTCTTCAAGTGACACAATTCACGAAATGTTACCTTCCTGTGCCAAATGAGCATTACGACACCCCTCCCCCTTCCGAGGGACCTTGAGATGCTCGGCACAGGCTGTACAGTTACAGAGAGTCTGTTCTATAATCTAAAGTGGCTGCTGCTGTCCTCTAGATTGCAGGCATTGTGCTGTCCCAGATGCTGATCTCTCAGATCCAGGATGAGATTACCTCAGTGTTGTGAGAGTGGGCCGAGGGGAAGAGGAGGGAAGAAAAGAACTTACAGTACTCCGCTCAGCTCCTCTAACATGCGCAAGAACATCTTTTTTTTTTTTTACTGCTACTGTTCCACTGCAATGTTTGAGTACATTTCTCATTCTTAACATGCTGTTGTCTACAGGCATAAGTGTGGCGCACTTTATTGTATTACTCAAACAGTCATCACATGCAAAGTGTATATTTATTGATTTTGAACATGGTTTTTGTATTGATCTTGACATGAAGATTTTATTTCTGAAAGGAATTTATATTTAAATGCGATGTTTGCAAATAAAATTCAGAGGAAGAAGAAAGCTACACTGTTCTATATTGATTAGAGGCGTCAGTTTTGTTAGCTAAAAGAATCAACTCACATAAAGCATGTGATTATGTATACTTACACTATTTATCAAGCAAATTGGCAGTCTGTGGTTAATATTAGCTTATTACCTTGAGAAATGTGCGAATTTGTTCACTTAACAAAGCTTAACAGGTCAGCAATTTAAAAGGGCACTGAGCTCTATATTGAAAAGAGTGCGGCATAAAAAGTTTCATACGTTTTAACAACAGTGGCAAGTTCCTGCCGGTTGGTAAAGGAGTCTCCTAAAGCCAAACAGTGGCACATCAGATTATGGTGTTGCTTTGATGTTTTTTGCATGGGAACTGCGCACCTTGCAGTCAGTCTAGTCGTGAAGAGCCAGGGCTCTCTGCATCAAACGATCAGTCAGAGGGGAGAATGGCCTCACAGCATTACGCTCCACCAGAAGACATCTGCAGGAATTCAGCACAACACAAGACATTACAAAGAGATGAACACAGATTCAGAGAGACTACAGGCTGAGTCGCTAACCTGATCAATAATGAAAATATAACATGGTGTAAAGACAGGGGATGTCGGATACATAATGGGAGCATAAGTTGTGTTCTATATGTACATGAAAAGACAGCAACTAAAGAAAACTCGAGTTGACAACAGCTCCAACATCAATACCATATACAGCTTTACGGTATCATGATGAAATCCAGCACTTCAATTATTGCAAGATCTTTCTTTTTTCTCCTATAATCTCTCAGCAGATTTCCACATACTATAAAACATGGATGGCATAGCACTAAAATTAGAAAAGGTTGAGGCTTTCTGTTAGGCCTGAAATTTCTGTTGTGCATTACCTTCCCAGTTTCTGGTGGTGCTTATTCTCTGATTTCACAGCTGCATGAATAAGCAGTTGATTGAAGAGATCCCTCTGTAAACAACAGTGGACAAACCCATTAGTAAACACAAACCTGCTCCAACACTGTATATAGTTTCTCTATGCTTTTGTCTCATACTGTCTGTATGTACACTGCACCTTAGGGAACAGTTTTTCTTAACACAAAGAAAACAAATAAATGAAGTCCATCAGCGTCCATTACAGAGATTTATTATTCATACGTTTGTGCACTGTGCTCCACATTCTCTCAACTGAACTGGCTTTTGCAGAGCGTTCTTCACCTCTCACCTATTTCACAACAACAGGGATTTCTGTTGTACTGAAGAAAACACAATACAGTATGATCAATGGTATCCAAAGAAAGTAAAGCCTCAAGGCTGTACGCTTTTCAACTGTGTATAAGAGAACTGCAGCCTGGTTTGGACTTGATTTTGTTTTGTTTTCCTTGCTTGCTTGCTTTGAGTTTACAGTTACCCATTTCTGTGGACCTTACCTGAGCATCACTGCCACCTATGTCTACCATGCGGTAGCGTAAAGGGTACAGTAGCTCCACAGTTCGATTGTAGTTGCCCTGGTCGTACTCCATCATGGCCTGACACATTGGCACGCCGATAGTCCCAGCCAGCTGATGTTGCTGATTGTCCCCTGGCTTTCTGTGAAGTAAGAGAGCGGTTTACAACAAAAGACATTTGTCAGTACAGCTGGAAGGTTTGGAAACTAGTGCCGGGGGAGGAATGTTTTTTGGGGTGAACATTTTTTGAGGAAGGGCAAGCATACAGTGTTTATTCTGTTTATTATTTTTCATCTATATACCACTCACCTAACTGTTTCACCATGAGGAAAAGTGAAGATAGACATCCGGTGTATTCTTTTTTTTTAAAGAGATTTCGAAAACAACAGAAAACTGTTTAAATAAACAGGACTTTTCAAACAATAAGGGACTCAGGAGATAAAAGTTAGGATTTACAGGTAACTTCACTACACAACTAGATTCCTGTCAGTTTTAGAAAGAAAACTCTTAAGATCAATTAAATGAAAGCCGTGAATGATGCTAACATGTAATCTCCTGCATTAAAATCAACAAAATCTACAGAAAAAGCTCCAGGTTGGTTTATTTCTACAGAATGACGAGGGTATTAGACATAGACTGTATAAAACAGGTATTAGAGCATTACTCTACTGAACTGTGAAAGGCATAAACATCTGAGTAGGATTCACTTCACTGTAAGGCCAAGGATTCCATACCGTTGTGAGGCTTTCTTGGATTAGCTAATGCTTAGAGTCACTGCCTGACTGTAACAGGAAGTATGTAAAATGTCATTATGGCAAAATATAAATATCAATTATGTAAAACTCTGCAATCCTTCCAAACCAAAGGTAATAAAAGGGTATATGTGAGTGATGGAATGAAATAAATGAAAAGCTCAAACATGTCCTCATGGCTTGCCTGATTGTTCAAAGTAGAGCTGTGTTGAGAAGAACATTTCTTAGAATGTTTCTTACTTAGGACTTGACTTTCAAGAGCTGCTTTCCCAGCCCGAAGGTGCATCATTCCCAAACTCTTGTGACTTGCATTATATTACGTAACACTGTAAGAAATGGCAATTTAAAGAACTGGTTTCAAATGGCAGCTCTTCTGTGGGTTGTGTGCCGGACTAAATGGTGAGCACAGGCTGTCCGTGGTCGGAAATGCCAGAACACATTATAACCACAAAACTCCACAGAGGCAGCAGCTGCTGGTACATATGCTGCAGAGGGAAGACGCAGGTCTCTGAGATGGACTGCAACTCGGAATTCTTTTTCTGACTGTGTCCGCTCTCTATATCACCAGCCTACGCTCAGCCTTGTTTCTGTCGCGGTTTTACATAAGGCCTGTGTGGCTCTTATGTAATGCTGACAGAGTGTTGAGGTGTGCAGCGAAGAGAAGAAATGGTGCAGAACTAACTTTGCCAAATCCTGGAGGCCCTCCAGCAGACGCCGAGAAGTCCCGCTCTCTTTAGCTCCCAGCGACACCATGAGGAAGTGGAGGTCGTTAAACAAGGTTACGTGATCATCTGTGTGGGGCTGTGTTACCTGGAGCAGCTCTCGCCAACGGTCTTTCACGCACACACCTGACACATGCACCAACACAATGAATATAATAAAAAATGTGGGCAGAGGTGCTGCTAATTAGCACTTGAGTTTCAGATTAATGAGGTATGATAACAGAGATTATCTCACCTCATTAGCAGTTTCACTTAAAACTATCTTAAAATTATCTCAAAATAGACGTTGCAGTCGCCCTTCAGCCCATTAACAATACAATAACAAATGTTGCAGCACTTTCATCAGGCCAATCAGTATCATTTAGAAAATTTCCAACAGTGCAATGACATGCATCATTTCCAGAATTTTAATCAAACTCTGATCAGTCTGATATTGTATGTGATAGACGGGCCGGGAGATCAAAACTTCCTTCCCAGTTTCCTTAATGCAGACAGTGGTTGCATTGCTCAAGATACCTTGTGAATTCCCACATTAGCCCGTATCGTACCCTCCATTTCCAGTCTGCAGAGCATTGAACTGGCATCTACAGTGTCCAACATGGATCCTGTGGCTTTACAACGTCTGAATACCTTAGGAAAAACAGGACAAAAAATATTTATTATTCACCTTAAACACTGAAGGATGTAACTGCCTCCACGCAACAAAAGTTTTCAGAGAAATAAAAGCTCTAAAAAAAAAAAGACATGTTTGTGTGTTACTGGATTCCCCTGATGTCAGGGGTTAAACATTCATGAATTTCTGCTAACTTGATGTAAGAATGTTGTGTTCAGACTTATGGCAGTGGTAAGTAACATTACGCAATGTTCTTGTAAAGGTACAGGACATTAAAGGGCTTCACTTTAAAATAGTAGTTCCTATTTTTTTAAGTGAATAAAAGCTTTGGCAGTTGGCACTGAATTTGGCTTCCATTTGCTCACATTTGCCTTGCCTTTTAGTCTGCATCCCCTGTGTACTGGCACATGCATGGCTTTGGAAAGGACTCAATGTGTATGTACACAGATATACCATTAACGTTTTGATGCAAACTCTCAACACAAACCAACCTGAGAATCGTATATTTGCAGAGCAGCTTCATATTGCCCCTGTGGAGGAGAAGGAGGAGGAGGAGAGAAAGATAAATTTGAATAACGTCAGACTTGAGAGATAAACCAGGTTGATAGATTCTGTTGCACAGACGCAAAACACAAATTAATCTTAAAATATAATCAACTCCAGACTTCAAATTACCCAGGGGAAAGGATATCATAAATACAAGTTCCACAAACACTTCTCTACTGCCAACTATTCGCTTGACTGAAAAAAAAACTCATTTAAATCTTTACCTTCTCTATGAAGTATAGAGCCCAATGCCAATAGTTATGACTGGCCAGCACGTCAGATACCTGGAATTAAACAATACATTTTGAAAAATGTTTCTTGGGGCTATTTCAATTTGTAATTTAATTCAGTGGACTCTGACAAACTGTCCAGAACTGTACATGCCGAGATGGGATTCATCAGAAAAACATGGTGCAGAGGAACAGCCAAAGGTTGTACCTGCCAGTCTTTCTCTCTGCCCTCCATGAACGTCAAGCCTTTGTCCACCTCTGCTTTCATCTCATAAACATGGGCTACAGAGTGGACAGCCCAAGCGTCATCTGGAATCAGAGCGAGGCCCTGCACAAGAGAGTTTAACCGTTTGAAGTGAGAAGTAACAATACAGATGCAGAGTGCTGTATTTGTTACACCAGAGTAAAATGACAATTCAGAAATAATGGAACGCTCAACTCTCATCTTTCATTTCGTCTATGATGTTCCTCAATCTTTTTATTATTATACTTTATATGCATTACACGTTCAGCACAGAAGAGTCTTACAGAAGAGAGCTGCTTATTATTGGTGTTCGACAGCAAATTACTTGCAGAATTGAACTGACACAATCAGCCCAGGGCAGGCACAGACAGCTTGGACCACCCTGCTACAATAATGGCAACAGCTATAATGGAGAAGGAAATCTCACCTCCATGGCTACTTTCTCAGCCTGGTCATACAAGTGAGTCTCCAGGAGACCAAAGGAATACAGTCCTTTCAGATAGCTGAGGGCACAAACACACAAAAAAATCTCTCATTACAAAGTACAGGGCGCAAAGAACTTTTACTCACCTATTCCATTTATCTAGGATGATGAAAAGTAGACACTGGTTTTGTGAACAACATGCCGCAAGCAAAAACAATGACAGCTGAGGGCCATAAATGAGAGTGATTTGAAGATCCCAGTTTGCTTTTAAAAAAGTCAACATGATCATGACATTGGTATCAACCTTTGTGTGCCATCACCCACTTTTCATCATGCTGATAACTGCCTTCATATTATTGCTATGTGGGAATATGGGCTTTTATTTTCACTGTGGTAATGTTGTGACAGTATTTTGAGGATTTGTCTCCGTAATACAGACACAGCTTGAAGATTTCATTGCTGTGAGGCATGAGTGTTACCATTAAATGTTAAAATATGAAATGGATTTTGTTTTGTCTGACTCACCTACTGAGTATACTTTGACTATGTGCTGTTGAAAGAAGTATGTGGGAAAAAAACACTTTAAGTTGTGACCCATAAAGGACAAGCAAAATTGCAGGGTGAAGGCCGAGGCTACCCCGTGTGTGAGAAATTACCCTCTGCAGGACACTGTGGTTCAATCGCCTCAACAGACTCTCTCTTGAAACCCTTTCTGCCTTCTCAGTAAGAACCACCAGCTAACCAGCCATGACACTAAACAGGTACATTAGTGCTACACTAAATCCCAGCTATTGTATATAGTACAAACTCCATTCATTTTTCAAAATGCTCAGTATTACACACTGACCAGCTGAATATAAGCTCTATATGTATATACTGTATATACATGCTATGATTACATATAGTTTGAGTTATTATGAGTTATATAATGCATTAAAGCCTACGGAGTCCCATTCAGTCCCATTGTATTTGTAGAGTAAGTCAGCACCTGTATACAATACAAACTCCATTAAAATCGTAAAATGCTCTATATTGCACATTGATCAACTGTACATATTAGCCCACTGTGATTGCATGCAGTTTATGAGGTATATAATACATTAAAGCCTATGGAGGCCCATTCAATCCCTTTGTATTTATAACTCAGCACCAACACCTACAGTACAAACACCATTAAAATTTCAAAATGCTTAGCATTACACATTAAAGCTCATCATTATGTCACATACAGTTTATGTGTTACATATTGTATGTATTAAAGCCTGATGCAGAAGTGGTTTAAAGCCCCCCTTCACTCCCATTGCATCTATAACTAAGCCAATACATTGAGGCCAATGAGTTTTCATTTGATTATAACGTTAACCAAAATGCTTCTCTTGTAATGTATGCTGTCTTCTGTACCCGGACAAAGGCATATGTGGTTTCCAGTGGGGCAGCACCCTGGCCACAGAGTTCCTCATCTGGGTTTGGGCTCCCATGTAGAAGTAAGCATCATGAGCAAACTTGAGAGCCAGCATATCAGTGGGGTGATCAACCAGAATGTCTTCCCATACATCGCAGGCCTTGGGAAAATTCCTATGAGAAACATGAGTCACTGTTAAAGACAGAAAGTTCTGTGAAGCAATGGACAACAGAATGAGTGTACCATGAGAATGATCAAGACGTCAATATGCATTGTGCTGAATGGCGGGAACCAGAGGCCCGTGACAAACATAAGTATCCTCTAAGACAATATTGAAAATGTCTTTTCAATATTACAGGATATCCTACTATACCATGGGGAAAAAGGACACTGCAGATAAAATACAAATTTTACTTGCTAGACTGCGAGTGGAATTTACAGAAGAATCTATGGCATCCAATGTAACAGATGAATGCTGAGGATCTGAAGCATGTGACTGCATCACATGGGGAGAAACAAAGAGGAACTTAGGAAGGAATGAATATTGCCGTTAGATAAAACACTGTTCTTCTGTTGTCTCAAATTCTTTCACAGGCAGCCTGTTTCCTCTGTCGTGGTGATAAAAAAAACTGAACCCTTCTCTACTGGGACCTAATGTGGTCTGACTGCACTATAGCTCTCACTTCAGAACATGTTACATTAAATCAGTGGAAATGTCTCTCCTTTGGTCAGATTATTTAACAGTTTCATATAAGGGGTGAAAAATGATCCTGAATGAACCTTTTGATTTTTAAATATGTACTACACAGTATTTATGTATTATTCCACAGACTACTGCACTGTATGTCTTTATAATAAAAAGGTTATATGTATGGGGGAGAATTCTATAGATTTCTTTTAAAGCCCCTATGTAGCAGACAGCAATGCATGTTGCTTGGGATCCCCTATTACTACTTCAAAGAGCATTTGTGGTCTTGAGACCCCTCTTTGGTACCCATTGGCCCTTGTACGACCAGATTCTTATTTATCCCTCTGTTTTGACTATATTTCCTGTGGCAACCTGGCTCTGGATCTTACCCACGTGAGAAGAGCTCCATAGCCTTGACATGGAGCCTCTCTCTGGGAGAGATGTCCTGGCTGTTGGCCAGCTCCACTGTTCGCCTCACAGCGCTGGCCAGACGCTCATTCAGTCGGGTGGAGCTCGTCGTTGCCACCAGCTCCAGCCCCGTACTGATCACGTGGCCCATAACTACAGGGAAAGCAGAAAACACTGGTCTTTTCTTCTGGACTTTCTTACTGCAATTTAACAGTTTACATGAAAAATCACATGCGCTTGTAAACGTTTTCCTTCTGATGCGAAGCCAGGTATGCAAAGGCGCACCTTTAAGTAACTGCCTTTACTTCTTAAGTAAGGTCACTCAATTTCTGTTCATGTTTAAGAGATGAAGTTAAAAGGTTTTCATGCCCACTTTGTGCCCAGTCATGAATTATACTTTGAACAAGCTCTCTAAGAGCAACTGCCATTTCAGCAACAACAACAGCAAAATTGTATGTGGTTACAAAGTTACTAATGATTCTAAATGTGGGTTGACAAATGCTTTGTTTTCTATCCAAGACTGTAAGAGCTTAAACAAGAACACCAGCAAAGACAATTCTGTTTTATTTATACATTAATATACAAGTGAAAGCATCTATTGCTTATGATTCATGTTAGCAATATAATTCATATTAAACCTGAAGACCTCAATTGGTTTTCCTTATGTAACCACAACATAGACATTGAATGGTCTGATACTGTATTTTCAGCAGTTAAGTTCCCAGGAGCATCAATAAGTGTTCAACTTGATTCATTTGCATAAACAACCACAGCTCAAACTGAACACATCGTGATAAAACAGCATCTAAATCACAGACAATAAATCATACAACTGGTTTGACAGACAGGCCCTCATCAACCTCTGCTTCATGATCTCGAGGTCAACAGGTCAATGCCTTTGGTTAATAAATGACAGAGCAGGAAGTTGTTGCTAAATATCCAAGGCTTCATCATATCAGACCAACACAGCAGGAAAAGCAAAGGTGTAACTAATAACATTAATTAAGCCTCAGTTCCATTAACTGTCATTAACTGGTTCACCGATACAGATGGCAGTCATTTGTAATGTCATTAACTACACCTGTGCACCTACATTTTATAATATATGAAAATGTCTGTCATTAAAAAGGTCTGTGTTTGTTTAGCTGAGCGATATATCTGCCTTTTACAGGTCATGGTCCTTTCTATTTATGAGCTTAGATTACTCAGTATGTTTAATTTTACATTGTTTAATGACCCAAATGCATGAGAAATGACAAGAAAGCTTTTATGACTGTTGCTTCCTTTATCCTAGAACTCCCTATGAAAGGACCTCTTCAATGTTTATTTAAAGTATAGAGGGTCACAGTCATTTTTAATTAGGTTATTTTTGCAGTGGATAAATTTAGCACCAATACCTTCACCCTTCATTATTTGTTTATTCTTAACTTTTAACAGTGATTTGCTGTTGCCTGCTTTTATACCTTTTACACTCTGCTGCTGTTTCCATGTGTCATCAGGACTTACCTGGTTAAGTAAAAGGTTAAATAAAACAAATAAATAATGTTTGACCACATATCTATTTACCAAAGTTAGGGTCAGCTGCCTGGACAGCAGAAATGCATCCTTCAAATCCTCCCAGGGTTTCATCATTCCGCCATTTCACATACTAGGAGCCGAACAAAACTGAGATGTTGTTAATAGTAATTTCACTGATATATACAGTAGTCTGCAGACAATATCACAGTGTGTGTGCACACTGTGTGTGTATGTGGGTGCAGGATACCTGAGTAAGTATGGCATCATATAGTTTGCAAGCCTCATTACTGCTGGTGGACAATGGAAGACCATCTGCCCTCCACGCCTGTAAGGGACATAAGTATTGGGACGCAGATATAAATACTGTTTATCGGTGTAGATTTTGTATTCATAACTTACACACATATTACCACAGAGCAGTTTTTTTTTCTCCAAGTCACCTAGGAGACTGAAAACTGTGCACACGTAGCTAACCTTCAGTGTGAAGAGGTCATGGAAGAGGTTCAAGATTGATCCATTCCAATCAATAAATGGTTTTCAAATATAGGCTACTAATATCAAAGCAAAACTGCATTTCCCGATAGAAGAAGTTCCTAATTCAGACACAGTTATCCATAGCAGACATTACATTTAAAATCATCTTCACAGGTTTGCCTGCTGCTGCACTATGTTTTGTATTAATCCCACATCGCCATATGTACGCTTTAGTTTACTGTCAGTTACCTGCAACACTTTTCAATTCCCGGTCGCCACTTAATTTCACACCAAATAAACAGCGAATGTCGTTTCCTTTCTCGTGCTATTCTTTGCTAACATGTTTACCTTTTTATGATGTAGCTACCTCTTTCTGAAGCCCATTCACTAACCTTGCAGTCCCTGAAACTTGAAGCAATCATTTTTAAAGTGCAGCTTTCCAGACCTTCAACTAAAGTTGTATAAAGTTCATTTAAAAAAAAAAAGACCGGAAGCTAACTTTAGGCTTTGCTTTCAAAATAAGTGCACGAACAAAATGTGTAAAATATATGTATCGAAGTGATACGTAGTACGTTTTGGTGTGAGTTGCCGAGTTTTAGAGATATCGGCCGTAGAGATCTGCATTTTTGGAATATAATGGGACTATATGGCTCTTGGCGTGCAAACAAAACAAAACAAAACAAAACAAAACCAAAAAAAAACATCTGAAAAACTCAACAGCAATGTCTCTTTCCAGAAATCATGACCCGGTTACTCAAGATAATCCACAGATTTGTTTTGAGCAGTTTCATGTAGGAACTATTTTCTTTCTACCGATAGTTCCTACATGAAACTGCTCACGACAAGGTCTGTGGAGCCAAAAAAAAAAAAGGCAGACATCTCTACGGCCGATATATCCAAAACAATCTAGATGGATAAATAGCACTACAGGTAAGAGGAAAAATATGTATTTTTGATTTGGGGTGAGCTGTCCCTTTAAGACAGAGCTGGTAATGGCAGTGGAAAGGCGAGAGCTCTAGCCGGCCAGGGCAAAAAGTGGGGGGGCATCAGCCAAAAATGTTGTCAGTTTTAGCTTACAATTACAATACAACCCATACGATTAAAAAGTGAGATTTTAGTGGACAAACAGTTAAAAGAACAACTGCATTGTTTTATTGCCGTTTTCAGCATACATCCAACACCCCTATGCATTTTAGCTACATGAAGCATTTACATTACAAGTCATGTGTCAACAGAACATTTTAAAAATTAGGATTCATTTTCTTTACATATAATACAGTTTGCACACATGTTAATAAATATCAATACAATCATGTCAAACGTGTGACACACCATCTAAAACAACAACCCTTAAAATTATGTAACTTTTTTAAATTTTTTATTCACAGCTCATACCAAGTCATAAATATAGCCTCTAGTGTTTCTGTGCTGTAAAACAGTGACCACCTGGATTTTTACAGTTATAAAAAAAGGCTATTAGATTTGACTGCCCACCAGATAAACCATAATGTTCCTGTTTGATACAAGTTGCTCATAAAGCACTTTGCATTTCTTCAGTGCCCCATTTAAAATCATCTACTTGTTTGTTTTGGGACATGCTGGATAAAAGTATTTGAGAGGAAAAAAAAGACAAGTAAAAAAATCTCAAGTTCCAGTGGGAACACAGATGTGACTACCTCCAAAACAAGTACACTCAGAAAAATAAAATATAACTTATAGAGAATGAAAATTAAAAAGGCATCTTGTTCAAGGGTAAAGTATTAACACTGCCATATACTGATGTAAGTGTATCATAGTGTGTAAGTTGTTGTGGTGTACTCCTCAGATATTGCAGCATATCCACCAAGAGAGACAGTCCTGTGGCACAAAATGAGAAATGTGAGCTACGCTGATCATCCATTAACAACAGTGAAATCAGCTTCATTCAACGATAATGTCCTAATGTTAACACATATGGTAGGAAACTAATCTGATCTTGAAGAGACAGTTCCTTCCAAGATGAATACTCTTAACAGTTGGTTTACCTCGCTAGTTTACCATAGTAGGAAACATAAACATTCAATCTTGAATACGGACAAGTATTTGTAAACGTTAACCATCAGTGTGATATACAGTGAATAGCATGTCACAGAGGCCCATCATTATCGAGTCACGTGAAACGCTTAAATGTTCATATATAGTCTAAGTCTGTATTCTATGCCCTCGCTATCAAAGACTAGGTTGAGTTCTTCTATTTGCCTGCAGCCTTCATTCCTGACATGCAATGGCTTATGGGTGCATGGGAGATATGCAAAAGTGCAAGATAATGAGATTCCTGGCACTCTCCTGTGAATGCAAAACCAACAAAAAAAATGTATCTGTTAAAAGCAAACAAAGATAATAAATACATAAAAAACATGGCCTTATTTAATGGATTCTTAGTGTTGATTTACTAAACACTGTGAGGGGAAAAAAAAGGGGGGGGGGGGGAATAGCCTTTCGTGTTGTCTTTGTGGTTCATTAAGATGCGGAAGTCAGTTTGTCACTGGATAGAGAGGCAGTTTGAGCAGAGGATGTCCTTCCTACAGTCAGACTGAAAAGGAGAATCTGAGATTGACACTGGAGACATCACTCCAGCATTTAAACAAACCTCTGTAGCAGTCCTTTTTCGGAAAAGACGACCGTCCTGCGCTGAAAATGTGACTTGTTCTACACAACTATACACAAAAACACAATTCTTTACAATTCCTTTACATCAGCAGGACCGAACTGCATTCTTCCCTTTAGATAATTGAGAATGAAACAAGTCTTTCAACATTCTCCCAAAGCCCCAACCCACCCCACCCCCCATTTGAGAGGATCCACTTCAAGGCTGGGATGATAAAGCTGTGAATGTACTCGCCTCTCTCCACCCACAGAGAGAGGGAGCAAGCAAAACTGCAAAGTGATTAACTTGGACTGCCTTTGGGCAGAGGATATGTAAACGTTGCAGACTGCCCCAATGTCAGAGGCAGCCATAGTGTTTGTGTGTTGCGGTAATCTTTACACATTCACTGCTGCAGGTGTTCAGCAGACTATTCTGATCAAAGTTAACCATTAGACAAGTCAACTTTTTTCCTAGGACTTGATGAGCAATTATTTCACTCCTCTTAAACCCAGTTGAGGTTGAAGCCTTTGGAGAGCATAACGGACTCCAGGTCCTTGTCCTCCTCCTTCTCCCGAAGCCTCTGCTCCTCCAAGAGGGCCACCAGGGCATCACGCTGCTCCACCACCTCCAACATCTCATTCAGGATCTGCTTCTCTTGAGCGAGCTCCTTCTCAGTCTTCAGGTGGTCTGAGAGAGGCACAGGGAAAACAAGGATTTAAGAGGGACAACAGATTCTAGGGATATAAACATTTTGACGGGGCTGTTTGTTCATTAACACTCCTGCATTCACCTTCCACAGCCATTCGCTCCCTGAGTTCCTGTTGCAGACGGCTCTGTCGGTCCTCCAGCTCCAGCTCTCTGGCACTTGGGGATGGAGAGAAAAAAAGATGGATAAGCTAAGTTTGTTTCACTGATAAATTATAGCTTTCAACATTCATGTTTTGTTTGGCTGCATCTTCATTTATATAAGCAGGATTTAAAAAAAAATTAGTTTGTTCCAAAAAAAGATGAACAGATGAATAGTAGAAATGTTAATTTAATGACTTGTCAGAATGTAATGAAGTTGTTTCTCTAAATGGATTGCAAGTGTGATCACATATCATAATGTTGAAAAATGATTATGACTTTGTGAGGGCTAACAACCTTTTTAAATTCATGATATAATAATAATAATCATAAAAATTAGGTAATAAGTCAGTAGCATTTTATCATCTGTATACTCTGTATTGTGTTATAATTGCCTTGTATTTGAATGATAAAATATTATTACATCATCAGCCAATTTATCACAGGTATTACAGGTTGCATTGCATTTTTAGTCAGGCTGGCACAGAGGCTCTAGGGATGTTGTTCATTGGTCTGTTCATTGCAGACAATCATGGTCCCAGGAATCAAGCTTCATAACTTTGGTTATCCCTCGACATGTCCCTGTAGTGCCATCCGCAGGTCAAATGTTCCTTGTGACCAAGACTTGAGTTCATGGGAGGATACCTCTAAAATTAACCACCCAATTCCCAACAGCCTCTTTGAGAATACAGCCTCTCTGTACTTTGAGAGTAATGCTAAGACAGCATGCTAAACATTACCATGTTACTGAGCTAACTGTATGCATGTTATTAAGATAATCTTGGCACTAAGCTCAAAGCACAGCTGAGCCTGACAAAGTGAAGCTGTAGGTGATAAATGTTAATCTTGAGAAAGTACAGCTTAGTGTGACTATAAATGTCTGGTCTTGTTTACCAATTTATAGCCATTTTTACTACATTTTGACAAGTTATAACAAGAAATTCTGATTGTTTGATACATACAACTGTACCTACATGAAAATATAAAAAATTGAAAACATTTCCAGCTAGCTGCTTGGTTACTTAAAGAATTGGCATAGCAACCAATAACACACAGCTAAGCAATGCTTCTTGGAAATGAAAAGCACCTTTGACGAATCCGTTCATTCATTAGCTTACCCATCTCAACAGTCAAGTAATGTACTTACAATATCATGAGTTCAGACTCATAGCGGACCAGGGCATTTTTCTCCTGCACCAGCTTGAACCACTCTTGCATTAGCTTGGGGTCGTCCTTCTTGCCCATCCCTGGGGGAAAGGAGGAAGCACAGAGTGGGAGTAAGAAGCCAGATGGCTGGGAGATGACACTGATGTCACACAGACAAGGACTGACACAGGCAATGCAATGACAGCCAAGCCAGGATGTCCTCGCTGAGGGATGGTGAGGTGGAAGGATGGACTCGACACCAACATGGTCAGACACGCCATACTTAAAGATGGCACACAGAAGATGGCGTGGAGCTACAGGTTTCAACTTTGGCAAAATTTTGCGCACACACACACACACACACACACACACACACACACACACACACACACACACACAAACAGACAATACCTGTTGTTGCAAAGTTGAGAGTTTGTGTTACCCAGTTTGATTTTGTGTCAGACGTAGCTGCTCCTTGGGAGCAACTACCTCCTCCTATCAGTTCTTTTCAGAGGGTGCGGGTAGTGAGAAAAACACAAACACACCAATCGGTAGCTAAGACATTTCAGAGATGTAAACCCAGGGACCTATGGAAATTTTTCATCCTCCCCTGCCGACATATTGACCCACCAGCAGAAATAAAATCCTTTCAGATCCCATTCATGCTGAGAGGTTTGAGGGTAGAAGAAAAATGCATGAATTATTCTGCTGTCTTTACATATTCAGTTACAAGGTCAAATGTTGATGGGATGACTTATCACTGAGGCCAATAGCGAAGTTCACACTCCTCTATTAAGTCGGCCTCAGGGTAAAGCATGCTTGGTGCTACTGGCATCATGCATTGCGGTTGTGCAGTTTTCATTATCAGCACAATCACTTCTGCTGCAGTCCCACTTTATGCAGAGAAGACCACGTCTATGTGGCATGCTTAGAAAGGTCTGCTGCTGGGGAGATGCACCCTTTTCATTTATCTGACTGCAGCAGGCGGAGCCAACAGTTTCAATGAAATACCAGAAGGCAAACCTCGATGCAGCGTGACGTACTTAGCTGGGGAAGAGGAGGCTCTTGCAAAACGAAAAGGAAAAACATTGTACACACACATAAATCGCATGGTTGCGGTCTCGGGGGCTGGCTTTCGCTAATTAACAGACAAGGGACAGAGAGAGGCAAAGCTGGAGAAGAGTTGCTCACACTGGAGAGGAAAACAACATGTACAGATAAAGGAGGAATTATAAAAGCATGGCTGAGTTTCCACCTCCTGTTCTAAATATGGCGTGTTTTTCTTTGTCTCCTAAAGTATTTCAACCCATTCCACCGCCACCACCCCTCAGCCCAAGGCTCAGAACACAAAGGACAGAAGAGTCACTGGCACAAGGCAAAAACAGTAATGAAAGGAACAAAAAACCAGATCATTCACACAAACACAAAAGCATGTTTCTTTACACGGATTAGGAGCTCAGGCAAAATTTCCACTGACAGGTGTTAGATACAGGAACAAACCAGATGATCCATTATTTTTTTTAAGACTTGTTTTGTGTAAGACTTGAATATCTATAACAAATCATCACACCATGCAAGTTTCTCACTCCTTGAAACACAAACTTGCCCGCGAGCTAGCCACGTCTCAGGTGTTCACTACTCGGTTTCATTACCATTTTATGATTACATGAGACTTTTAACATTTATTCAAGGGAGAAGATGCAGAATCCTTAAAAACAACAGCAAACATGGATACTGCAAAAGGACTATAAAGCTTTATGATTCATTTTAGCTCAACAGAAAACAGAACACATGCTGTTGATTAAAGACACACGACAGCAGAGTAGTTTCCCCTTTGAGTGAATACAGCTTCTAATATCTTTTCTCTACCTCCATTTTCTGGGGCACTAGGATTGTGTGGTTAAATGAGAATATTATAACTAAAACATACAGTATATGCATCAGTATGAATTCTGCTGCTCAAACTGGAGGTTTTGTGATATGTTGCTAGGCTACAGTTGACCATTTGCTAAACCCTGCCCCTGTACAGTGATTGGCCAATCATAGCTTAGCAACCATAACTAGGCACGGCAGCAGTGCTGCCAGATTTGACAGAAAAAAAGTAGCCCAGTCAAAGCCTAGAACCCCCAGCAATTGTCATAAAGGTAGCCCAATTTTTTTTACACGGTTAGAATAATGAAAATTTCTACCAAGTCTTTTGTTACATTAAACATTAAAAGTCTTCAATTATATGACCAAATAGCTTTGACAAGTGTTTGATCACAGAGCTACGACTGAATAATTGAATGAGAAAATAAGTTTCAACTTAGTTGTTCTAACTGAAATAACATTTGGTTTTGATGGTCATCAGTTATCAGTCATTGTGTGTCATTTTTACCTGCCTAATTCAATAAAAAATTACCCAATCCGGCAACACTGCACGGCAGGCCTGTCAAAGCTTTGGATTTCTCCTCATGTTGAAACTGTGTAAATTTAACTCTAGTAAGAGCTAAAAGAGCCAAAGTGTAAAGAATGGATTAAAGAGTGTGTTTGTTTGCTCATAAGCTGCAAACAGTAACATGCCCAGCGAACTAACTTACTACCTACAGGAGTAACCTAAGTAACCCCTAAAGTCAAGGGGCATGTCATAAGCTAACTACATCGTTTTGCAGGGTTTCAGGTTACGTAACCCTAAAAAATACCTGTCCAGGCCTGGAACATCTACTCTGTGGGAGCCAAGATGCTAGTACATTAGAGTTTAAAGTAACGGTAGCGGCTCTGTCCTGCTCCTTAGTTGGTTTGGGGAAGATGACAATCTACATAAAATACCTTTGTGCACTGTTATGGTAAACAAGTATTTAAAAAAAGACCAATTGACGAAGACCTTTAACAGCATACATTTGACGCAGTGAAGCTGCTGCAGCTTTATTCAACATTTTTAATAAAAGTCGTCATGATAAATGTCTCAATACTTCACTGAGTTTTGGGAACATTCTGGGGAAATCTACTGAGCATGATCACACACAAATGGTGAGGACAGGAAGAGGAGGAGGACCGGTTGGGAGGATGATGGGGAGGAGCGCAAGGAGGGTAGCCCGGTTCTGGAGATCCGTACAGTTGCCATGGTAACCAGCCACAACCGTCAACTGAGGCGGCAAGGTTACGTTACCTTCAGGGGAACAGCAGGGGCAGAAGGAGAGAGGTCTTCGGCGTGGCATCCCCACAAAGGGCTCAACTTCCACAAGACAGAGGGAAAGGGTGAGGTGGTGATGTAGATTGGTGCGTTGGTGGGTCAGAAAGAAAGAATGGCGGAAAATAATGCAGGAGGAAGAGCAGAGACGTTACAGAGAGAAAAAGAGTAAAGGACAGGATGTGGGTGGAGCGGGAAGGAGGAGGGCGAGGAGGGAAAAGAAGGGTGTGATAAGGGAGAAAGAACATCGAGGAGAAAATCAAAAGAGGGCAGGAGCACTGTGATAGGGAGAAGACAAATCACCTAGAGAGGAGGTGGGAGAGATCAGCTGTGTGGCGTGAGGGATGAAAAAAAAAAAGGGGGCTAAAAATAGGAAACAGAAACTTGAAACAGACAAGTTGGAGCACAGAAAGGGAAAATAATCCTCCTGTTTGATCTTGCATCTGTAGTTCTTCAGATAAATCAGTTATGAAATAGGACTAGCCTACACATATGGCCAGTGTTTATCAGAGTACACAGAATGATTTAATCCCGTTATTAAAGCCATTACTGATCACCGGGAGATCCATCTCCCTCACAGACGCAGATAATTGCTTCATCTTTGAAGATGTTTCAGTCTGTCCTTGTAAACACTATTTGAACATGTTTAGACCACCCGGCTCAATTTGCTGCCAGTGTGGTGACTTTTGAAGTGTAGCTACCATTGAAGTGGAAATTAGGGCTTTTTCTAATGTGCACCCACTAAACAGATTTTCTCACAAAAGTAAGATCAGAGATAGTGGATGCTACCTTAACAAACCCCCAAATCAAGACTGTCAACTAAATGTAAAGTGATGAAGATTCAGGGAGAATATGCAGATAACTGGGAAACAGATCTTTGATAGTAACACGCATATTAGGGCTTGTACCATTACATGACACAAATAGGAGGTGGACAGTGTTCTCAGGCTGGTGGGTAAAGGAGCTGGGAGAGTGAAATGCCAGATAATTACTACAAGGGACTATCACAGAGAAAAAGTCAAATTCTGTTGGGAAAATGGAAATTTAGAATATCAGTTTTGGACAGATCGGTGTCCTAGTAAAATTTTTATGGCTCTACCACATCATGAAAATATGGTTATGAAATGCATCGTTAGCACTTAACGCTCAGTAAATCCTTAATTGTATAATCATTAAAATAAGAGGATTAAAATTATAAGGAAAATTATAGAAAACTAGCAGATTTAGAGTGAAGTCATATTGACCCTGGCTTTAGTTTTGGTGCCCCCTGCAAGGCCCAAATACAACCATGCTGATGAGCACCTTTGCACCTTATAGCCTGGTATTCAGTCACAATGCTAAAATTCCCCATCACACGATCAAACGCGGTAAGTAAGACCAAGAGGACTAATAGAAAGCTATCAGCACACAGAAATCCTCCTCCATAACACATCCAGAACGCTACAGACACACCGTGTCCAGCTGCAAAGATTCAATGCGAAACATATTCACACATACTACATGGGATCAACTCAAAAATATAAAAAAAACAAGTTGGATTTGAGCTGATGAAATGCCCTTATAAGAACCCTGGTCAACCAGTTAGGTTGGAAATCTGCTTTTGTGTACGTATTTTCATCTTCATGTCAAAATTCCACGCAATATCCTGTCTGATGAGTGACAACAACAACCAGCAAGACAAAACCACAGAGAAGCACAGGCCCTGCTCAAATACATGGAAATGCACCTTTTTCTCACTCTTGTTGTGGGAGTCCACTGACACCGAATAACTATAAAGCAAACATGGATTGCTGACTTTACAGCAGACATGAGGAGGAAAAGATGCATATTCAAACAAGGCCACAGTCTACAAGATAACAACAGATACCACAAGACGACCCAGACATGGTGGACCATGTCATTATTGACCAATCACAGCTTAGACATAGCAGCTAAGGGTCAATGGTTGCAACATTGCCTATTAGTACACACACACTCGGGGAGTTATGCAACTGAGCAGGTATGAGAAAGTCAGGGTAGCCATTGCTGGGACTACAGGACAGAACTGCAGCAGCACAGAGTTCTGAGGGGAAGCTAAGAGCCAAGTCAGCAGTTTAGTACGAGTCAGTCCAGGGTTATACAATACTTTCACAGTGTATGCATATGTGTGTGTGTTTAGGGGGGCAGCAACATGTGTCTAATGTGTTTTTTCTTCATCTATGATAGTTTGGGTACAACAGAAATTCTAATAACATATTTCAGCTTCACTGTATTAATAATAATTGAATGATTTAATCATTTCTGTGCGTTGTATGAAATTGTATGGTCAACAATGCCATTTCATTATTTACTTTTGTTTCATTGTGTTACTATTCTATTTTGTAGTCTCAGATGGCGTGGTCCTCATTGTTTCTATGCATGCAAGAATGTATACTTCTGTTTGGATTTCTGTCTGCAATATGTTGCTGTTTGTATTGTGCAGTTTGCGTGCTGAGGAGTGACAAATAGAAAAACTCATTAATTCATTCATTTATCATTCATAAGTTTACAGAGATCAAAGTCAATCTTAAGAGGACAGCATGAGGCCAACTGTCTGATCTCTGTTTGATGTAAAGAGTGTCTGAACTAGAAACCAAGTGAGGGTGGAGGGAGGGGGATGGGGGGAGTTATAGGAGCAGAAAGTATTGCAATGAGGCTAAAAGCCAGCCAGCCAATAAAAGGTAGATATGAGGGGTACAAAGCTCAAGTAGTAAAAAAAGGGGGAGGAGGACAGATTGGGTTAGCCAGGTTAGTTTAAAGCGACAGATTTGAAATACATACCGCCCAGATGCAAGTCCAGGATTTCACTGTAATTAGAATCTCCCCAATAGTCTACAATGACAGGGATATATTAGAGATAGGAGTTATTTCACACAGCCCCAAACTGGGCTAACACACACAAAATTCTCCAGCAAGTCATGCATGTTCTTGCAAACACACAAGACACACACATACACACCGCAGCAACACTCAGAACAAAGAGAGTCTGTCGGTACTCACCACAGCACATAATGCAGTCAGGTTGTGCAATACTACATGGCATTTTCCAAGGTAATAAGAGACTGCAACATAGATTTGCTGTATTGCTGTTTACTGGCTCAGTCTGCTTAATATCACACAATGTAACGTATGTTACGTTATGTAATGTGTTGCGTGCTGACATGTCGAGGAAATTGTTGAGGGGTTTTTGTATTGCGTGCATGTAATTTGACAAAGTTGTACTTGATTCAAACAGAGAGAAAAGCTTTAATTTCCTCCAGTTATGTACTATCCAATCCATGTGCATCAGTGATTGATTACAATAATTGAATGATTTAATCATTTCAGACTGAAAGAGCAGCTGAATGTTCAGTGTGAAGTTTGAATACAACAGAGAAAGTCAGAAACAACTCTGGATTGCTGTTAGTCACCATGGGGGGATCTCGACAAATATCTGTATCAAGTCACTCAGCCACAGCAAATATTTGCAGAAAATATTCTAATAAAGAAGTTGTCAGCTTGCAAACCAATTTATATTTAATTTCTTTACATTCTGATTGCATTTGGAAAAAAGGTAATGTGATCTGAGTCTTGATCAGAGTACAGAAACTCTCCTCATTGAGAGGCAGTGAAGGAGACAAAACACATCCAGAATGAGCAGACACAAATCTATGTCGGGACACACATTCTCCTGATCGCATGCAGCTCGGACTGACGATGGCGGACATGTTATGAACAAACAAAGATCAACATGTTCAGAAATGGAGAACAGTTGCAGTGTGTCACCACAGATGGAGCCTACATAACAGTGTCACATGTCATTAATAAAAGGAAGGAAGGAAACTACAGTAAATCTAATACCTGATCTTCTTTTGTGCTGTTTGGGTAATGTATAAGTACCTTTATACAATCCTTTAAGAGAGTAGAGTAGTAAACAAGTTAAAACATACTCAAACAATTGACTGGAGAAACAGCTGATGGGAAAAGTTAATAGTTATTCAGTTGGTGGGAAAATGGCCGAATTTGTAGAAATGCTCAATGAGTCTACGTGCATGCATTTGCACGATAAAATCTTCTATTTCTCTCGGTTACAGTCACCATGACGTAAATTAGGATGGAATACACTGTCAACTCTATAAAGGAGAACCTCACTACCTCGCTCGCATACAAAACTCACATCAGGTAAATAATGTGTTATTGCTACTGAGCACTATTCATGCTTCGCACGCTTATAAAACTACCAAATAATGAACTGCGCTGCTCCCTAACAAACAATGCATTCTTCATCTCAGAAGTATATTGTCTGTGATAGTCCCTTGTCAAGAACAATTTGGGTTTATTACTTTGGAGAAACAAATTCAGCACACAAATCTACTTGCTGAAATATGCTTCAGTAGGACTGAATAAAAGGTTAATGCAGAGTATGATTTCAACACAATCTAAATGATCGCAGAGGGACAGCTTTTCTGAGGTAATGCAATTCTAGATTACATCATCCTAACCATCGATATTATTATTATTCCCTATAGAGCTCTAGAAAAGGCTGAACTCATATCACATTAAGATGAAACATGGTCTCACGGAGCTAGCACTGACACAAAAATAAGATTTTATTGTCATACATACCGTAAATCACTTGTAAAATGTTAATAATAGGAGAGTTATATGTGTTCTGATACATACTACACCCTTTAGTTCACTGAATATGAGAATTATGTCTATCTGCCGTTGCATTACTGATACACCACGCCACATGGGATGGCCAGTTACCTGCTTCTCCTCTCAAGGCTTTCTCCACAGCTACACCCCTCTCTTCCAACTGCCTCTGCTTCTCCTCCACCTGCTCCAACTGTCTCTGGATGATCTGAATGGACAAGCAGGTTAGAGTCACATTATTAATGAAATGCACACAGACGCACATTATACGTACATTATAAACGCGAGTTATCTCGCATGGGCGCACAGAATAATAATATCCACCACTAATCACTAATTACAACTGATTTGTCCCACAAGTTTCTAAGGGAGGCGGCTGCAGAGGTTACCTCTAACACTCAAATGATGCAACAGTTTACCCTCGTTAAAAATGAATGTCTCGAGGCGCAAAGGGAGTACTGCTAATTAGCACTGTATTGATGTGAGCCTGTTCTGATGGGCAAATACTATTTCATGATTTTCACCAAAAATATTTCACAGTTGTCCCCTCTTTGGCTCTCACTTGTTAGTGGCAGTGGTGGTGGCAGGGAATAGGGGACAGTGATAGAGGGGCATGCAGCCTGGTTCGCCCTAACCTTGGGCGCCCATATTAAACTCAGGTTCCCATTTACAAATACACACTCAAACATTTAAATCAAAATCAGTTCCTAGTGGAGAGCACTGTAGTAGTGGCAAGTACCAAAATGACAATTGGTTTAATGTGGGTAAAGTTATGTAAGAGATGCATAAAATGAGCAGCAACAGCTTAATTTAAAAGTTTTTTTCCTCCCTCAGACTCTAACTTCCTCTGTCAGTGCTGAACTTTATCAGTGCCGTGCAGCAACAGCAGCTGAACAAGAAGCGTGGTTTGGGTTCTGAAAATAGCTACTAAACGGAGGCAAAATTCAGGCCAGCTAACCACAGCTCCAGGAGAAGAGACTTTAGCTGTGGCTTAGTGCTGATTCAGTGGACTGGGAGCCTGACTGCAGAGTTACAACATCAATCACAGCGGATTTCCTAACCTAAGGATGAATTTGCCCTCACTCCAAGAGGGTTGAGTCACATTAGAGTGACCACATGTTAAGTAAAAAGTGAAAAAACAACAACAGGACAACACTGAGTAACAGTAACAATAATACTAATGCAGACTATCATAGCCTACATAACTCAGTTATTTTTAAAATGGTTTGACATGTATGACATGAAAATTTGTCACATCGTTTGATGAAAACACCCTTGTCTAACTGTCTAAGAGCACACAAACACGTAGGTAAACCAACACAAAAGAATGCATTAAACCTATGTTAAACATGACTAAGAGTCTGCAACCATGCTGGCAGCTCTGTGAGGCTGTACTCAGGCAGAGCAGTGCTTTAAGTTAAATGCTAACGTCAGCATGCTAACACGCACACAATGACAATGCTAACATGCTGATGTTTAGCAGGTATAATGTTTGCCATGTTCACCATCTTAGTTTAGTGTGTTAGCTTGCTAGCATTTCCAAATTAGCACTAAACACAAAGTACAGTTGAGGCTGATGGGGATGTCACAGTTTTGCAGGTTTTTGGTCATAAAGCAAAGTATTGGACAAACTGAATGGTTGTCCAGATGATGGTGCTAAATGAACACTTAGGGAATGACCAATCTTATTACAATTCATCCAGAGTACATGAATGTCTGTACAAAATTTCATGGCAAACCCTTCCAGTAGTTGCAGAGACATTTCACTCAAAACCGCAAATGTCCACCTCACTGAGGTGATGGAGGAAAAGTCAGAAGATCACCAAAGCTCAGTTACCTGGGCTCTGTGCAGCCTCTTGAGTTCCTCCTGCTTGGCTTGTCGTCGTGCAGCTTTCTGGACCCTTCGTGTCAGCTTAGCATTCAGCTCTTCTTCTGTGTAGGTTTTCTGGTGTAATAACAAAAACATGGGTCAGAGAGGTCTCATTCACAAGTTGCTAATATGTGGCGTTGACTCCATGGGGCCCTGGCCCGTCAGAAAAACTGAACAGGAGAGGAGGGGGAAATGCTAACATTGACTAGCACAATGTAATCTAGCTTGGAATATTTCACATCTACATGCTTGTCTAGGACTATAAATTGCACTCTCAAGGTATGGTAACATGAAACATCTTACAATACAATGTGACACATAAACTTCACTGCAGCTCTCACAGTTATAATCCCTCTTCACATTATGAAATCTTCCATGATAAGAGGCAATACAGTATGTGAATAGAGCAGGGACGTTTCCCCTATTAGCCTACTTGTGAGGACGTAAAAAGCTGGCATAAATCAGGAGGAAGAGAGAATAGTACTGAAGAAAACTTGTCAAAGTTATTCCAGTGGCCAGACCGGAGTAAAAACAGTGCCACCGTGACAGATAGGCAGGTTAATATCATACCAGTAAGAGAGGAACAGCCCCTGGTATCTAGAGATGCAGAGGTATCATTGTGACCAGAAAAATGAGCCATGAGATTCAAGTTTTAATAGAGTGGACATCCAGCAGTTGAGTGAGTGAGCGCTGCAGTCCGACTGTCATATGCAGCCAAAGAGGACGGTTAGTTTTAAGCCAGATGCACGTGAGGTGTTATGACAGTAAACCGGCACATGCACGTAGGGGTGGGGGTGGTGGGGTTATCAATGGGAACGTATGTAATACTACCTTTGTGGCGTACGATCTCTTGAACGCCAGTGCGTGAGGGACATAAACAGACTTGGGGAAGACAAAACAAAAAGGGAGAAAATAAACATGATACAGATGATATGATTAAATGGGTTAATGATTATGTTAAATTGGTCAAAATTAAAAAAATAAATAAATTTAAAAAAGTAATAACCTAGCTGGTACAATCAAAACAGGCAATGTTAATATCCCACACCGAAACAAAAATGGCAGGGTGCAGAGACATTTTACACATCTATGTTAATCAGAAATTAGTCAAACAAAACAAATCACATTATAAGAAAGGATTTTCCAGATTCTATCCAAGGATTTTACTGTAAAAACAGTAAGACAGGTCTGTTATTTTCAATACTATGTCTACGAGAATACATCCAATACACTCACAGATCTGGAAAACTATAAACACCACAATAGTCACTAGAGACTAGACAACACGATTCCTGTGGGCTCTTATTGAATTGCACATGGCCTGGCAGGCATGATACAGCTTTAATCTCCTGTTACTGTAGCTGTATAAAGTCCAAATTCAGATCGATATTATTGAAGAATAACAAAATGTCAATTAATTCTTCATATATGTCATCAAAGTAAGGAAAATAAAATGGGAGGGTGTCTGAGTTGGGGTTTTTTTATGTGTTTACAGCGGTTAATGAATTCATGCCTCTGGCCTTGAACTCAACTGTATCTATCTAAACCACCAGAAACACACACACACACACACACACAGACTGAGCAGCACTGGAGACAATCATTTTGAATTTCAGCCAAACATAATGAATGCAAATGGATTCAAATAAAAGAGCTTGTGTTATAGAAATTAGGGTTTTGTGTGCTGAATTTCTGCATAGTCCTAATAAGATCTATGCGACCGGCATTTTTAATGAATCCAGCTTTTTGAAGAATTCACTCGTTTAGTTCAATTTTGCGGATATCATTATGATGTGCATTTAGCATGTCATATTACGGTGCTGAAGACCTTGAAAATGTGTTTATCATGATTTGGTTGCATGATTTGCTCTGAGATCACCTGAGGGCAAAAATGTAAACATTCTTCATTCTAACACCACTTTAAAAAGGGATAAATTAAGTATTAAACTGAGGTCAGTCTAAAAGCCAGAAGCTTTGTGAACTTAACGTTAGTAAAATATGATATATATTATATTTGCCTATTTACAAAATTATCTATATTTGAAATTCAAAATCATTTTACCCCATTCTGCACAATACCTCCTCATCGTCTTTCTCCTTTTCTCGATCAACTGCTTTTTTCCGCTCTCTTTCTTTATGCCTCTCTTTCACCCTCTTTCTTTCCTTTAACTCCCTCCTTTTCTCCTTCTCCAGTTTCTCCTCCTTTATTGCTTCCTTCTGCATACCTGACACTAGGTCAAAGATGTCCATATGCCGCTGGGAGTGGAAGAAGTTATTTAAAGGAAAGTGTTGTTTTAAAGGAAGTAAAACAGAAGTGGATGCAATAGATGTGATGAGGACCCGTCTAGCCTCACTAAGCCTGTCTGCAAATGTTGTTTCATTCACTCTGGTCTGGAAAGGCTAAACTAAAATGTCTTATCAAAAAGGCTATACATGTCTAATTACATAATGACAAAGATGTGACATGTCTAATTGTGTCTATTGTTACTCACATCTGCCTTTGACTTCTGGGAGGACCTCTCCAGAACATCGTCACAGGACAGGTCTGAGTCCTCCGAGAAGCTCAAGTTTCTGCGTGATTTCAAGTCTGTAACAAACAATAAGCAAAGACAGAAATGTGTTTATTTTTTCTATTAATATAACAAATAAATTTCCCATTCAAAAGCTACATTGGATCACCTTTCTCATCTGACGATCTCCCAAGAGGTGATGTTTTCTTCTTCCCAGAGTCCTGAGTGGTGGAACTCGAGGATGGCGTGCTCGGACATGATTTATCATCCTTCTTCTTTTTGTCCTTCTTGTACCCTGAGAAGACAGCCTTCCACAATGACTTGTGTTTGGGCGGCGTCTCGTCTCTGCCGGAGAGCCTGCTGCTGTCGTTTTTGGCTTTTTTCTCCTTCTTATTCTTGCGCGGCGAGAAGAGAGAACTTCGTTTCTTGGTCTTACTCGTAGAGGAGGCATCTGACGAAGCCACTGAGCCACTGTCCAGACTCTTGTTGCTGCTGAAGAAACGCTCAGGTATAGTCTCTGCCTTCTTCGACTCCAGAGCTTTCACGGCTGACGCCTTCGGAGATCCAGCTGACTTTTTACTTTTTCCAGCAGCATCTGGGGTTACACTCCAGGCCACTTTAGCTGAGGCACCCTTGTCTATGTCAGATTCTTTCATTTTGTTTAGCTGCTTGGCCATGGCGTCTTTTAGAGCCTGGCTCTTGACGGACTTTTCTCTGGCCCTTATCCTCTCCTCAGCGATCTCCTTGGCCTCTAGGGAGAACTGAGTTGCTCTCTGGTTCTTAGAGGTTGGGTTGACAGGGATATTGGGTTTACCGTTTTCCATTGCTAAAGCCAGATGCAGGGGAGGTTTGTCCCTGCTGGGCTTGCTGGTGGGTGGAGTATAGTACCTGTTCATGCTTGTTTCTGGTGTCCGCTCATCGTAGGTCTCCTCCACGTCATCAGCAAACGGAATCTCCTCCACCGTCTCCACAAACGACTTCCTTACCTCCACTGGCCTTGGCTTCTTCTTCTTCTCCCTCATGACAACCACTGGAGTTGTTTCTGGATTTGCCTGAGGTGAGGAGACTTTCCTGGGTGCGGGTGCGGGTGCAGACACGGGGCTCAGCTGGGTCCTCGGAGCAGGAACAGGACTCTTGGTTTTTGCTGGCTCTTTGCCCTGCTCAGATGGAGGTTTTTCTGTTCCGTTGCTCCATGACACCTGGTGTCTCTGCTGCCTGAGTACGGCTGGAGACTGATTAGCAGGCACAGGTGGTGGTGGGCTGGAGGGTGGGGTGAGCATGGTGGAGTCAGACGTGCTGTAGCTGTCACTGTTTGCTGTCTGGCTCGTGGCCATGCTCTCATTCAACCCCAAGCCAGAGCTGCTGCTGAGGTCCCTCTTATCAGAGCCATTACTCTTGGGCTCCACAGGAGCAATGGGGGTAATGACCTGACCCTCAAGAGTGATGTTGAGTCTGCGAATGACAGCACGGCCAGTAAAAGCAGGCTTCTTTTCCTCAGACACCTCTGGAGACTGTGTCTTAACAGGGGTGGAGTCCTGCGTTGGAGCCTTAACAACACTCTTCTCTAAGATTTTACTACTGCGGTCCAAAGGAGACAGGCCGAGGCTCTTCCTGATCTCAGCACTCTTTAACCAAAATTCCTCAATGATATCTGCCTTTTTAGATGGAGTTTCCTCTGTTGAGGAATCTATGGACATTGAGGGCTCAGGTGTGCGCTTGTCTGTTTTGGTCATGGGTGTAGAAGTGACTGCGGGGACAGGCTGAGTTCTGACGGGAGAGTCGGAGGTGAGAGGCGACGAAGGTTCCTGGCAGGGCAAAGGCTGAGCACAGATTGGGGAGAGGGGGTTGCCAGTGAGAGGGCAAATGGAGCGGTGAGGGTAGACAGGAGATTTAGGCCTGCAAGTCTCCGGCACGGGAGTGGGCTGAGAGCGGATTGGGGAGCCAACAGGTGACTTGACAGGGGATCTGATGGGTGATCTGACAGGTGACTCGATGGCTTGCTTGACTGGAGAACTTATGGGTGATTTGGTGGGTGAAATGGGGGGAGGTGAGGCAGGGACATTGACAGGGGAAGCAGCAGCAAGAGTAGGAGAAGGGAAGGAGGAAGGATCCTGGACTGGACCAGGTGAAGGGCACAGTGGACTCTTGGCGGCTGGAGAAGGAGTTGTCCTCTTCGTTTCCTCAGGTATGAAGGGATCTGGGAAAAAGCGGGTGCCAGGTGACTTCACCAGAGTTATCTGGAAAAGAAACAGAGAAGATCAGGATTTCAGTCAAATCTAACATCACATACTTTCAATTTGAGAAGTGTGGAATTAACTAACCTGTGTTTCAGGCTCTGGAGGTGGTTGGAGTGGGGAAAGCACAACATCTTCTTTCTGCATGGGGCTGACGCTGGATGGTTCTGAATGCACAAACAACAAAAATGTAATGTTATGTAATAACTGCTTTTTATTAATGTAAAAATGTATCTAAGTGATCAATTTTGAGGAATTATTAGTGACTATGTACCAATACTGGAGGTCATTCTCAGACTTTCTGATTTCTTGTCTTCCTCAGAAAGCACTTCAGCATACTCTGACTGATGCAAACGAGCCTCAGCTTCTGCATCTGAAGGGATGTCATCTGGAATTTAAACACAACACAGTGATGTTGCTAGGTACATCCTGCATGTCAGACGCATTAAAATACGATAAGGACGCAGTAAACTCACTATCGACGTGATAATACTACTTTGTGAACATCAAATTTGTGTTGAAATCATAGAAATAAACAAAAGAAAACTAGCTGTCAAAAAAATCGATGTAATTTATTCTCACACTGCAGCCTCTCACCTGCTCTCTGTGTGAGGGCTGAGACACACACACACACACACACACACACACACACACACACACACACACACACACACACACACACACACACACACACACAAACAACTTTCAGACCACACGAATATAGTAAAACAAGCCCCCACACACGGAACAGCAGAGCAGAGAGGCGGTGGAGATTACTCGAGTTGACAACAACTAAAAAAAACTAAAAATGAACCGATAAGAACCTAACAATACCCATCCCTAAACATGAGTTTAACAGTACAATTTGCCAAAACACACAAGTTTTATTGGGGACCCAATCAATTTTCCAGGGATCCACTCAAATGAAGAAGTTGGAAAATTGATCGGACTCACTACATTGAAAACCTATCAACATCACTGACAACATTATGAAATATTTAATTGTTACACAGCTTTATGACTTACTTACTAACTATTATTTCTATCCTTTTATTGTAATAGAACAGAGTTCTTTTTGAACCAAAAATGCTGTGAAAGAACGGATGGATTCATTATTATTTGTATTATTTTGACTGCTCACCCTGATCCATCTCTGTACCAGGCTCCATATCTGGACTGTCTGCTTCTGCTTCCAGATCTTCATCCTCACAGGGCTCTGGCATGACAATGAAATGGCAAAAAAATGAGTCACCTGGTTACACAGTCTCTCTTCAGTCAATAACAGAGCAAGAACTTTTTCAACTTCCTAACTTAACCTTAAATGAACTTTTCTCAGAAATTCTCGCTGCAGGCTAAATTAAATAAAAAAGAAAAAACAGCACCAGAGTTCCAAGATCTCTTAATGAAAAAATCTATCAAGACCAATTTTGAAGAGTGGAGTGCAGTTATAAGAAAAAATGAAAGGTTGAAATAGGATGAAAAGGCTTCAAAACCAATATCCTTTTTTTCTGAGGGCAGCTTTAAGGAAAGTTTTCTGGCAAGAAAATCATACATTAGTTTTGCATACAAATGAAATCATGTACAGTAGGTCTGTGAATAAATATGAACAAAGGATGGCCACAGAGTAGCATTAGTAAATGGATACATGCAGCTATCCATTTTAAATTAGCAAATGGATGACATTTGAACCAAGCAAAAGCAGAACCAAAATGTTAATGACATTGGTTAAAAGGCGAGCATCAGTCTGTCGTGTAAACAACATTTGTTGGGACAATTTTTCTAACAAAACTAAAATGGGGAATAACTCACACAGTTACTTCATGCTATTCAGAAATAATATCACAACCGTAAAAGTCACCTCTGCTAAATGCATTAAATCGGCCATTGTTCAGGTGGGTGCACAGGCACATACTGAAAGAACATCTGATTCTAGTGAGCACAAGGAGATCTTCTCTCAGCTTTTAAACCAGAACATAAGTGCTGCCTATGAATTAAAATATATGTGTAGGACTGTACTTCCATTCATTCAAGGTTTTAAACAGATGATAAAGTAGCTCAACAGCCTCATTATCTGAACTTTGTGCAAGTACAATTGCCATTCAAGGGTTAGTCCAAAAATGTAATAACAGTAATTTAAGATACATCACACATTACCCTTCAGGGCAAGAAACACTGTGGTGTTAAGTGCTTTCAAGCCTTGATCTGTCTTGGGAACACATTACATTGCAGTACAATATACGATGTGAGTAAAGAGAAAATACATATTTTGGAAGTTGGCAGGGTTGAATGAGAGTTTGGGAAGTGAAAGGTGAATTACAGGTGTTGATCTGAACCCAAGAGAGCAGAACTCTTTGAGAGCAACAGCCTTACAGCATGCATGCTTGTGAGTTTACTGGTATCTGCATGTGTTTCTGCATGCTCCAGGAAAAAAGGCCAGCCGATAGACAGATAGAGTACAAGTCTAAGACGGGATGTCATGATCCCTTTTAAGTCTGTGCTACCTCCAGACATGGACTCCAACCAGACTCTCACTGCCTCGTGTCGGGCGGATGTGTGGGCAGGGGCTATGTTCAAACCAGAAGATACAGAAAAACGAGGGATAGATGGCAGGGAAATAACAGTAAAGTATTAGACACATGGGAAAGAACATAGCAGAACACAAAAGAACAAAGCAGAACAAAATCAAAAGAATTGACAAAGGGGTTAAATGGTGCACTGGGATGTGGTTGAAGAACATTAAATTCACCCCAGAGGACCAAGAGCGACTCTGAACAACAAATTAAAAGACTGAACACAAAATTAGACATTCCAAGAAAAAAAAGCAATGTGACAAAAATGTACAAAATCAGAGATGATTATAAACAACAGGTGGGTTAGTCGGGGGAGGTGGCTCCTCCTGTTGCAGACACAGAAGTACAAACAGCAGCAGCCACACTGGTGAAATGACACCCTGATCCTTAACCCTGTGAGGCCTACAGTTTGGGACTCGCCCAGCAAAGTCTTCCCAGGTGTTCAGCTCCTCTGGGTGGGTTACCTGTGGAGGAGGGCTGCGTAAGCTCAGAGGGTTGGGAGAGTTGGGAGGCAGAGGCCGGCTGGCCATCCTTGTCTCCCTCAAAGTCCAGGTGTGTTCTCACCAAACCTGGAATGGCCTGGGGATCCACAGGCTGCAGGACTTGTTGGATCTGTAGGTTCCTGGCTAAATGAGGGTGTCAGCATTTGGTGTAGTGTTGTGTTTTTGGGGTTGTGGTGAAGTTGTGTGTGAACCAAGAAATCAGAGACAGATAAAGAGAGATGAAGACAGTTGTGCGGGAAAGGTAGAGAAACAGTAGAAGAAGAAGAAGAAGAGAGGAGGGAAAAGCCAGGACAAAAATGAAAGAGAAGGCAGAGAAAGAGTTAGAATACAGTGGCAAAAAAACTCAGGAGGCAAGAAAGCTGCATGCACTAGACAGCGAGAGTCAAACCATAAAAGTGAGCTTTAAAGCTATAAGGCTAAAGAAAGAAATAATATCCATTTGTTGAACAGAACAATTCTGCCACCCAATACCAAAGCATAACTGCAGAGCCTAGGGGAAAAACACAAAAATCTCTGACTTTATCAGGTTAGTGTATAGAAGCCATATACAAAAACAGAGGTATTAAAACAGCAGGCTAAAATGGAATGAGACTCACAGTAACTCTTATGAACTAAAAATCCCTTAAAAACACAACTGCAACCAACAAACCAAAAAACAAAGACAGCAAAAAAGCCACACTCTTATTGTAGAAATCCTTGAAAAAGAAACCCAAACCAGCCAGGATTATATATCACACTCAAAGTTACTGCAAACGCATCCACAGGCAGTTCTGCTGCTACCTTTAAATGTACCAACATCCTCTTCGTCTGTGAGGTACTTCTCCAGCCAAAGGCCTGACTGGAGCTCTCTATTCCAGGGGCAGTAATCCCCCTCTGCCAGCAGGGGAAGACAGAGGCCCAACAAAAAAAACATACAGATACACACATACAGGCGCACACACAAACACAGTGGACATAGGGGGAAGTAATGAAGAGGAGGGGATGGAAAAGGAGGAAGGATGAGGAGAACAATGTTTGAGACAGCGACACTTCACATGAAACAGATAAAAAGCAAGTGGAGTTTTGAACAGGTCAAATGGAGTCTGGAGAGGGTGTTGACATTACACCAAAGGAAACAAACTACATTTCTGGTAATCACACCAAGAGTGAAAAACAAATTTACCATCGCTTGACTCCTCATCATCTTCATCCTCATCCTCATCTTCATCCTCCTCCTCATCCTCCTCTTCATCTACTTCCTCGTCTCTGCTGACTGCGTCGGCCAGAGCCTCGCCCTCTCCGTCCTCGCCCCTCAGCTTGGCGTGGAGCTCTACCGCATCCTTCCAGGGAACGCCGCCGAGGTCTGAGGGGCTGGGAGCTTGCTGTTCCACCTCCTCTTGATCCTGCTCCTCCTGCTCATCCTCCTCCTCCATGTCTGACTCTGAGCTACTGTTGGAAAGCAGAGGAGGAGCCCCAGTAAAGTGTTAGAACAAGTGAGAGCAGAAAAGCAGATAGCATTCATTATCAGTGAAAGTCTGACTTTCCATTCTCTGTAGGACTGTAAGAATTTGTATTTTCCACAGATTGTCATGCAAACTTTACTTATATCAGGTGTTGAAGCCGAAACGTACACTAGGGTCATAACTAATAATTATTTTCATTATTTTATTGAACTTTAAATCTGTAAAATGTATAAAATTGGTAAAAAAGGCACATTAGAATTTCAGAAAGTTTTTGTTTTGACCAACAGTCCTAAACAATGTACAATCAGACAGAGAAAAGCAGAACATTCTCATCGATCCGCCGATTGACAGAAAAATAAGCAGCAACTATTTTGAGAATCAATTAATCGTTTAAGTAATGTTTTAAGCAAAAATGGCAAAAATTCATTCAGCAAAAATTCATTGGTATGAAGGAGAAGTGCTCTTTGTACACCTTTATACAGACAAGTGTGTAGAGAGAGAGATAAAGTAATGGGTAAAAATAAAATAAATAAATCAGCTCCCTATATTTATTTAGGAAAATATAGGTAGGTATGTTAGTTAGTCACTCAACTTGGTATTTAAAGAAATGCACACAGGAAAAATGAGGAATGGACAAATTCATTTGGCCCACTAGAAACAATCCAACAAAGGATCAGCTCCAACAATCTATATCGTCATTTCAGAAAATTAGAAATCCTAAAATTCAGCATGCTTAAGACATTTAAAAACAGTGCCATATCTTTATAATTTTTATGCTCTTACCTGGAGCCCAGGTCAGCGTCTGTGGCCTTGTCCAACACACTGCTGAGGTTGTGTTCCGCCAGTGTCTCTTCTGGCACCTCCTCCAGCTCCTCCTCCCTCTGCAGGGACAGGCGGTAGTTCTCCAACTCGATGCGCTCTGGCGTTCCCCGCAGACGTTTAGCTAGGCTGGGCTCCTGCAGGCCGTTGACCTCCGGTACTGGGGTTGACAAGTGAGAATAAGGTGGAGACCGCAGGTGAAATGAAGACATCAGGGTGGGCAGCAGGTTGGAGGTAAGAAGGCAGAGGAAAGAGAGCACAAAAAAATAATGCAACTGAGAATCAGGTGGGTGCAACGACAGAGAAGAGGAGCAGAGAGGAACACAACCCTCTGCAGTGCAGGAGCCATGCAGGACTGTATTTATCTGTCTGTGGAAATGAACTGGACCAAAACAAATTTACTGTGTCACTATTTGTACTAAGTACTGTGATTATGGCTACAAATTCTGACAATGTTTGCGTGTGAACATATCAGCCGTGTAGCATCAAATCAATCACACATCCAACAATGAAACTAGTGCATTTCCATACACATTCATTATTAAATTACTTATTCCCATTTACTCCCACTATACCACAGAAACTCTATATTTTAAAAAGGACAAATTGACAAGATCACACCAATTTAAGATCTATAACTGAATTTATTGCATTAGATTATATTCCTACAGCAAATAGTATCAACAAACACAAATAAATTTAACACTCTAAAATAGTTGTCATACTGCAGTGATAGGTACAAGGTTGGTGCCTTGCCTTTTTCCCATCCTGAGAAGCAAATCTTAAAACTTTTTTTTTTCTGAAATGTGTCATTCCAACTTACTTGGGTATTATTAAATGTAAGTGGAATGGATCAAAATAAGTATTTTACACATTACACTACACATATTTCCACTCACTCAGATAGGACTCCAATCATCTAATTAGGACAAATAAGCAATAAGCACTGGCCCTCGTGTAAATCTCACTAAAAAAAGGATTGATTTGACAATGAATGTGTGATATTTGATACTGCAGCATATGTTATGTTGTGTGGATGAGGAATGTGGTCAAACAACTGCAATGGTTTCCTTTTGGTTGGTTTGGTTGGTTCACCTTTCCATTACAACCAACCCTGAAATTAAAAGGGCTAAAACAACCCACGACCTAACAAATGCAATTTGCACATTTTTTCAGGCTGTCCAATATATTCATATTTATCTTCAATATTTAAAATAATTAACATTTAATTGTATCATGGGAATTGCTAAAATATTAGGAATAGTAATAAAAAAAAAGTTATATAAATGAAAAATACAAAGATTTAGGTTTTACTTTGACTTCCATTACCATGTAGTCTAGACTGAAAAACTTCATCTATACAATATGACATGATTTTCCATAGCCAAACAGATATAATGATATGTATCTATTGGGTATTGTAATACTATTTCTCCATGTCACCCATTTTTAGTAATTAAAGTAATAACTTTGTTAATATCTAGAATGAATGTTACATATGTTTATCGTATTACTACAGTATTTAAGTATAAGTAAGCATTTTAATTCATAATACTACACTTGCCACACACAGCAGCAGGCCTAAACTTAACTTACTTAAATTCCATTTATTATTTTTCTGTGAATCTTACCAGCCTGTTCTGTTCAGCTCTTTATAGTCATGTTGATTATATTTAACTATAATATCCAGTGCAATTAATGTAGCAAACATGTACTATTTTGAGCAAACACAAGGTCTTAGCAGCAATCTGTCAGGGGCGAGAGGCTGAGGGATGTAGGAGGACAAGGCAGCCGAGAAGGTCCGACAGAGGAGTGAAAATCACAAGAGAACCAATCGCAGGCACTAATTCAAGCACTAGTAGAGCTCTCAGTTTTAAGCTGCTCTGATAGGAGGGGGAAAGGTAAAGCTCACAAAAGCACTAATACAGGCACTTCATCACATTGTGGTGAGTTCCAGTAAGAGGGATACTGTAGGTGCAGAACAGCTTACAGAGAGAAAGAAAACACATCACAAAGCAGGCTCTAAAAGAAACACATCACACAGGAGGAGGCAGAGCTAAAAGAGAGCAGTCACAGGCCACTAGAGGTTACAATCACAAAAGAATAAAGCTTGGCTCTTCATTAAAACACAGGCAGGCAAAAATCATGTTTATGTTAATTTAGGATGTATGAATGTATTGTTGTATGCCAAATTTTAACTGATATTTTGAGTTGAGAAAACAGGCAGATTACTGCCACATCTCATGATAAAAATCAGAACAGTGAGCTGTTCAACAAATGGTTAATATTGCTGCCTGGAGAGCTGACCAGCTCTGTCCAACTGTTTTTTAATTTCCAAGCCAAGAAAAATAAATAAATTTAAGATGCACCATTCACTTCTAAGATTATGCTGTCAGAGCGCTGGTTAACTGTCTCGGCCAATCACAAGTCATAAAATGGCTGCTAACAGAAACAGAGAGAATGCTGCATCTTCAAGAAAGAAATAAATCACTGAGACGAAGAATCACAAGATTGACATGAACACTCGCAGGCTCAGTGAGTCAATACAATCAGCTAAATACAATCCCACTGACATTAGTTGGCAAAGAGTAAAAGGAAGTAAGGAAGGGGGGGGGACAAGAGAGTCATGCTAGAGGAGGTTGAGCAGGACATTGATGGTGAAACAGCAGAAGAGGTAGATGCAGTAGGTACACAGGAAGGGAGAGTCTAGGGGGTTGTGTGCCACCTGGTGGCAGGTCCACGAGAGTGTGCGGTGGAGGGTACGCAGCGGGATTCCCACGCCCATGGCCAGACGGCAGGGCGCAGCCACCACAGCAAGAGAGGAAAGTGGGGTACCTGAGGGCTGGAGCTCGGCCGAGGGGGCTGCCGCTGCCATCGCCCTTCCGGGGGCATCCACGGTCGCCGTAGGAGTTTGGGGCGCCTGGTTCTCCTGCAAAGGTAGAAAGACAGATGATGTCAACCACAGCAAAGTGTTGGGAGACACAAGTGCTCTTGGAAGGTCAGAGCACAAGAACAAAAGGTCAAAGGATAAAAAAGGTTCCCTCTCAATAGGCCCCTACCTATGCACTGCATTCTGATGATACACCAAACAATGAATTTCTTCATTGTTTGCCAGACAAGCCTGATTTCCACCAGGATTTCAACTAGTAAACAAACATAGGTACCTTAGCAGTGATTGGAGCAGGAGAGGGAGCAGGCCTCTTTCTCTGAGCATAGCCAGACAGACGGTAACAGTAGTGGGGCTTGCAGTAAAATTTCCCTGCAGGATAAAAGAGACAAACAGCCCATAAGCAAATAAATTCAATACATAAATAAATATGTGCACTGCATATTCGGCAGATTTCACCTCACAGAGTCCATAGGCTTCATCTGTTCATCTGTGTCATTTAGAATAATAATAAAAAAAAAAATCATTCTTACTGTCTCAGTTTAGACCCTGAGTGGGTTTTAGTCCCACGGCTAACTCTGAAAAACAGCAACTCTGTCTCAATGAACAATCTGCTGTCTGTCCTTGAGCACAATAAGCACCTCCCAGAGAGGAAAAATATGGAACCATGTGTGGGATCAATGTAATGTAAGGTAATGTCTGAGATCTACACATTAAAAGCCCAAAGGTGTTGAAATTTCATGTGGTTTTAACATCTTTCAAGTTACTCTGGTGGCATACGTTTCGGTTTGTACAAACATGAGACAATCCTGGTGACATTTGGTGCAGTCTATGTGTTTGAGTTCATTCATTTCAGTGTCTCTGGGTTGTGCCCATGAGTGTAGTGGGAGATCGTGGTGTGCATTCTCTGTCTGCATTGGTCTCTTTTTTGACACAACTACTGGAGAGCGCCAAAGTCAAACATTTTCAAATAATTATACAGATGGTAGTTATAATCTCAAGACATGCATGTGTAGGTTAATTGATAACTCTAAATTGCCCGTATTGAATGAATGTGTGAGTGAATGGTTGTCTGTCCTGTCTGTGTCTGTGTTGCCCTCTACTGGCCACTGTACAGGGTGTGCCCTGCCTAAGGCCCGAAGTCACTGGGATAGGTCCAGTCACCCGCGACCCCCTAACGGGGACCAAGCGGTAGAAAATGGATGGATGGATGGATGGTAGTTATAAAATACGTAGACTGTTGTGATACTACTACTTTCTAGCTCACATCTGTTCAGATTGTTTTGGTTGTTTTATTCTGGTGTCGGGATCAGCTCAATTCATTTTGGCTGCAGTTGATGTTTAGGAACTTTATGACAGATGGGATATCAATGGAACAACCAGAAAGAAAAGTTATCTTAATGTTAGTCTTACCATCCTCCACATCAAAGGCATAGGAGGACAGTCGTAGTGTGGTGCCACAGTATTCACACTTAAAGCAGCTGCGATGGAAGAACTTCCCCTCCGCACTCAGCCTCTCCATCACGTACACACGCTTTCGGCAGAAGAAGCACACATCACTGCCGCCAATGTTGACAGGGAACTCTTTTCTGAGAGAGCCCTGTGGAAGGATAGAGCATTGATCAGTTTTTAGAAAAAAATAAAGGAAGCATACGTGAGATGGGAGAGGAGAGGAGAAGCTTAACATAAATGATTTAGTGGACATCAAGCCACAAGCTCACACACCAGGCCACTGTATGCTGGGTATTGAGCTACGTTGTAACCTATTAACAATACCACGACAGAGCTAGTCAATGGTTATTTATCAGTAGGAATGGGGATCATCAAGCAAAAGATCTACAAAACACACCAGTATCCAAAACTGCAGTTACTTGTTGAGCAAACACACACTCTACAGCTAAAGGGAGATGGATCGAGGTTAAACTGTGACAGAAAACAAACACACACAAACATTGTATCAACAACACATCATTGTATAAAACAACACTCTCTGGCAAGTGAGGCTTTTATCTGTGTAGCCACGTGCCTTCTACCCCTGGGACAGCATGCTTACCAAATCCCTCTTTTCAGGTAGGGGCTTAGGATCTTCCTGAGACTTAAGCTGATTGGCTATCTGCTCAGCCAATGAGCTAACTCCGCCTGTGTACATCCTTACATAGTGCTATCAACAGCATTAGGGGGGAAAAAAAGACAAGTGGGACAAACATTAGATGGATGAAAAAGAAAGATAAGATGAAAAACAGCGGGAAGAGGTGGGGAGAGTGTGTAAGGAGATCACTTGGCATAGCAACAAGAGCTTCAACACAGGGGGCGTTCACGAACACTGACAGGAGATTTAGACTTGTCAAAGCAATGTTTCCATGCTTGCTTGATCAAGCGTTCAGATGTGCTGGCAGCCCCACCTAGCTGCAAAACCAAACATAGCTCATAATAAACTGCCCTCAGTCAAACAAATAATCCCACCGTTTATTTACTTGCGAACAAAAAGCATTTTTGGATTCAGGGCATCAAAAAAAGAGTTCAACTATTTCAGCATTTGAAAGACAACAGCTGCGAACAGTGGACCTGTGCTTCTGTAATATCACTGTTCATGAAGACTACTCTAAGTGCTTACACACTCAAGTAAAGCAGTCATGTATTTTTCATTCAAATGCACACACACAGCTAGGCACTCACACTGCACTGTTGTATTACTAATCAAACAATTAATATGAACAAAAGAAAATGCTGGATAACTGGTTTGTTATTATCTGAACTCAGCGAGCAGTCAGCATATGAAACCATCTTTAGTTTAAATCCTGAATTAATCTACACCGGGATTAGGTTTCAATCTATTAAAACTCAAAAAAGCTATCTTATCCTCTATAGGGGAAGAATTGAGGTCACAAACCTAAGCCATGCAAACTATTACTGTGGATGAGATTTGAGCACGCTTTTCTGTGCTGCAGTCCCACTGCATTGCAAAGCATGGGAATTACACTAGATGGGATTTTTGCTGCCAAGCTGCTCTTCCAATCCAAAACAACTACTAGGGACTCCCTTGGCAATATAACTGTGGGAATTATAATTGAGTTCAAGCACACCCCAGCTAAGAATATTTTGACATCTGTTCAGATAGTCACAGTCACAAGGACTGATTACTCACCCACATACTAATCACAACAACCACAGTAAACAAGTAACAAGTTGTAAATGAGTTTCTTAATATTTCTCAACAAGCAGCCAGCTTTTCAAGTAAGTCTCAGGTGAGCTTAAGTTGTGTTAAGCAACTTCTGCAACTAGTCAGTGAGACGTGAGATGATGCAACTTCTAAGTGCAGGTGTAGTGTGTTAGTGTCACCACACTCCATTCTTTCAAGGCGTGAAATTACTACCTGTCTCAAGGTGTCAGATGAGGAGGGGGGAGAATCAGGGGGAGAGTGGGCTCGGGCCAGGTGCCATTGTTCCATAAAAAAACTTGAGGGTTTTTTCTTAGGCTCCACAAAAAGGAGGGAGAGAGGAGAGTAGTTAAAAGTTTTAATAATGTCAATTTAACAATTGAACTATGAACTGAATCAGTAGATTTTTTTTTTTTTTTTTTTAGAACTTTCTGGTTTCACGCTATTTTCTGAAAAAAAAAAATTGCTGAGTAATAGTATGCTACTAATGCTGCTATTTGTAATTTAATCTTTATGTTCTTTATGTTTCTCCTTTCTAATACTAGTCATATCTCTGCAACTTTCCAAATGGCAAATAAAGCCAGTTGTACTTAACTCAAACATTAAAATTAGTCATGTGTTTTCTGTTCCCTCTCGTGTTCTATCCTAACGCGTTAGCCTAAATTGCTAAGTAAGTGTAGGAAGCTAGCACTATTGAAATAAACATTTCTTAGTTCTTATGTTTTTCTTACTTTCATACAGTTTAAAGATGAAATCTTACTAACAGTTGTTAACCGTTTATATCCATATCGCTTTCAGGAATAAAACTTTATAGTCATCGCCTCTGCAGTCAAGGTTAGCCAAGCAAGTCTCCTCTATTCATTTACTACATAAACAGAGACCCTTCTATTGTTTTGTGTCAAAATTTATCCATCACATTCAAAAAACCATAAAAAACCATTTTTCATTCACTAAAGTGAATGAAAAATGTTTTTTATGCAATTTTTTTACTGCTATTACGAGTTCTTATTGACATGCTGCCTACTTGCAATCACTAGTTTAACCTAATGATGTATGGTGACGTACTAAACTAACAGTGCCAACAACCTACTTGGGATATATGGATGATTTTAGTGTCTACTCCTAAAAGGGTAAAGTTGACCGACAGGCTAAGTCTACCAAAAACTTGCTTTATCAACATGTATAAATATTAGCCTGATAATCAGCTTTCTGTGTTAAAAGGGGAATTTCACCTGTAGTCTGGCTGGTTTGCCCTCAAACTGAGAGGCAAGTTGCTCAGCCCTCTCTTGAATACTAAGCACATATAAGGGCATTTGATCATCAGAGTGCAGAGGCCTTGCAGGCTCCTGCAGAGAAATAGATGATTGAATCACAAAAGGGATGTACAAGGAGGAACATGTAGTTATTATCTGCCTTTTTAGTAGTTTCCAAAAACAATCTCCTTTCCAAAAAGCTTGTCATTGTGGTAAAGGCCATAGATGGTTTGTTAGTCATTGTTTTCATAGTTCCAGCTGACAGGCTTACATTACTGCATAAATTAAAGGCTGAGAAACTATGAAAACAATGCCCTGCAGTTAGCAAGGCTATATAGCAGAAATATCTAGCAAAACAACAGTTAAGATAAATAAACTGAACAAGCTTGAGTGAGCCTTCAAGTAAGGTCTTTTTCTCAAAAGTAAAAACTTCCACGAGGTTATTTCTCAGTACAACAGAGGGTGATGTGTTAGAGTCTCAGTCCACAGCACCAACACCTAACCTTTCTGGAGAAGTCAGGAGAGGATAGTGGTGCACCAGGGATCTCAGTCAGGTCGTGGGACAAGTTCCACTGCTCTAAAAAGAAATGGGACGGCTTTTTCTTAGGCTCCAGGGAGAAAAGAGGAATGGTTGGAAGAGGGAATTAGACTAGGATGCTAGAAGAAGAGGATGCTAAGAAATGTACCCAATAAAACTCAATGACGCGACATCGGAAACCATGTCCTCATAAAATGTCTATGCATAGTGTTCACCTTTGGTGGCCTGTCAGGTTTGCCCTTAAACTTGGAGATTAGGCGGTCAGCCCTCTCCTGTATACCAGGTATGTGAATGGGTCCTGGGTCTGTCAGGTGCAGCGGCTTCCACTCCTGCCAAGGAAGCGCTATTGAGACTTGATGATGATTTTGGATGTAGCTTAGATAAAGAAAAGCCTGATTTGGCTGTTTGTTCCATAAAGAAGTCTGTGTACAGCTACTCCAACCGTTATCTCACTAAAAAATGCCAACCACAAACAACAGAGAGAGCAGTGACAAGTTGAACACATATCCATGCAATCACTCATTTACTCTACCCCGTATTTCAGAGGTCTCTCGTAGTATTCGAGTTCCTCTTCGTCTGGACTTTTACGCAAATGCTTGAAGGCAGAAATAAGCAGACATACATACTGTATTAACACTTTGGTCTGCATCAAGTGTAAACAGATTCTTACAAAAGGAGTTCATGACTATTGTGTTAGAGAACAGCTCATTATGCAGAATCTCTGTCAATAAGTGCAATCTACCCAAAGTCTTGTGAGTCTACATTAATTTACAAGCCGTCTCATCCCATCAACATGCCCTTCAGCATGAAAACGAGCAGGTCCTCTGATAATGACACACACTACCCACTCACAGGGAAGCAAACAAGACTGTAACCCTCTGTAGGAAGTTCATTTGGGGAAATGCGTTTTGGTTTTATTTACACTACACACTGCAGAGGTCAAAACTGAGGTACAGCAGACATAATTAGAAAGGATGCTTTTAGAGAACAAAAAGGGGAGTAGGGGTAAGAGGACACTAGATGGGTTTGCCATGGATTTGTGGCAGAGATAGACAGACTCAAACAGACAGAGAGAGCAGACTGTGTGTCACCTCTGAGTGAAGAGAGAGCGAGGAAGTGGAGGAGGAAGAAGGGAGCAGAATGGTTTTCTTTGGGCAGCTCCGAGGGCCCAAGCTGGACAGTTGGTCTGCGCCACTTCTGGCCTTGAGAGATGAGGGGACAGGAACAGCAGATTTAGCAGAAGATGATGAGAATGGTTATGAAAATGATGAGCTATCGCTGAGAGTAAATATGCTTCATACTCCTAATTGCAGTCATTCATATTAGGGTAATACAGTTTAATGCTTTCAAAAGCTTGTAAAACCAAGAGGTGAAAGTGTATCTAAAAATATTTGCGTACACACACGCATAAATTTAGTAATCCATTTGGTTATGGAATTAGTGTGGTGTCCTGACTCACTGGCACGCACACATTTCCATACACATACCCCGCAAAACAGACCACCCGCAAAGTGTATATGGCAAAATAAAACACTTTATAAAGACAGTCCAATGGCTGTCAGCGAGAAATTTCCAAAAGGGGATTTTAAAGCAAAGCACAGAAAAGGCAAAATTATAAAAACAAGGCATGAAGAGAGATTTACTATATGAAAAGAGAGCAAATAAAAGTTTGCCAATATACAAAACTGAGCACTGAATGTAAGAGCGGTTTAAAAAATCTATCCTAAACACTATGTGTAACGAAATATTTAGGATAATCAAGATTATTTCCAGTCTTTACAATTGACTTTCAGCAAATTAAATTTACTCAGCAAGCTATACACATACTGTGCAGTGAGAGGACATTTAAGAACAGCAGTGAATGAAATCACATTAAACAGGAGAGTTTGAAGCTGTAAATGAGTATTTGTGAGGAGAATGCTTAATCTAGTGACAAGACAAAAAAGGCAACAGCTGGTCTTCTACTGAGGCTGGAGGAGTGAATGTAGCACTGCATCTTATTTCTCAGTAAGCAACATTTCTACACACCTACGAGTTGCGGGCTAACAAAACAGCAAGCTTAATTGCTTCTTCCTTAGTGAGGGCAGAAGCATAGCAGGGAACTTTGAAATTGAGCTCTCAGGTCATTTAAAACAGAAAAGGCAAAGGTTTGTTAGGCCTACACACAAAGCTTTTTGGTGAGAAAAAATGAACGTTAACAGCTTTGTTTGTTGCGATCATTTTGTGTTTTAAACATCGCATCTAGGTATTATAACAGGCCAGGCATTTCCTGGCCTGTTATAATGCATGGTCATAAAATGCTGTCATTTTTACAGTTGTATTTTTAACATCAACCCTTCTTACATCTGACTTACCAAACCCACCATTTGATGGGTTGACACTGCCTACAAATGTGAATCCGTTTTCTGCTGACCTGTTTCAATGCAGTTGAAGAATCATGTTTCATTTTATATTTTTTAAACACATAGCTTAAACAGTTGCTGACAAGGTTTTGGAGTCATGAAACCTTCTGAACAACCCCCATATTTCACTAATTGATTTGATTGGGGTTTATTTGGAGTCTTGTATTATATGAGCTCAGGAGGTGTTGTATGGCTTGGTGAAGCTACCTTCCCTTCCCCTTTCTTCTGGATTGGAAGGCCAATCCATTTCCATCTGTAGGGAGGAGAATCTGGACTTAATGGGATGTGAAAGGAGTTGGAGGACTAACAGGCCAGCGTAGCTAACCATACCTGCTCCCCTCTGTTGGGCAGTGTCTGACACTTGATCATTTCTTTGTAGCGAATGCTCAGCTGCTCCTGCTGCTGTGTGCGTCTCTGAACCAGGACAGGAGAAGCAAGGAGGAGAAACCATGATGGTGTCTCTGGTGCACTCTTATGTGTCTCTCACACAAACACACGCACACACAAAGCTGCACAGATATTTGACTGAGAAGTTAAAAACACTAACACAGTTTTGTTAACCACACGACAAGAGCTATGGAGTTAATTCCTCCAAATCGCACACAACAGATCTGCACACTGTCTAGGGAGAAGGTGAGGCACAGACTAGTACAGGTCAACACAAAGCAGCTTTCCCAACTATGACACACCACAGGGACATATGGTTAGATGATCAGTCTAGTTGTTAGTCTCTATGTGGATAAGGTGTGTGTGTGTGTGTGTGTGTGTGTGGGGTCCACTCTTTACCTTTCTCCATGCTGGGACAGGTGCAAGACGCACTGGCTCATTCACAGGGGTTTGAGGCGAGGTAGGGGGCAAAAGGCGATCCAGATTGGGCAGAGACTCTCCCTTTGTGGTCAGATGAAGATGAGAGAGTGACAGTGAGCGTGGGCGGTAAGAGGCCCGAATAACCATGCAAGGAATAGCCGACAGAAGGAAGTGAATCATGAGTGGATGGAGTCACAGTGGTAGGAAAATCTGTGTTCAAAACTAATAAGGAAGTGACAGAGAGTCATAAGAAGATCATGCTGAGAGAGTTGTGCGGTATTTATAATAGCACTTAGAGATATTGAACAGCAAATGTCATGCAGAATGTACATCAATAATAGATGGAAAGAGAAGAAATACACAAACTGTGTGCATAACATATCATTAGCCTTTATATATCATCAAAGCTTCCCCACAAAACTTCAAATTACTCACTATTAAAGTTTTGTACTAATCATACAATCAGCTATTTTCATAGACTTCTGATGGCCAAAGCAAAACACAGAGGTTTTTACATAAAAAAACCCATCAAATCAGAAGCAGCTATTTCAAGACACAAGACACACAGTAACAAGACATTTTCTCAAACAGCAACAGTTGAGAGTCGTCTTTCTCTCCATCAACAATGCTGTCTAGTGTTCCCGTAGCCCACTCCTCCCTCCCACTCTCAGTAGCAAGCAAACCAAAGCTCTGCTAACCAATTCACCCGAGACCTCCAAGCTCAGTCAGCATTGTGAGGCTGCCTACATGACCCAGGAACAATACCCAGCATGACCAATATTAGCATTCTGGACCTCAGCTCATTAATACAGTGGCCTACAGCTCATCAATCATGAGACCAGAGACCCTGTCACACAGCGTGAAATATACATGTTCATCAAAATATTCATTGTAAGGAAAAACAAACCACAATGAGTGTGCAAAAATAATCTGAACTCCTATGACGTCCAGAAAGTCTAAACATCTATTCCCTGTTGCTTAATCTTCCCTTAGTGGAAAGCTTTTTCCATCCACCCAGCTGTAATACCACAACATGAACCATGTGACTTCTTCCATACCTGTCGTTTGAGTCCTGTAGGCTGTGGAGCATTCTCCTCAAACTTGGCGAGCAGCTGGTTGGCCATGACCTTGACTTTGTTGTGATTCCCCACAGCCGAGGAGTCCATTTTTCTCTCCGACAGGATAGCCGGGGCAGATGGCCTATCGTCACGACCTGTCCTGGATACCTCCTCCTGTGAAAAAGTAGAAAAATAGAAAGAATTGTTTGCCTGTTGCTGGCTGTCTGTCTGTCTAGTGGGATTAATTAGTCTGTTCTGGTTGGAAGGGCTGCTCGAACAATAATCACAAACTCAACATCTGAAAACGCTGTCAGAACTACTCACATCTTCAGACTGGCTGGTTTTCCTTCTCTTCCCCAAACCGTCTATATCCTTCTCTTTTTTGTCCTGTTGATGACACATCTTGAGTTATTTTCACTTTTACTATGACAATGAAGTGATGAAGAGCCATTTTTGATGTTTCAAGAAGGATCAATGGTTGCTAACAGGCATTTCTCACTGACCTTCGGATTTCGTTTCCTGGATATTGCTATGCTCTGACCAAGTTTGCTGAGGAAAGAGATGGGAGATTTGGTGCTGGATATCAGTGCTGCCTTCTCCTCAGGACTCAAGTTGTGGTTATCTGAAGAACGAAAAGAATAGATGATTAAGCGCATGAAAAAGCATTTTAAATCCTCTCAGGATTATGGGTAATTATGTTTACAAAGCAGCTGTCAGAAGATGACACTTCTGTAATTACAGACACCTCCCAAAACCAGATTATAGAAGAAGCAGCCCTACTGTATCACCCACTCTCACCTCCAGGTGGCACTGTGTCCTTAAACATCTCATAGAACTGGCTGAGGTACATGACCATAGAGAGTTTGTCTGGCTCTACCACAGAAGACATCTCCTTGCCAGTCATGCAGGGCGAGATGCCAAATTCCCTCTCTGCCACGTCAAAACCCAACTGGTTGTTCTTCTCCTGGTCTCGCTCGTCCAGGGAATCAAAGTCACTGAGTGCAGGAGGAAGAGGGAGAAGGAGACCAAAAGACAAAGGGGGAATGAGATGGGACAGGACAGGGGTGGTGAATGCAAAAAGGTAATGATAAAGCAATAAGAATTCATCTCAGTAATCTTAATCTCTGCTGTTCCTGTAAATGTAACACAAATACACACATACAGGCAACACATTCACTACTCAATTTTGCAGATTTTTGCCATCAAATTAGGTTGTGATTCTTTCTTTTTATTAGTGGAAGGACAAAATTATATTATTATTTGACGGTTGTTAATTTATTTCTGTGTACAAAATTATAGAAAATGTAAAATGTTACTTTTGCACTAGCATTCTCCATTGACTGCCATTTTGAAACCTGAACCAAAGTTAACTTTGCACCATTTTCGTGTATAGTGATGAAGAGGTGATTATATTTCATTTGAAGCCCATCACTGTTTTACACCATATATTGAATATTGTTATAAAGTTCATTTTATATCCCCAAAATCCAATTAAGAGCCATTAAGGTCCACTTGAGGTGTACTATGGATATGATCTTGGCTTAGGTCTTAGTAAGAACAGTATTAACAAATGTTTAAAAAAAACAAAAAGTTGTTCAAAATTGCATTAATTGATTTTTTGGCCACTTGGGGGACAGCAGAAACAACCTATGAACACAACATTGACATGTTGTCACCAAGTGGATATGGCAAATTTATTAGCAAACAGTTGTTTATTTACAAATCCAGCAAACACAGAACAACATTCATTTGGACTCATGTTTCTGGCCACCTGAAGAATCAAAGTCCAACATTCACTCTCCTTTGAGCCCCGTTTTGTTCTCTTAAGGGAAATATCTGGATCTTTAGCTGCTAAATGCTCCACTATGTTCACCAGCTAATCGATAAGTTTGTCTGTCTGCTATCGTGTGGTTGGTTTTTAGAGCTAATTATCTAAAAACCTGCCTGTTGTGGCTGGACACAATGCTATGATAGCGGGGAGAGTCAAACTAAAAACAGTAAATAAAAAAGAAGCTGAAAGACGCTTTAAAAGCTTTGTAGCGCTGAGGGGAACTGCAGAGTCGGGATGGTAATTTTCTGTGGGTTCGTCACTAAGAGTAACCCCTTTCATATTACACAGTCACTTGCAGACATTGCTGATGATTCTTGATTATCTTGCACACCAAATCAGTGGAGCACACACCAAATATCTGTCTCATTTTGTGATGAATCAGCAAAGAAAACAGGGAACAAATCTACATTTTCCGGCCAGCAGCTTTGGGTATAATGATAATAATAAATAATAAATTAACTGACATTGAGCCTTAAACACTAATGAAGAAGCATTTCTGTACAGCAAGCACATGTTGTGGAAAGCATTACTGTAAATGTCATTATACTGCAGCTCAAAATACCATTAACATCGGTCATCAATACATCTCAACTGCACATACAGTCCATTTAAAAGCATTAGCATTAGAACATCACATCAGGCACAGAGTGGATGTTCCACTTAGTCCCTCCTAACCGTCCGTCTTGTACATGCGTACATGTGAATGCACTTTTCCCAAGGTACCTCCACTCATCACTCTCCCCCATCATTTGGCCTATCAAAGGCAGCAGAGCACAACTGCTACACTACTTGGTAAAGGTCAGGCAGGACACAGACACTAATAGCTTATAATGTTAATTGTCACGTTGCCTCCAGAGGGTAACAAACTACATTACACAATGCGGATGGAGACTGTGTTGTTTATAGTGTGTGAGAGTAAGGAGAGTCTTTTGTGTGTGTGTGTGTGTGTGTGTGTGTGTGTGTGTGTGTGTGTGTGTGTGTGTGGGGTGGGGTGGGGGTGGGGGTGGTGGGGGTGGGGAGGCAGGGAGGCAGGGAGGGAGGGAGGGAGGGAAATCAGGGATATGAGGAGTGCTCCCTTAAGGGACCCAAGAGGTCATTATGACTGGTAGCTGTCACCTCATTTACAGTGATATACAACTCAAAACCAAGGTCCCAACCAGGCAATAAACATCATTTCCAACCAACAAATGCACATAAACACAGCAGGCCAGTCGTTCCAGGCACTGCAGCAGTTTTAACCCTTTCACTCTAACCATAATGGGATACACTTGGCCGAGATTGAAAATGTTTTCTTGCAAAGTCCACAAGTTGCAAAACATATTTGCCGTCTGTATTAAACTGTGCTCCTTATGGTGTGTGTTCTGCATGTATTTCTTTCAGATACTCACATGAGATCCGGTCTGTATCGGTCAATGAGGGCGCACAGGGCCAGACCGCTCTTCCAAGACATAGTAAGGTCCGTTACATTAACGTTCCTGTATCCCTCCGTTTGTCTCTGGCACCAGTTCAGCAGTTTACTGGACCGAGCTATGGATTCTGGTGTGGCAGAAAGAGAAAATTAAAGGCTTGATGTTAAAGCAGCAAGCTGAACAGAATCTGGATTCAACGTGGAAAGAAACATAAACTGTTTCTGGGCAGCACTACACATCTCTTGCTGGGCAATCTCATGGCCTTTGTCAGGCAAGGCTGATCATAGGATCATAAAGTTTTGTCATCCATGGCGTCATCATCCATGTTAGTACCAGTTTTAACTAGCCAATGAGAAAGTATTATGAACCAGGAGATGGAAAACTTTTACTGATGTCAAAGGAGGAAAAGGATGCAAATGAGAGGTTAGGAAAGGATGCAGAACTCACAGGAAACCTTTAAAACAGCTAGAATGGACATTAAATGTTGTATATAACCAGGGGGCTCAAATGAGAGTATCAATGACCAAGTTAGTACACGCTAAAATAATTTCAGAGGCTGCAATCAGTACATCCACAAGTTCCATCATTCCACTATTCATTTTACATTATTCATTCATGGGTATATAGCAGGTAGACTTTAAAACTGTTAAAACTATTAGGAATCCCTGAAAAGCAACACCATGCATTTGGACTTTGTGTTACCTTGCAACTGCTTGTCAAGCAGGCAATTGTCTAGAGTGAAAATAGTTCATTATTATATTTCAGCAACAGTGATTGCAGCAAAATCCTATACTGATCAATCAGCACATTAAAGAATGTCTTTTAAAACAGTTTATAGTTTCCTTTTTAAGCCTGTGAAAGATACAAACCATTCCTGGCCAACTTGGGTGTTGACGAGTTGATCACATTCTCAATTTCAATGCGCATTTCCCTGGACTCCCCAGTGTCAAAGAAGTGCCTCACCTGCAACATACACATAATTACTACACATCTGAAATTCAAAACATACTGTTTGACAAAACTTGTGTCTCTTGCCTATCAAAATATTGACTGATTATCCTTGACTGATACTATAAATATATTGTGAAACAACAATAGAGACAAGGACGGCACCTGCGGTTTGTTAGCTCTCGTACTCACCTGGCTGGGCTTGAGGAAGTTAAGGCTAATGTTGGGATAACGTGTGGTAGGATCCACGCTGTAATGACTGAAGTTCTTACTGACGTTTTCTGGTGTGGTTTGGGGCAGTAGACGGTATATACTCTCCCTAAAGTGAAGAGGAAAAAATGAAATATATTCCCATGTACTATATAAGCAGAGTCTTACTGGTGGGAGGAAAATATGGGGAGAAACTATCGCAATAGATTAACATTGTTATCAAAAAGCACAGAGAGTTACTGCAGAATAAAGGAGTCACATTCTATTCAGTTCTTATGAGAGCCTCTTATCCCTTTAGTACTAGCATAGGTGGGACTGATGCTTGAAATCACATACAGGCACATTTCCTAATAAAGCACTTAGAGATAAAAGGGTGTGTTTGAAGAGAGAGAACATGTGTGTGTGTATGTGTGTGCATGAGTGTGTGAGTGTGAATGCCAGTACAAGAGTAGGGTGAGTCTCGGTGTGCATGTATCAGTGTTTCCACACCCTCACCTCTCAGCCAGAACCTCAAGAGGGGTTTTTCCCTGAGCCCAGCTCTTCACCATCCAGCCTGAGTCCATGGCTGCCAGGAAACCTCGGGCGATGCCAGTGCCCATGGGCCAGAAGGGCTGGAGACAACAGCGAACACCACATTCAACAACCAAATATGGCCACAGAAGAATCAAGGATATAAAAAAAAACAAAAGGGGTAGAACTTTGATGCAAGATTTAAAGAACGACTTGAACTTCACAAGTGTAGAACGTCTCTAAACGTCTCTCTCACCTCCAACAAGCTGTCGCCCACGAGCGCCACCAGCAGCTTGTGGCCGTTGCGTTGGCGCACTAGGGCGGCGTTCTCTGACGCGTACATGCAGGTGAAGTCGAACATGGCTACGTCGGGCTGGCCGTAGTGGTTGATGGCAAAGTCCAGCGTGGGCAGCTGGTGGTTGGTGGAGAAATCCGCAGCCTCGCGGGCATAAGACAGCAGGGCAGCCTGGTCCACATTAGCCCTGGACAGCAGCAGCTCTGTGTCTGCATAATCCTACAGGAGAGATAAGAGAGATGAGATTAGAAGCAGCATTTAGATGAAAACTAAAACTAAAACTGAGACGTGATGAGGAATGTGAAGAAACTGTTACAACTTGAGCAATCAGCAGTTTTGGAAGTAGCAAGAGTCTTTAAACTAAATCTAGCCATGATTACTCAGCATATAAGAAAATTTGTTGGCAGCTGTCATGGAAAGCTAAAAATGTGGATATATCAGTGATGAGACATGACAAACTGTCCTGACAGCCAAGTCTGTTATTGTGTTATTGCACTTATGCCATTATAACTTATATTCACATTAAAATCCCTTTCTCAAAGTTTGTTTGTAGTCAGGTGAATTAATGGTTAGGTCTATACAGTTATAATCATTATCTGGTAACACAGTATCAAGCAGAAGTATTGTTACTATGGTTACCTGTAGTTTAATACGCCTTGTGTACTGATTTAGAACAATGGTAAAAACTGTTGACCGGATCTTTGTTTGCAATGCTAATGTAAGGTTAATGGAAACCTGCCAGCCAATTTCCATGGTCATGGCATATGATAAATAACTCAGTTTCTCAGCTCAGCTGATAAAAGGATAAAAAAACAAAATCCTAAACAGTTTCAACAGTGAAGTCTTACGTTTTGGCCTCAATTTTTAGAATAAAATGTTACATTGGACCGCATTTACACCTGGTATTAGCATGCAATCGGTATCTAGATATCTTATCTGGAAAAGGAACAACACATGTTATTACAAGGTGTAAAAGCATGCAGAACACTTTGCAGCTGGATTGACCAGGCAGTCCCCATTTGGAGCTGGTCTGGCTCGCACTGTGATCTGATCGCAGCCATGTGTAAATGAAATCTGTACAGTTTGGCCACATTATTTAGAAAAAAATATATCACCTAACTACACCCATTCTTGCCATCTCAAGTAAGCCCAGCGAAAAGCTACAGACGACCCCTTCCTTGGCCAAGAAAAAAATAACCTATACAGCAGCATCACTACCCTTGACTTGGCGTAGTCCATGTTTGTAAAAAAGTCTGTTAGCTCCATCAAACTTGTCAATCACAATGCCAGAACAATTAAGACACTGAGAACACATACTAATAATAAGTGGAATTAAAAAGGCGAAAAAAGAGACCAAATGTTATTATTTAGTTGCATGTTAATGCCAAAGTGACATTATAGTTATCCTGACACTACCTTCATCTGTTATTCAGACTATGTAAGGTATTCTACTCTGTGTGGACTAGCAATTAATATAATAATGCGATAATGACATTGTAACAAAAAATTGTAATTGAAAAAACAACGACAACGTGCGACGAAAGAATAACTAAATATTCTATTAAAAACTAAACAGATCAAGAATCCTAAAAATCTGCCTGTAAACTAAGGAACAATTTGAAGTGCCAATTTGAAGTAAACAGACAGCCCCTTTAAAACTTCTCTGCGCTACAAAGAGGCCCAAGCACTTGCAGTGGAGTGAACTGTGCAGTTCACAAGTCTCTCCAACATGTAGCATGAAATCACTGCATGTTTTCAAAGTGACATGTTTTCACAGAAGGCAGTGAGAGGCACATTCTTCCACCTTCAAGCTCCCTGGTTGTCCAATGCCAGGCTGATGGTGGGTGAGGGGAAGGGCAGGGTAGTGGAAGATATGAATGAGGGTTGTTTTCTCATTTGCGGTGCTGCCTTGAACTGTGTGGACTCACCGCCCTTCCTCTATCCCTTTCCAAGGGGCAGGACTGAGTCAATTTCATTGCTATAAAAGGAACTGTCTAGTACTTTGTATTAAAAGGGACCTTCCAGACTTTCATTAACATGTGCCTACATACTCCAAATGCCCTCTGGCTTCAGACCTCAGTGTGTACCAAAACCTCATTACTGTCATCAGCTCACCATGAAAACACACACACAAGACTTGCAAACACACATGCACAGGGACAGCTTATACCCACCAAAATATTTAGAATGATTGCGTTTATGTTAGACAGCTAAAATTATCTGAAGAAGTGTGATGACTGTGACTAGGTTTGCAAAAATGCTAATTTAAGAGACTTTTAAGGCGATTTAGAATCCAAAAGCAACCACACAATCATAGCACACCTTCAGTTACGTTTGTACATGAAGACAGACATGTAAAAAGGTCTTTCCGGTTTCCTGTGGAAAGTGGCCAGAGAAAGGAAACTACAGTGTATAGTGAGGACACAAACACTCAGTAAGTGTGCTTGAGTTGGCAGTTTGTTCCTGAACACTGTTGGCTTGGTCAGACCATTAGGCACATACTGGGCAAAAACAGAAAGAGAATAAAAGACTGAAAGAGAGTGAGACAAAAAAACAAGAGAGGGACAGACTTCTGATTTTGTCAGTCTGTGCGTGCATATAGCCTTTATGTCTACTACAAAGAGACAGGATGAGATTCAACAACTATCTCTCTCTCACACACACACCACATTGAGCTTTGATCACTCACATGCAGAATGACTCCTTTCTCCAGCAGACTCTGTTTTTTGGCAGTCATCACAAAGTAGTGCGTGTCATCCTTGTAGTAGACAATGTTTTCCAGGTCAATACCTACAAAGACCAAGAGAAAGACGTATTGTCACATACCAAACACAATAATTTTCCTTATAGCTGGCTGTCATGTCGTCATTAGAGGAGAAATTACGCGACTCAGAGCACATAGCCAAAGCCCCGGGGACATCGTCATGTCAGCAATAAACTGTGGCAGCCTTGGCATCAGACCTAATGTTAAGCATTTTAATTGGATGTGCTGACAAATTCAGAACTGTCATCCAAGGACAGATTATTTGTCCTGTTTACCTTAATTTCACCAAAACACCCCTTGGCATTCACTCCTTCCAGGAACTAGATAGAGATCTTCCAACATTCCAACATTTTATGTTGCATCCTAAGGTGTAGCTTCTTACAGTTACCACAATAAAAGAACATAAACTCCCTAAAGCAATGTAGTAGAAGAGAGCTGTGACAGACCTGTTGCTTCTCTTAGGTCTTGAAAGAACTTCTGGTTGAAGATGAAGGCCACCCCGCTGATCTCCTCAACCTTTGCCTCTGCTGTCGTGTTCCTGTTTATGAAGTTAGCAGTGATGGCAATGGCAAGCTTGCCCCGGAACTCCTTACGCCGAAACCCTGGGGAAAATTACAAGAGGATGAGGAAGCAGACCTCAAGGTCAGGAGATCAGGTCTGTAAACTCTCACATCACAAAACAAGGTTTTCAACCACTCATGTGCTCATGTTTGTTTTTACAACATATAAAACTCTGGAAGTGTATACTGTACACTATAAATGTAACCAGATGTTCTGCATCATGACAACGTAAACAGCCTTCTAGTTTTTCAAGATGTGTGATTGTAGTTCATGGTTATCCCAGAGGGAGTCTGCTGCTTCCCTTCATTGATGCAGCAGCCAGTAGTACAGAGAGGGGTCATGGTACTCTACTCCACAGGGGTTCCCTTTGCCTGTGTGGCTGTGTGTGAGGCCCCAACACTCATAGAGGAAACAGACAGCCAATTCAACAATTCCTATTCTGCTCTGCTGGGAGAGCAGTCAGAAATACCATTTGAACACAGCAGTCAGACACAAACAAACACACAGATGTGCACAAATGTTCATTCATACGTAAGAAACGGAGTGAGGTCAGGCACTCGACCACAGCTGTACACAAGTGAGATCATAATTGTTCTGACTAACCTCGAAGTCTGCTTACAAAATAGTGCTGTTTGTGTTTTGCCTTGTTTAGTCAAGTAAAACTGCATTACTAATGCATTTCTCCCAGTCGGTACATGCAGACTTGCCTGGTAGCGTGTTTCTCCTTCCATCTGCTCCAATGATGACATCAAACTCTAGCTCATTGACAGGGTGTGTCCTCGGGTGGACCTCAGCCCTCCAACCTATCCCTAAGAAAACACAGCATGTGTAATCAGACAGAAATGCGTCAACAGAGCCAGCTGACAGATAGTTCTCTGACAAAACTCATGTTCGGTTTCCATTAATTTTTCTTTGGCTTGTCTGGCAGCAGTTTGACTTACTTTCAGTCTCTTGATCTTCCGGGGGCTCAATAAGACCCTTGAACTCGACGTTGACATGGATCTCAATGCCCAGCAGGAGAGCCACTTTGAGCAGCATAAGTTGAAGCTGACGAATACCTACAATACAGAGAAGGAAAGAAAATCTGAATGACATCAGAACTACAAAACCCACAAATGCATCTTCCAAACACACACACACACAAACACATCAAATCACTTCCTACAGGGAAATACTGTATGTCATATACAGTACATTAGTAGTGTAAGCTCAGGAGAGCAAAATCATGTGTACTCACTGATATGATCAATAGCACCAGCACAGAACTTTCCATAGAACTTCTTGGCCCCGAGGCCCCTGAGGTCCTGGATGGTAAAGGGCCAGAGGTGCAGCACATTGTTCCTAGAGAAGGCATCTCTCTTCTCCAGCAGCACCACTTTGGCCCCCAGGAAAGCCAGCTCGATGGCTGTACGTAAGCCACATGGTCCCGCACCAATGATCAGACACTAAATACAGAGAGACGCAGATGTTATAGACGAGCTATACAAAAGATATCAACCATACACATGGAAAACCAAGTCAGGACAGCAGAGTCACTGCCCATCTTTCACCACAGGCTGAAAACCCACCTATTCAGACTCCACCTTGACACCCCATGCTAGCACTTGCATCTCACATCTCCCTTCTTTAAAAAAAAAAAAAAAGCACCTGCGATGTAGCTCTCTAACACGCTTTTAGGTAAATAACGGCATGCAACACTTGAAGACTAGAAATCTAAGGCAATAGTTGATGAACTAAGACAAGCAAAGCTAAGATAGCAAATCTAACTGAAACAAAGATAAGTCAAGCTAAAATAAGCTAACATAACATAACATAAGCTAAGCTAAGTTAAGATAAGGTAGAACTTTATTCATCCAAAGAAAATTTTATTAGTTGGTTAACTTCTGTGAACTTTATTTGTCAATAATAGTTCAAAGCTGCAATAGTCTTTCAATTTAACAGTTGTCAATTCAACTTTTCAACAAAAATAATACAGCCGGTTTAATCAGCCTTAACCCTTATTTTGGGGTCAGTTACCTATACACTGCAAACCAGAGGAGGTGACAATCAAATTTGTAAGACTGAATTGAACTGTATCAACACAAATGAAAAAGTGTCCCTGCAGTGTCCTTTCATAAAAAGCAAGCACACACCAGTCTGGCTGGTAAACATGAGCATCACATTACATGATTCCTTGACATCGAGTGTCAAATTTTAGCTCTCACTGAACTGAAGCCACCAACAAGCAAAACCGCCCTTAAATGAATCATACAGTTTGCAATGATCTAGGCTTACCTTTGAGTTGGCACATGCACGGCCCTTCTTGTACTCCTTCTGACTGGCCCTCTTGTCTAACTTTGCCCAGAGTGCCTTGGCCTTCCAGTAATTGAGTTTGGACTTGAGCTTGTGATAGAAGATCCTGGAATCGATGGGCTTGACTTCCAGGTGGTCACACAGCTCCTGGAAGGCCTTGAGCGTGCCCTTACACGTGGTCGCCTGGACAAAGTTGTCGAACAGGACATGGGACCGATTCACCCCGTCTCCTCCAGTTGCACCAGTGCCTCCATCCCCCATGGTCCAGACTCACACAGGGCTGTGAGGGCCCTTCACCCCCCAGGCAGGGGTATCTGGGTCCAGCCCCAGCCGCGGAACACGCTCTCTCTGGTGGAGGGCTCTAACTCCCAGCCTCAGGCATCTTCATTCTGCTCACGAGAGGGAGCGAAATAAAACTCAGTGAAACAAAGAAGATAATTCAACCTTCTGCTACAAAGTTTAGTACTGTATGAAACATTACCACATGTTGAAATTGGGCAGGAAAGCAAACTTACATGATTACAGCTATCAAATGCTCAAATGATATCAACACTGTCCAATCCAACATAAACAAAAACTTTAATTAGATACAAGGAACCAAGTCGAGATTGCCTACGACTACTTGCCTCTTTTGGCGCCCTTTGAATTGACATGGGCCCGGATCTTCTCTTAACTAGACAATCATACGTATGTGGGCTGGCCAAACAAGCAATCAAAGCACCAATTGAGGATAAAGACCAGGTCATTTAAGGTCTCGCTGTCCTCCTTCTGCAGCAACATGACCTCAAACAACTTCTTATCTGTCTAGGAATGAGGCTGGGGGACACAGGAAGGGCACTGAACCCACACAAAGCCAAACAGGAAAGGGGGCACAAGTGTGTAGACATATCTGTGAGGCACAAATCACTCCAGACAGACTCCAGACACAGGAAACAGCCAGTTCATAACCAAAACACTATGAAACAAAACAATCCTAGTCATTCAAGAAAATGATTTGGCAATACATAGTACTAGGGCTGTCAACTTTAGTCGTTTAGTCGACTAATCGGTCGATGCCGTTTTGGTCGACTGACATTCTCATTGGTCGACCAGTTGCAAAATGTATTTATTTTTTTTACCAATAAAGAAATTTTCATTGATTTACTCCTTGATATTTATTCCTTTATTAGCAGTTATATATTACTGTATTCTAAATATAATTAGCCTATGTTTTATACCAAACTTTAAATGCTTTAATTTAGGCTATTTTATAACGGCGCCACAGTTTAGCGCACCACATGAACACTCGGGAACCGCACCTGTGGCTGGCTGCACTGCTGCTTCGCGCTCAGTAAGGAATATAGGTAGTTTTGCTGTATTCATTCAGTTAGAACGCTACTTGTTTTGGGCTTTAGTCGAAAAAATGTCCAAGAAATCTAAATCTTTTGTTTGGCTGCATTTTACAAAAAAAGACGACAAGACTGTGGAGTGCAAGCTATGCGGCCTAAAGCTAACTTACCATAGCTCAACGACCAATATGACCTATCACCTAAAAGCGGTTAGCGAGATATAAATGTGTCAGACAGCTTTGGACATGACAACAGAGCAGTGGAATATGGCTGAAGACATCACAGACGTTCTTAAGCCCTTTATTACACTGACCGAGCTGTTGTCGGAGGAGGCTAACACATCCCTGTCAGCGGCCTTCCCAATACTTGAGAATCTAAAAAAATGTCATCTTGCCATCACAGATAACGATAGTCCAACAAACAAGAAGTTGAAACTTAAGCTTGTGCAGAAAATAGATAGTCGATGGAAACTCAAAGACCGAGTTGTGATGACAAGCAGCCTGTACATTTTAACTGCAGTACTGGACCCGCGCTTCAAACAGCTACCTTTTCTTAATGATGAGAAACGGGATGAGGCCTATTCTGAAGTCTTAAAACTAGCACAAAGGCTAAGCCTCTCGGGAGACAGCGCAGAGCAGACAGGGGATGATGAGGACCCGTTGGCAAAAAAACAGAAAACGGCAAAAGAGAAGGAGATAGCGATGCTTCTTTGTGGACATGGTGCAGAGGATGATCCTGATGAGCAAAACGCACAAAGATCCTCTTGCGACGAAATGAAAGATTATCTTCAGGACAGAAGTAAAGTGGACACTGCTGGGCGAGATATCCACAACTTGCTCGGGCAGCCAAACGCCTGCTCTGCATCCCTGCAACCTCCACTCCTGCAGAGCGCATATTTTCCAAAGCAGGATTTATTGTTAACAAGTCGAGGAGCTGTCTTTTACCCAAGAATGTGGACATGTTAGTGTTTTTGGCCCACAACATAAAAAAGGTGGACTAGGCCTGCAGATCTGTAAGTAGCCCTAACGGCTTTATTATGCTATTTATTATTTTGACTCAATTTATTTGTACACTTGACGCGTTTGAAAATAGCCTATATAATGTAACAAAACGAAAATAAATCTATAGGCCTTCCTACTATACAGCCTATTATTATTAGTGTTTTTTTAGGCTATTTTGGGTTTGTGTTTGTTTTAAAACACCTAGATCGGTTGGACAAAAGTTAACCCATAGCTTTGAAAGTAAAGAAGAATATACAGCCTGTATAATCGAGAGCTTTTGTTAGGATTTTTCATTATTTGGCAGTTTTAGCAGTTATATTTTTGTAGCGTGTGGTGTGGTCAGGTGCACAACTGTGACGGTCACTATAGACCTAGGACAGAACTCCTCACTTTGCAGTTTAAAAAATAACCTAATTTTCAAAGAGTTGTATTATTATTATAGTTTTATGTATTATTGATGTTTTTCGGTGTTGTTTTATAAATGCTCTATTATAATTGTTTAATAAATGTTCAATCAAAAAAGACATCGTGTTTTTTTTTTTTTTTTTTTTTTTTAGTCGTCTGATCGTTGCGCAGGACAGGACTTTGGTCGACTAAGCATTTCTTTGGTTGACTACAGCCCTACATAGTACTGCCCATTTTATCCACTGTACATGTCCCATGGCTTGCTATAGCTTCCTGTGTAAATACTGAATGAGAATTGACTTTCGCTGTTGTTTTACCTGCTATGACTTGCAGCAGTGCCCCAGGGGGACGAGATCATTCATGTTGTTGAATGCTGTTTGACATCTGTCACTTAGCGGTTTCCCCCTGTTTCCAGTCGTTACGCTAAGCTAGGCTAAGTTTCATATTTACTGTACAGACATCTAACCTTTTGCAAGAAAGGGAATAAGTGTGTTTCCCAAAATGTCAAACTATTCCTTTAAGATTATATAGTATATGTGTGGGGGAAAAACTCATCTGTTAAGTCAGTGTCAACATTTTCATCAGTACATTTTCATTCACAGTACAGACAGTAAGACATCATCATAATTTATGTTTGGGACCTAATCTTTTGCTCTAAGAGTCACCAATCGGGTGAAGACAGGATTCGGTTACTGAAATCCTGAGGAACACACATGAATATTTACACTGTCAGCCGCTTTCTCTGTAAAAGCTTGAGCTTTGTACTCCACTGTCCAGGATGTTGAGCTAGTTCATAAAAACCAATGTCTTCCCAGTCCCAGTGGCAACAAATGATGAAAGGTATGCAGGTAAAGAGGTCAGCTGGCCTCCTTTACACAACCTGCCAACTCCTCACTGCAGTGAAAACAACAGGCTCTGGGGTTGGCTCTGCCTCAGTCAGTCAGGATCAGGGCTGAAGGGTGCAGTGCCAGCACAGACAGAAAGGGCCTCTTCAGACACAAGCATTTAGATTTCCTGTTGCATCATTTGGCTCAAGAAATGTTAAAAAATAAAACACAAGCTGTAAGGGTCCAGCAACACCTGCAGTCAGTTGTTGTCTGTGGTTATGTATGTGCATGCTCACACACACACACACACACACACACACACACACACACACACACACACACACACACACACACACACACACACACGATAAATCATCTGTGACAGAACCCTCTGTAGTATCATTGTATCATTGTGAGTTTATATGCAAAATACTGTCTCCCTTTGTGACAGTCAAGATCAGACGAGATCAATAATGACTGTGGGATCGAAAATAGGCAAATCACGTACATAAACGTCACTCAAATAGGCATCTGAAGCCTGTTCCTGTTCATCTCCACAAGGACTCTGATGCTGTGATGTAGACTCAGATGTTGATTGCAGAGCAGACTGAGATGCAGTCAGGCTTGCAGTTTCTTTAGTGTGTAGCAAGTGCAAACAAGACAGTTTCGAGGTTATTTTCAACACAGAAATGGGCGACTGTATGTCTCAGATTCACAGTACTGTGTGGCATCACATTCATGCAGTGTGCAACTGCATGAACAATCCATGAGAGTTCAGCTACAACAAGTGTAGTATCAGATGAACTGGTAAGTGCAACTGCAACTATAATGGCGTCTTTTGGTTGGGACATAATAGGTCACTGTTTTAATTAAAATAACCTCTTACTTTTGAAATGACTAACTAGTGGTACAATATAACAATATTTAAGAGCAGTGAGCCCAAATATCATGGGTAAACCTTACAGGTAGGCCTGCAACTAACAATTATTTTCATTATTGATTAATCTGTTGATTAACCATTTGATCCATAAAATGGTCCTGAAAATCTTTACGAACAGGAACCAGTCTGCAGTCTGTATGACATCAGCTGACAAATTGTAATCTCATCAACCGCAAAAAGCCTGACAGGAGCATCTTAAAACAAAACAAGTCTGAAACGTCTGCCCTGAATTCTTACACCCTGCTCTTTGATCCTACTGATGGACTTAATGACAGAAGACAAGCAAAGAGAACACAATTCATCAGCATTGAGACTGTTTTATGAAGCAGAGTAAAGGAAAGCAGGTCATCTCAAACTCTGCGTTCAAAGCCTCATGAAACCATAGTCACATCAAACAGAACAGGAACTTGGGAGGATGGTCTCAGAGGGACAATTATTCACTTCAGGGTGAAATCAAATCTTTTTTGCAAGAACTAAATTCTCTTTTTATGCTACTCTCCCCATTCATAGCAGGGATAAACATGATTCCTTCTGTGGGCTTTTCATTTTACTGTGTAAAGACACACGGTTTATGAAAAAGTCAAGCACGGGAGATGAGAAGACACTGTAACCTTTATAACATACATCTGAGAAAGCTACCAGTAAACATCTAACACACTTAGAGGTCTTTGAAGGAAATGGGGGTGCAACTACTGACTGACTGCCATGCTGTGTCATGGTATGTGTGTGTGTGAGATGTCGAAAGATGATACACCTCAAGCAAGTCTACTGTGACACGCTACACCCTGACCCAGCTTAATGACAGCAATGAACCTGGCCTATAATTTGAATAATAGTAGCCTCCTGCAGAGACCCATATGCCCACTCAACAGGAAATGTTGCACCATGTGTTTCTGTTAGGCAGAGAAAGATGACGAAGAGAACCAACATATGACGGATTATCACATTGACATTACTGGCCAGAGAAGCAACGTGACATTACTGGTATCAAGTCGGGGGGGTATTTCCTATTTCCTTCAGCAATGCTAAAATTCCATCCAAACCTTTTTAAGTGGATAATAAAAGGAAGAAAAATCTAAACCGCTTTGGCTCAACACGCACTCAAAATCTCCTGACATCTGGATGAGCTGCAGGGTTTCACACATTCACACAAGAATTACACACGCATGCAAACCCTTACACACACAGCATCCCCCAGTATGCATAAACACACACACACACACAGCATGCCTTTACTTTTTATTGGTTATATTACATCATCCTCTAATCTAAAAATAGAGCCGGATATTAGACCACTAGGCTACACGTTTGATAGCACTGCTTTTATGTACTATTTACACTGTCCCTATCAGCAGTAATAAATAACAGATTATAAATGAGAAGTGATTTCAAAGCCCTGATGAATAAGTATATTGTAAATTAATATTCATCAAAACTTGTAGTGGCTTGGATGTATTGGTTTGTTGTTTTTTGCTAGTTTCTGTGGAAAAACAAACAAACAATCTGGGACGCCAAGTTATTCCATGTTTTTATTTTGCCTGCATCTAATTTAATTTTCATTCCAGGATCAAAGCCACAGAACTAAAAAACAAAACATAAAAGCAACAGAGAATAGACAATAATATGGTGTCCAAAACATGTTATTTTCTCTTTCAATATAACAGAGAACAGAATACCAAGGAGAATCAGAGGAGTTTGGTGTGGTGCTCTCTCTTTCTGTACACATGGAGAGTAAAAAAAATAAATAAATAACTACCCCAGAAGCTTTGAGGTAAACAAATTAAGTCAATTGCTTACCAGCAATGGCAGCACTGAATAACTGGGACAACTGGGCTGACTGTAAGCTTGTGTCTGTGTCAGTGTGTATCCTGAAATAGCATTTAGTCCTCCGTCAGTCTCCAGATCAGGGATGACTGATGCTCAGAGGACACCCTGGAGATGAACGTAACATCCCGACCCGTCTCTTCCTCGCATCCATCAGGAGACTTGGCAGAGAGCAGGAGAGAGAGTGCAGGATGCAATGTGATCTTTCTCCCTGAGCAGTGGGTATCTTCACAATAATGGATGTATAAGCAGAACATTTAGTCCATCGAACTTGTAGCAGACCACACGCGATTTACCAGGTCCAAAAAACCCTGTAATAATAGCTGGATTTAACAGTTTTATGTCTCTGCTTATTTCTTCCTGCTTGCCTTACGACAACTGTAGTTATACTGACAGTTAACGATCAGCTTGACTTGTACTTTGACCTTGTACTCATTATGATAGTCACTGGAGATGGCTATATTACAGTTTGGCCATAATGCTAATTACAGAGAAGTGCAGCAGCAGGTGTGGTCTATTCAGGGGCTGCCTGCAGGCTGTAAATAGATCAGACTGACAACAAAAGTATCTCGCCATTATATGTTGGTCATTACTGTATGTGTGCAACATTTAGGCTAGCAATTAGGAAAAGTTCACAACCGTCATCATGTAAATGAAAACACAGAAAAATGCTAGGCTAATTTTGAACAAGAATAGCTCTCCATTTGAGAAAATACGCTTATTAGCTTCGTTGCCAAGAGTTAGATGAGAAGGCTGCTTAGATATCTGTTAAATATGAAGCGACAGCCAGGAGAGGATTAGCTTTGCTTAGCTAAAAGACTAGAAAAAGGGGGAAACAAACGTCCGTAAAACCTCAACTTCAGTTTTTATACAGAATAAAGAAACAAGATATAACTTCAAATCAAGTTCAGAAGACTCCGACATTGTGCTTAAAAGGTTTAATTAGTGAGCTTCAGAGGGTTTTTTTTTTACCTTTGGAACGAGCCATGCTAGCTGTTTCCCACTGCTTTCAGTCTGTGTGCTAAGTTAAGCTAACCATCTCCTGGCTGCAGCTTCATATCTAACTTGCAGTGATGAAGTAGTATCAATCGTCTCATCTAACTCTCGGCAAGAAAGCAGACTATTCCTATAAAAGCCAATAAAATCTTTCTCCAAAAGTTCAATCAATTACATTTTATGCTGAAACAATTCATCAATTAGCTTAGTCAATTGACAAGAAATGTATTTAGAACTATTTTGGCTATAATTCATTTAAGTCATGTATTATGCAAAAATGCCAAACCTTCATTGGTTCAACTTTCTGCTTTTATTGTTTTATATTGTCGTAAATTGAAAATCCAAATATTTGACTGATCGAAAACTACATTAGATAGATTAATCGATAATGAAAATAATCATTAGTTGCATCCCTTTACTCAAACAGCTTAACATCTAACAAAAACACCCTACATGATTCTCCTAGGGATTCTTTGTCCCTACTTTTACTTACTTTTTCTCCCTAGTTCACTCTAAACATTACAGCTGTCTGTCTCTGTCAGACAGAAACACGTCAGCGTCATCATGCTGTATGTCCATTCTGAAATGTTTAACCCAAAACAAAGTAAGCATGCAAATTTTATAAATATGTGGATAACCCAATTATGATATAAAGTCTGAACCACAAAGTAATTCAAAAGTCCCACATTGATTTGGTCATCACATGGTGTTGCCTCCAACTAGAATTTCCTCTTCAAAAGGAGTTTGAGTGTGTCAGCTGCCCTGTGCACAGCTGTGCATAACAATCAAGGTGCAGGCAAGATGCAGGAAGCAAGGGCCATTTTCCCATGTACATAAAAAGCATCAGACTGTAATTTGCGTATTCTTTTATTCATTTTTCAAAAGAACTGAATCCTTGTCAGGGATGCTCATCATTACTGTGTCTTCCTGTAAACCGAAGCTGTAAACAGAAGGGAATTCAGAGCCTCAGGTCAAACTCTGCGAGCTCAGTCTGAGCAGTATTATCCAGAGTCGAGTCTATAAACACCAGTGTGGAGAGCGTGTTTGTTTGTCTAAACCAGAAAATCAAAAACTGGTAGAAATATAATTACCTGGAATGACAGTAATAAAGGAGTGTGACTCCTAACATTATCACATGCGTGTCAACAGAATGATAATACACGTGAAGCTTAAGTCAACAAGGTGAATGAATAGCTATGTTACACTCTTTGATATCTGATATTGTACAGATACATTCATTAAGCCCTTATGCAAACCACTATGCTCATTTCTGCTATTCATATACATGGGATCAGCCTACAGGAGTGGAGACAGTTTTGTGTCTATTCACATCAGCACACAAAGCCTCGGAGCTCACAGGGTACACAAACATTTGTTGACTGAAACTCAACTTGCTTCTGGCAGAGGCCGCCTCCAAACCATCTGGCTTTTGAATCACTTCTGCTCCTGACAGTCAGGCTGCGCTGTGCAGCTGAGCGCTTCATGTTAGCTCCCACAACTGGTACAGATTTTCACCAACAGATCAGCCTCTGAGCCAATAAACATATGAATTCCATGTTGTCCTCTCTTAAATGCTAAACAGACTGACACATTAATACTCAGTAGCACAGTGGAAAAACATCCTGTTCTAAGTCAAATTCATCACATCTGGGACTTGGTGAACCGAGATTTAAAGTACAAAGTGTGCACCAAGCATCCTCTGTTTGTGCCGGTCTCATTACCCGTACCATGTGTCATCTTCTCTCCCTTTCCTGTCTGACCACTGTAAGCTCCCAGTAAATCATAAATGCCCCCTTCAAATGGATCATCTCTGAAAATGCAGTGCAAGTATTTGATGCCCTTTTCATCTGAATTCTTTCCATCTAACAATAAAAGTACCATCTTTCAAAAGCGAGATGTGTTAAAAAATGTGTTAAAAAATGTTAATCTGGATAATATGTGCTGTATTGTGTAGTACATAAATAGTAGTAAAAACAGTTTTCACTACCTTCCTTTTCGCTATAGTTGAACTGAAATACAACAGCTAAGAAGAACATGACCACCACCACTTGCTTGATTACTAATACTGGTCCGTTGCTCAGTTGTCCTGCCAAGGCAACCCTCAATTCTGCCCTAAAAAGCGAGGGCTTAACTGAATCTGAGCCCCATTACATTTCTGAATCTACTAGCCAATATTAGACCTATTCCAACCATGACAGGGGATTTCAAATGGATTGGTTTCAAAGTGCAAAATAGCACAGCCAATGAAAAAATTTACTTTAAATCTCTCTTTGAGATGACTCAGGGGAATATTTACTGACGACAAAGGGATGTTCTTCTGAAATTCATATTAGTAACGGCTTCAGGGGAGTCTGAGCCTGTGCCCAGACTGGTTGCTTATGGGTGTCAAACATGGTCAATTAAGGCTGCCTGCCAGCAATTGCCGCAGCTATTTAATTTAGGAGACCTCTCAAATCCCAACTCGAATGCCACTTCTCCCACCTTCATGCCTTTCATAACATAGTAGGCAACTACAGCTATGCAGCCATAAACAGTGAACCACAAGAGGGATGGAGGAAAAATGCTATCAATAGCACTGCTCATAAAAATCTTCATGGATTTTTTTACATTTGGTTATCTCCGTTGTTGATTTGCATATTTCACACCAGTGTGCGTAGTGAGATGGAGGCATGTATCTGGTTCCCAGCGAACTAGGAAGTGTAATCTGAGACTAGTAGGCAAACACAGGCTAGTCTCCAAGGCTTAGTCATGACCATTGTGGAATGGAGGCATGCAGGAGAGAAGGAGAGGATGCCTCAGACTGGCTACAGGACCTGCTTAACTGACGTTTTTATGTAACAAAGCAGAAAGCAGATGGAAAATGAAAATCTAAATAATCAAAAGCTGGATAAGAATTAGGCCTATCCTACATCCAACAATATCTAAACACGTCAATCAGAGTGGTTCTTTTTTTCTTCCTGACAAACCAAATATCTCAAAATGATTCTTTTGTCTCTCTGTGTGTTCAGACATGAAGGATGATGGACAGGAACATAAACAGCTGGGCCAAGACATAAAAACTAACCTTCGAGGCCTCATAACTAGATCACACATTTAATACACAAAGGCTAACCCATGGTGCGTTTCTTCTTCTGGCAGGCCATGGGAAAATACAGTACAACTCTGTCGCTCTCCTTTCTTCCCCATATTAATTACAAAGCTAATAGTTAAACTTCGAAGAGGCTCAGCAAACAGCCAGAATTCCTGCCTTTGTGGAGGCCTGCTGAATGTAACAACCCAGCAGGCTGGAAATGAGCAAAGAAAGAATGACAAATGATATTCCCGCTACTGACATTGTGTGATTTCTTGCTAGGGCTGACTGAGGGTGAAATTGTGGTTATGATACTATGAATAGTTGTTACAATTGTGGGAGAAATATCATAATAAAGAAAAGTAACGGATGTCAGTGAGCCGCTGACTCTTATTTATTTTAGAAATTGATTTACAGGTGTGCCACACACACACACACACACAAGGTGCCAACCTGATGTCAACATGCAGAAAAGGATGCTATATTCTGATGTTAAATGTTAATCCAAATAAGCAATGGAAGAAAAATGTATATATATATTTTTCATTACAAAAACAACAATGTCCCAGGTGTAGTCTGCCACGTGGACCTGGTCCTTCATTCAAGATTTATTCTTTCCAGATTTACCAACATCAGTGCCTCATTTAAAATCATTTTATGATCAATATCATCTGACAAGACCAAAGAAACCAATGGCTGCCTTGCAAAGCCTTGATGGGACATGCAACAGTGACATGCACCCAGCACAAGTCATAATCCTGTCATACCCACACTTGCTTTCTCTAATCTCAGTGCGTGGGCACGGCTGTGAGAAGTTCATGGTAAACACGTCTCGGGATGTGTGGGGATTGTAAAATAAGGGAATCAGCAGAATATACTACCGACAGTTCACTCTGCACAAACACTGACTAGCCAACACAACCTACCTAGACCTGCAGATGCCTTGACCTTTCTCCAGGGCTCAAACATCCTCCGTTTTTGATTTGTGACAGCCTGTCAGAGTGCAGTGAAGCAGCTGCAGGGAACTAGCAATCCTGAGGGCCCCAGTTGCACTTGTGAACTAGGTTATATTCTCACTGAATCAACTAGTGAAGACCAGGATACCTAATAGGTCGACTGTAAACTGAGGACTGTGGAAAGCAGGTATACAAATATCAGCTGGGCCAAGACCTACCCTCCTTGATATGAGGTTTAGCCAGTGAGTGCGTACTGCTAAAACTCATTATTCAGAGTTGGCTTTCAGAGTTGATAACAGAAATCTCATTTACATTACTGTTGCATTTGACCAACTCTTCAGTGCACTGTTTGCAATGATTTATAGAGCATATAGTATGTCTTTTGAGAGGGCAAAAAAGGTTACATTTCTGTTAAATATTAAGTAAGCTACACCTGTATTTTCACCTGTGATAACCTGAGAAAACTCCAAAAAGCTTATTTCCCCATCTGCAAGTCAAACCCACCAAGAAAACCTATAAATATGCCCCAAAGTGACGTAGTCCAATATAGTTTAGATTGCACACATATGCACATCAAACAGACAGCGGTGTGAGAATATGTGTGAGTGGCTTTCATACCAGCCTCACATTGCTCAATCATTTCATCTCCCTCGTGCCAGTTCCACTAAATAGTCCAGCACACCCAGGACCAGAGGAACGTCGGCCTTCCTGTGTGAACTGTGCAGAGCAGCAGGCTGATCCAGTAGGAAGGTAACCGAACACCCACACAGCGCGTTTCATGGCTATGAAGCGCGCTGATAGCTTTACCGAAGAAAGCATGAAAACAGATTCCTCCCAAATTATACTTTAATCCCTGTCACATATTACAAGATGCAGGCAGTAGTCAGATCAAGTGTTTGACAGGTGCACCACAGATTACATTTAAACACTGGATGAAAACTTTAAGTACTTGGCTATAAGTCATGATTCAATAAATAAACAGAAAAGAGGGAGGGAGGATGGATTAACTAGAAAAGAGGGGGAGTAGATAGTGTACACCATAGAAGCAGAGTTCCAATGAATTAATTCCAATGTGAGGAGTCACACTGGGAAGTCACAAGCCTTAATAAATGGCTGCAGGAAATCCTGTGTATTTTGCTGTTGAGAGGCTAAGTGAGGAAATCAGAGCTACATTTCTTTTAAACAAAAACACTTAAAACACAACCCACTTTTTCAAAACATTTTCACACCTAATTTCATATTCCTTAGAAAGCTTCAAAGATTTTCCAGGTGTGTGCGTACCTTGCCTCCATTACTGGCTATTGGCCATAACAATATGCAGATCATTAAATAACATGTTTGTATGACTTTGTAGGTCCTATTCAAAACCACTTTATTGATACTGCAATAACAACCTAGAAAATAGGCTTCAGTCAATAATAAGCCCAGAACTACCAAAAGGTTACCAAAAGCTTAAGTTATGGTATTTTAAAGGAATAGTTCAACAGAAATGTAAAAAAAAATAAATAAATAAAAAGACTATGTTATTTTAGGGGTTAGGGGATACGCTATGGAACACTTTTTCAGGTTTGATACCATCCTGCCTGTACAACCCCCACTATAGCCAGAGATAGAGCAAGGAAGTACTGGGCAGAAGGATAAACTGTAGTTCGTCAAGGAATAGCTCCCTATAAATAATAATAAAATTTAAAATAAATCACAACTTGTGTTTTTCATTTCTCATTATGTACAGGTTAAACCAACATGACACAATGTGTAAATAAGTCCGCTGTAGAGGTGTATTTTTAACTTGGACAGGACCAGGCTTGCCGTTCCCCCCTGCCTCTACTTGATGCGCACAGACATGACATTGATACTGATCTTCTCATCTCACTCTCACAGAGGAAAGGAAATAAATGTATTTCTCTGAACTATTCCTTTAAATACTTCAGCGACCATCCTAAAGGAAAACTCCCTTTTCACCTTGTGGTTTAGAAAGAATCCTGGCTACTGTACCTGAAGCAGGTGTACACTAAGCAATCCCTCCAATTAGCTTCCCATACTGATATAACAGTGATAAGACTAACTTTCTGCCTGCCATAGCATCAATTGCTAAGGAAGTGCAGTCCATTTGGCAGTGCACCCCTGAATGTGTGCCTCAATGAGATTCACAGGTTGTTAAACCCACGACAGACAGACAGCCCCACTCTGGTGGATGAAAGGCCAGCAGAGACAAGGCCCATGTAGGTTTGTTCACTCTCTTCTGGGAAAGAACATTTAGTGGGCTTGTTTCTCCAGCAGGCCTGCCAGAAAAGAATTCGTCTCTAGTCCAGATAGGCAGATAACAAGACCCTGCGGCTCCTCCACACACAACCACAGAGTGAATGTGAAATATGATGTGGTCTCTAGAGGGACGAACGGTTTACTGGAGTGAAAGGGCCCGAGAGGAAGGTTAACGCTATAGGCTGAGCAGCTGTTAGATGCTTCCTGAAGCCTGATAGCTGAAAAGGACAAGCTGTTATGTAGGTTTCAGAACAAAAAGATGTGTCAGAGTAAGACCTGACTAGTTACAGTAAGGCCTAAGTCTATCAGGCAACACCAGCCGGATGCTTGGTAACACCCGTGCCCTCTCATCTATTGAAGTACTACAGAGACATGGTTTATTTAATGAGTCACGTAACAAACGGTTGTATTTGAGTTACAAAGGTCTTTGTCAGAGGCCCCCTGTTTGCAAAGTTGGGTAGTTATGTTTAGATATTACTTTTAAAAGATCTTTAAGTTGATGTACAGGGTACAAAGTTTTTGTTTAAGTAACAAATGGTTAGGTTTAGGTATAAACCTAAAAATGGTGACAACATGTTTAGGTGTTAACATGGGCACCTGGTTATGTTTTAAAATGGGGGAGCAAACTTGGAAAGACACATAATTGGCAAGAAGTGTGGGGGGGTCCTCCCCCAGATAAAGAAAGTAATTTAAAAACAAATTTCCTCAGGAATATGCAAATTACCTCATTTAGTAAAGGACACAGTTGAAGGGGTAACATGGTCAAGGATCGACATTAAAAACACTGTGTATTCACATTAGGTGCCACTCATTAGGCCTACTCGGCTATTTAGTTAAATGAATACATTCAGAATACCGTTATGAACAGACATAGACACATAACAAACATAGCTAACTGGAGAGGGGGGGGAGCTAGCTTGCTAGCCAAGTTTGACGTTACCTAAACACAACGCACCTGTTATGTCGTCGGTTTGGAAAATACTCTCGGACAAAATAATCCGAGTAGGGAAAACCATGGGGAAGGGGATGGTTGTAAAACTTTTTGTCCCAGCACCTATAACTCACAGAATTTTTGTGCTGGAGCTCTTAAATTTTGACACAAAGTAGGGCTGCACAATTAATTGAAATATTATCAAAATCGCAATATAACTAAGTGCTATATCCAAATCGCAGAAGCTGCAGTTTTTGATAAAGGTAAAATGAATGACAAAACAGCACTATAATGAAGTACTGTATAGCTGCAGAGATGCGCTGGCCTACAAATCTTATTCTCCAGATGTAAAAAAAAAAACATGTTTGTTTGGTACAGACCCCGACAAATGTCACATCATCATGATTTTAGTAGTTTTTTCAGTGAAAATGAAAATTGTGATGCAAAAACGATCATTCCCACTAATCTTGAATCATATCGCAATCGTAATATCTGTCAGAATAATCCATATTGTGCAGCCCTAACACAATGTACCCTTATTTGTCTACTACAAATGGCGATGTTTTCAATTTTTCCCACATACATCACAGAATTCATTAATTTATGTCAAATACAAGGCATTGTATTGTTACAACCTGCCCCACTGGGGTAAGTCGTAACAATAAGAGTGAAGAATTAAAACTTGAGACCACACCACAAAATAAGCGTCTGAAGAAATTTATTGCGCATATGTCAACACTTCAACATCTTCCTGTGGTTCACCAAGAACAAAGAACTCACCACTGACTTTCAAATCACTTTAAGAATTACTGTTATCCACAATAATGAGCTGTTACTGATACTTTGCTTCATTTATGTTTGGTTAGAAGGACAGTTGTTGACACAAATCAGACACAAATAGTGGTAAAACAAATGGTTGCATTTGAAAAAGGTGCGTAAACTGTTTGTGCGTTTACCCTCACTACATCCCAAATAATAAAATCAGCAGGGCTAATGCAAGATATTAATAGCCACGTTACACTTTTAAAAGCTGACTGTTTGATTTGGCTCCTTCGTGAACGTCCCGTCTCCATAGCCGAATCCTATCTGATCGCAAATCGGTTTGGCATTTCGGCGACATTACAATCCTACTTTTAGCTAATTTAAATTATAGGTTTGGTGTGGTAAATGTTAGAGTAAGGACCTGAGAAAACACACAAAAGCAAAAGAGTGAAAAAATGGGGAGTCTTGGTAGCCTAGTGGTTAAGAGGCCTCCCATGTAACCACAGCCTCTCCAGTTCAATTCCAGCAGGGGAACACGGGTGTAAGTCCAACACTCACTCTACTTTTACCTTTGTTTTGGTCTCCCCCAACTCCCTACTCGCTCTTTAGCTGCTAAAGTCTCCACTATGTTCACCAGCTAGTCGATAACTTCTGTCTGCTGTTTGCTGCAAGGCAGGTAGTGTACAGTACACCTGTTTAAACCGTTTAGCAAACAATGAGCTAAAAAGTGGCAATAAAAAGTATTGATTAGTGCACCTTTAAAAATCCCACAAAAAGGTAGTAGCCTACTAAATGAGATAGACATGAGCAACTGATTGCTATAAAGCAAGTTCCATTTAACAAGACCATAAACCTACAATCATTTGGATAAGTGTTCATTGGGATGGGACATGACAGATATCACATACAGGATGCAATTCATGAGTCATGTAACATGACCACCTAGGAGCCTCTAGAAGACTGTTTTACAGCCACACAAGAAAAACTGTTTGATATTGCTAAGGTGGAAACAATAACTTTGTCCTCTGTACACCTTGTGTGTTTTAAATATATTTAGTCCTAGACAATGTCATTCATCACACACAGAGGGAAAAGAACGGCTGTGCGGCTCTGCTACAGTGTTCAAGGGTCAGCAGAGTGGCAAAATGTAAACAGTCTCATTGGCCTGGCCTCAGGAATGCATTTGTCATACTGGCCTACTTCTGACCTGCAAGGTACAAGTAGCAGCCAAGAAGTAAGTCTTTAATCCGGAGCTGTAAGAAATCACCAAAGCAAATGGACTGGGGCCATACTTAGTAGTCACACAACTTCAACCAGTGGCTTAGTCCTCCAAATCTGATCTGTCTAATGCCATGTTTCTAATTTAAAAATGTATTGGTAGTAAGGAAGAAGAATGGTGGCAGATACCAATTCATCAACCATCTCACGGGACCTCAAAACTTTAGGAAACAGGATGGGAATTATATCTTGACGTAGGTCTTGAGTTTATACTTTCCAGCTTTCAAATATATTTTATTCTGAAAACAGTAACATAATAACCTTAGTGGTATCTTAATGGTTTCTTCCAGGCTGTTTGGTTTTACAATGTCTGTCTGACTCAACACTCAGGAATACGCAAATGACCTCATTCAGTAAAGGACACAGATGAAGGGGTAACATGGTAATTGCTTTCAATACTGATTTCCTTATAGTAAGTGCTTGCGCAGAACACCCTAAAAAAAAAAAAAAAAAAAAAGGTTAACAACATGCCATTAGCATCTAGTTACAGACATCTATCCTTTCAAGGACTTAATGCAGACACCATATGCATGTTGGTTTGATATCAACGGGGCCTGCAAGCTTCTGATGAGTCCACCACAGCAACAGACCTCTGGGCAAAAACTTGACAGTTGGGGATACATCCAGCCGCTCATGACACAGCAGGAGCTGCCTTCAGAGGACTTCCTTCCTTCTGTCCTTTCATCTAGCAGTGTGTTTCCAAATCCATGGTACTTTGTAGGGTCGTGGGGGGTCAGAGCTAGACAGGAACTCACTCTCTCCCTCCAAGAGACAATCAGCGAGGGGTCAAAGTGACTCAGCTTCACTTTTCCCGCTACACATCCACACTACCTTCCATGGATGCAGCGCATGGCATTGATGGTATTGATAAAACATGCTCTAACATCCAATCTGCCTAATTCTTTTTATGCTGGGCAGTTTCAGGGAATTTACGATGAGCCAACTTTGTCACAAGGAAAAAAGGTGCTTTGCCTCTGTCTCAAAACAGGATAAAAGGGTAAGACATAACAGAAAGAGAGCTGACTCTTCATTATGAATTAATTGCAGCATCCAGAAGTCTTCTTAGCGGGGGCAGAAAAACAAAAGAAATACTGCTAAACTAGGACTAAATCTTTTGTTCACAGTATATCTAATTTTTCATCACAATATCAATATATATAACTGCAAATGTCTGGCTGACATAAAACAGTTTTTACATCTATGTTAACAATGTAGCAGGGGAGCTGCACACCAGAGGTTACTTATACAAGTCTGACCCAGCTCCTCTCCAGAAAGCCAGACTGCAGCCTTCTCCAGTTCTTTCTTGCGCTGAGTCAGCCACCAAGCAAACATCCTCCTCTCTGCTCCACACCCTGATCTCTTAAAGAGGGAAACTGTGAGTTATGATAACACGTGCAGCATAACAGAGGTAGCGCATCCCAATTAACGTCTGCCTGCCCTGCGGCACCCTGTGACCTCAGAGAAGATGTCCAAAGTCTAGCATTGAAGCTGCTACAGCCTGAAAAGGAGGTGGATAAAATGCAACAAAAGGTCAATACCACTGATCAATAAAACAAACGCTCCATCACTCGACTGAGACAGGATAAGAGTCTTTGTCCAGACGCCTGTCAGGTCAGGACCTCACCGCTCCATCTAGCCACAGACTGCCTCTTGTTGCTGTGTGTCGATGTATGATCTGGGACAGCTGGAGTAATATGATATTGTCATTGCTGTTGAGGTCAGTAAGTCAGCAAGACCAAAGACAGACGCATCAAATAAAAGCATTCATTAGTAAGAGAATTTGAGTGACTTGGGAATCACGACATGATGCCAACCTACAACATGAAAGACCTCTGGGCACAAATCAGGTGTTGGTCTGTGTTGTGGACAGTTTAGCCCTCAAACTCTTTAAGTGACAACATCATCACCTGCTTGCTTGCCTTGACCATAAACACAATTCAGTTTGTGACTGTAAGTGCAAGAAAACGAGCTGCTAAATTAAAAACTCATCCCGTTTCTCCTCTTCAATAACAAAATCAGAGACAAAAGACACTGTCAAGGTCACACAGTTTGCCTTCATGAGTACATGTTACACTGCTTCTAATAGTTACGGAGCAGATACAAATATTTATTGTACTTTAGTGGCTTCTAACACAATATTGGTACTACTTAAGTTGTTCTGTACTATTATACAACAGATATTTGTAAAATATAAAAAGGCTTATGTGACAAGAAACATATAGGTTTGCAGAAATGTTCCATACAAAGAGAAAACACTACCAAAACAACAGGTATTCCCTCCTGAGAGTCAAATCAAGTACATGTAATTAACACATTTTTTTCCAGTTCAGTTGTGACTGTAATTACAAAAAAACATGTTGTCAAAAGTACTCCAGCTTCAGGTATCAAGCTGTTGATATGAATAAGATATATCTGTATTATTATGTGCCCTTGCCAGTTCAATAAAGGAAATGTCAATAAAATCAAGACGGCTTTTAGACTACATAATTTTGTCCAAGATGAGGATATTTCAATATAACTGATTGGGTGTGAATATTGCCACCATCCATCCACCATATTCTACAGGCTACCCCTTCAAATCTGTAACAGGCTGATAGCTACACTGATACACTGACCATTGCAGCAATGTGCACGTACCAACGTATGCAGATAAAAAATGTGAGATTTATTACAGGACCGCGTAGTTAAATCGTTAGTTGCTCTATTAAAACCGCCAGACCGTGACATTCCCAAACGTGCAGAGGTGCAGTCCGCGGATCCCAGGGTAACGTTACAAAATGCACCGTGTTTGTCAAGCGACTGGGAGGAACATTACCTTTAAATCCTGTGTGTTTATAATCCACCCATATATGGCGGGAATGAATCCATGTCCGTGTGTAGATCCAGATTCTACGGTAAAATCCACAATATTGGAGTATTTCTTGAGCGGGTAATGCTTGTAAAGGCCAAAGCAGGGAACCGCACAGCAGAGGAGAAGGCGCAACTTGAAACTGACAGAGAGGGATCGGTCGAAACCATAACGACTTAAAGGATGGGGGCGCGAGAAAGTCTATAAATAACAACACGTTACCGAAACATCGCAAGCGTATTAATTTCACTATAATTCGTGCTAACACAAGAGTACAACAAAACATAAGGGGGTATATTGAGACGAAACTGTGTTATGTTAGAATGTATCTGAATTTATTTGAAAATTTAAGATGAGAAACCCCCACTACTCCTTGGAGTAAGCCTGCGTGTTTTAACTAAGTTTAATCCGATTGGTCTCTTCCAACGTGACGCAGCAGTACTGCTGCCTTCACATGGTGTCAGAAACATTAAACTGGTTTACACAACAGGGAAAGGCGGGCGGGATTTTACATGATAGCCGAACTGCAGAGATTTTATTAAAATCCTCCTTTACTGTAAAGTATTCCTTGCTACCTTGTGTGACTGTGCACCCTAAACAAATACTTGACATGACATGAGACGTTTAGACAGGTTAATGTCAACAACTGACATTAACCTGTCTAAAGAAGGTTTAATGATAAATTATTATCACTAATAGGCTAATAATACAGAACGAGTGATAACAGTTAAGTTAATGTCATTCTCAAATTCAAATTCTATGAAAACTGAGTTTACTTAAACTAATGTAGCCTATCACTTAACTTCAGTCGAGTTGGGACTGAAATTCAAACCAATGCATGAGCTAGTGCTCTTGAGTCTACATTGTTGCTGATTTGTTCAATTGAGTTATCAGAGTAATTCAATGAACAAAGTGTTTGTGGCACCCAGCAGTTTTACATGGCCACTGTAAAAGAAGTATAGGCAGCAGTGAAAGAAGGGATAAGTTAATTCCTCAGTCTCATTGAGTTTGTTGTGTCTGTCTGCAAGTGTCTTTTCCACTGTATGGAATTTTGAAAAATATCATTCCCATTGAATTCAAAAGCCTATTTGTTTGTTTTCTAACAAAGCATAGACATGGATTGTGCCGTGGTTTTAGACAGGCTGAAGTTTGCCTTGGTGGAAAACCACTTAAGATTACAACTTGGGAAAATTATAAGTTTCAAACAGTCACTTTCAAATGGCAAGACATCACATGGAAAACAAAGTGAGTCTTTGGCTGCTTCCCACATACAGAAATATACATCACTGATACACTGCTTTGTTCTGTCTCAATCACAACACAATCCAAGACTTATACTACAAAACACATTGTGTATTTAAACAGCAGAGCAATCCTGACTGCAAATCCAAAAAACTATTAAAAGCTGTATGATTATCCTAAGTGTCTTGGCTGATTCAAAGGAAAGGTCAATGACATGCAAGCCCTTAGTAAAATCCACTCAACTATCAAAGTCACTGTTGCTTCAACTGTCCCACTGCCAACAACTGGATCGCAGGCTAGCAAAAACAGTGAAATCTCAAAATGTGACTACTTAAGATAAAGTTCATCCACTTCATCAGAAATAGCCTTTTATCTGTATTCTCTACTGAGTACAATGCTATGCTGAGCCCTTGCCAGGCTGTGCTGGAAAGAGGAATCCTCCTGCTACTATCAGCTCGCTGCACACTACAGAGTCGATCTCTCCCTCTTGAGC